>NC_073252.2:52222651-52525681 GCF_029289425.2 Pan paniscus
TTTAAAATATAAAACTCAAAAAAATACAGTCAAGACATTTCAGTATTTCAGATCCATTTAAACTTTGCTTATAGCCTCTCTCTCTCACTTTCCCAATGGCTCTTTCTCTCTCAATCTATTTCAGTCTCTCAATCTTCCTTTTTTTCCTCTAAGTCTGTCTCTCTCTTTCCAGGCACAGAATAGGGAGAGATTATTTTTGGCATTGGAGAAGAAATGTAAGTTTGTACATTTAAAGACTGCAAAGCCTCGTTGATGGTAATCATAAAATTTACTATAAATTTTATAAATAGGTTGTAAACCAAGATACTCAACCATACCTGTAGTAAGCAGACATTTCTTAACTGGCTTAGTCTTTCATGTCTTCCTGCCAAGCATTTACTAGAACAAATGATCCACTTATTTACTGCCATGGGGGAAAAAAGTATTGCACTGCTACCTCTTTGTTTTGAGGAGACAACAGGGCTCAGGGAGCCAAGAAGCAGTGTGGGGGAGACATGGTCAATAAATACTAAATCTGTCCTTGCCATTCCTTGCCTTTGGAATCTTAAGCAAAGAACTTAATCATGCACCCATTCATTCATTTAATCATTCCCTTCTAACTCAGATAACAGCACCAGAGGAGTAGTTGTAAGGAATAGTTAATGAAATAATATGAAAGATTTTTGTTAACATAAACTGCTTTATTTAATAAATTCTTTAGAAACTGAAATATCATATGCAACTTATTTGTTAGATTGATTTTTTTTTATTACATAAACTAATTCCAGAAAATAAATAGGGAATTTTAAAGACGTTGTAAAATCATTTAGGTTACCTCCTTTTAGGTAACAGCAGTAAAAAATCCTGTTTCAGTGACCAAACTAGTATCTTTCTCTCCTAAAAGATACTGTGGCTTCAGAATAGAAGATGAAGATTTATTTAATGTATTCATTCAACAAACACATATTGATCATCTGCTATGTATCAAGAATATAGTGTACCCTTTGAAAAAAACTAGGAACTCCAAAATCTGTGGACACAATAATCAAATATTTGTGAAAGGATAGAAGCAAATGAAAATAATTTTCTTCCAAATGCCTATAAATTTATGCCATATTCATAAAATCTACTTTAGAAAGTAAAGAATAATTGGCCGGGTGCGGTGGCTCACTCCTGTAATCCCAGCACTTTGGGAGGCCGAGGTAGGCAGATCACAAGGTCAGGAGTTCGAGATCAGGCTGGCCAATATGGTGAAACCCTGTCTCTACTAAAAATACAAAAATTAGCTGGGTGTGGTGGTGGGTGCCTGTAGTCCCAGCTACTCGTGAGGTTGAGGCAGGATAATCACTTGAACCCAGGAGCCGGAGGTTGCAGTGAGCTGAGATCATGCCACTACACTCCAGCCTGGGCAACACAGCGAAACTCCGTCTCAAAAAAAAAAAAAAAAAAGTAGAGAATAATTGTTTTTGATCAGTCTGACAATCATACCTATTACCTGAAATGTCCGAATAAGAAGCCTGCTTTCAGTTTTGGATTTTTAATATACCACATTATACTTTTTTTCTTTCCTTTTTTTTTTTTGAAGTGGAATTTCACTCTCGTTGCCCATGCTGGAGTGCAATGGCGCAATCTCGGCTCACCGCAACCTCCACCTCCCGGGTTCAAGAGATCCTCCTGCCTCAGCCTCCCGAGTAGCTGGGATTACAGGCATGCGCCACCACACCCGGCTAATTTTGTATTTTTAGTAGAGGTGGGGTTTCTCCATGTTGGTCAGGCTGATCTTGAACTCCCGACCTCATCAGGTGATCCGCCCGTCTTGGCCACCCAAAGTGCTGGGATTACAGGCATGAGCCACCACTCCCGGCCAAAATTTTTTAAAAATAAAAGTAATATGAATAATTGCAGAATGTAAAGTAAAAATGGAAGTCTCTTCTGAAATACCCCATAATCCCACTCCCCAGTAGTAACCACTGTTAACATGTTTATTCATCTACACATTTTTTTCTCTATGCCCTGTTATGTGATCTGAGAAAGTAGAAATTTCCAAAGTACTGGCAAATTTGACAGTCAAACCTCTGCTATAATTGATGAAAGCTTAAAAGAATCTTAAGTTACCCAAAGATTGCCAACAGTATATGCCTCTCCCAGTTGGTCAGTTGTCTGTTGTGCTTCTGTGCCACACTGCTGTATGAGAAGCTGGGTACAGAGTATATCTGTTAATTCCCTCTCTAGTCTTGGTGATATCCTTAAAAGTAAAAGTTGAAGACTTCAAGGTAACTTCATTGTCAAAGCCTTGTTACCACTCTTCATGGGGCTTTGTGTAATCCTGTTAATAATTCCCAAACTCAGATGTTATGACACTGCGTGTTGGATATTTCCAGCAGGCAAGTGTTTAACATGATCCCTTTCCCAGCCAGTTCTTTCATTCTATTTTGTTTATTTTGATGCTTTGTTGTTGTTGTTGTTGTTGTTGATACAGAGTTTTTCTCACTCTGTTGCCCAGGCTGGAGCGCAGTAGCCTCAAGGCCTTGACCTCGCTGGGCTCAGGTGATCCTCCCACCTCAGCCTCCCGAGTAGGAACCCCAGAAACCCCGGCTGTACTAAAAATACAAAATTAGCCGGGTGTGGTGGCATATGCCTATAATCCCAGCTACTCAGGAGGCTGGGACTACAGGCCTATGCCACCATGACTGACTAATTTTTAAATTTTTTGTAGAGATGGGGTTCTGCCATATTGCCCAGGCTCATCTTAAACTCCTAGGCTCACAAGCGATCTGCCCACCTTGGCCTCCCAAGGTGCTAGGATTACAGGTGTGAGCCACTGTGCCCAGCTCTCTCATTCTACTGATGTCAGAGAGATGCTCATAATTCTGGCCAGACATGCGAGTAAAAAACATGTTAATATTTATTCACTCAATAAGTACTTTTGAACACTTGCTTTATGTCAATGAATATTTAAGAATGAATGCCCTGAGAGGCCATGAAGGCCAAAGTTCCCATTTTATCAATAAGAAAATTGAGGCCCAGGAAATGAAGAGACTCTCCCAGAATCGCATAGCTCGCTGACTAAGCAGAGTTAACTAAGGACCTGGGTCTATATTCAGGTTAGGGCTCTATAGCAGGGGAAGAGGCTTCTAGAAAATGTAAGCATCCTAAGGAAATAAACAAAATTTGAAAAAAGGACAATGTTTTTAAGATAAATATATAAAATATAGCATGATTAGGTGCTTAACAATCCTTTATGGCTTCCAAGAAATTACTACTGAGAACAGAAAAATAGAAGAACAATGTACAAGAAACATCAAAGGCAGGATTAACAATTTAGCTTCATTTCTGAGTAAAACATGCTATATCCTCCATGTGAACTGCTCATAAGATGTTTTAGATCAGAAGACTTTCCAATAGCCAGAACAAAACCCAGTGCTAAATTCTAGAAGTACATGAAGAGCCTGTTTCATTTATTAATCATCTTGGTTCAGGCCCTATTCTGTGAAAGGATGCTGATATATTTCTGTTTGAGGCACTATATTTTATGTTTTTATCTTACACTGTTGTAGAAAGAAACTTTTTTGATAGTTGGAGTCTAGTCTTGTGTCAAAGGCACGGGAAAGAAAAGGTTTTTCAAAAATTTGTTTATGGGGCCAGGCACGGTGGCTCATGCCTGTAATCTCAGCACTTTGGGAGGCTGAGGCGGGTGGATCACGAGGTGAGGAGTTCAGGACCAGCCTGGCCAACATGGTGAAACCCCATCTCTACTAAAAATACAAAAATTAGCCAGGCATGGTGGCAGGTGCCTGTAATCCCAGTTACTTGGGAGGCTGAGGCAGGAGAATCGCTTGAACCCGGGAGGTGGAGGTTGCAGTGAGCCGAGATCATGCCACTGTATTCCAGCCTTGGTGACAGAGCGAGACTTCATCTCAAAAAAAAAATTTTTTTTTTTGCTTATGGCTAGGCATGGTGGTTCATGTCTAATGCACATTAGGAGGCCAAGGTAGGTGGATTGTTTGAGCCCAGGAGTTTGAGACCAGTCTGGGCAACATGATGAAACCTTGTCTCTACAAAAATTAAAAAAAAAAAAAAATTTAGCCAGGTGTGATGGTGCGTGCCTGTAGTTCCAGCTACTTGTGAGGCTGAGGTGGGAGGATCACTTGAGACCAGGAGGTAGAGGTTGCGGTGAGGCGAGATTGTGCCACTGCACTCCAGCCTGGGTGACAGAGCGAGACCCTATTTAAAAAAATATATATATATATAAATTTTTTTTATTGGCTGATTTGCAGTTTACCAATCAATATGGCTTCAGCTAAGTGCATTATGAGACTTAGTCTCATGTAACTTAGACATAAATGAAATTAGGGAAGACTTTTGGAGGTAATGCATTATAGTCTTTTATTTTTACTTCATTTTTAGCTTGTCTTTTCCATCTAATCCTTCTACTAGAACACTCTCTGATGATTTATATTCATTTACCTTGAATTCAGGAAATTGTCAAACTGCCGTATGTTGCTACACTGAGACAAATATTCCACAAAACTTTGATTGAAGAGTGAGACAACTGTTATATTCATTTAATAATATAATAGCCCCCTTAACTCTCCAATATTTTGATATCTGCTGTTAAGTCATTGGCATAGACAATTGGATAAATGCTCACTGTAATAAAGTCTTTGTTTTTTGTTTTTGTTTTTGAGATGGAGCCTCACTCTGTTACCCAGGCTGGAGTGGAGTGGTACAGTGTAGGCTCACTGCAACCTCCGCCTCCTGGGTTCAAGCGATTCTCCTGGCTTAGTCTCCTGAGTAGCTGGGACTACAGGCATGCACCGCAACGCCCAGCTAATTTTTGTATTTTTAGTAGAGACAAGGTTTCACTGCATTGGCCGGGCTGGTCTTGAACACGTGACCTCAGGTGATCCGCCTGCCTCGGCCTCCCAAAGTGCTGGGATTATAGGCGTGAGCCACTGTGCCCAGCTTCAGTCTTTGAAATAGACTCAAAGAGAGTTCTTTGATTCTAGTGAAATTATTTGGATCTACAGAGTCCATTTACTATCTGCATTAGTAGTTGCTAAGATTTGGATTCTTTTTTTTTTTCTTTCAGAGACAAGGTCTTGCTCTGTTGCCCAGGCTAGAGTACAGTGGCACAATCATGGCTCATTGTAGCCTTTAACTCTTGGGCTCCAGCGATCCTCCTGCCTCAACCTCCCTAGTAGCTGGGATTACAGGCATGAGCCACTGCACCCAGCACTGGTTTGGATTTTATATGCTGAAAAGTTTAGTCCTACTGGATCACCATAGTAATAATCTATACTAATTTTCCATATAAGGGTTTAGTGAAAAGTATTTCTACAATACAAATTGTAGTTCAAATAAGTAAAACTACATTTAAATGTAATTATAAATAGGCTGATGGAATAATGTATAGCATGAGGAAGCAGAAGGATCATATCTTAAAGGGAAGAATGCCTGGATCTGAGACCTAGATCTGCCAAATACAAATAGATCTTGTAAGTTTGGAGATCTCATTGGCCTCTCTGTGATTTCTTAACTGATAAAAATGACAGTTATGATAGGACTTTGATTTCTTCACATTATTGTGAAGATCAAATGAGCTGTTGTGCATCAAAAAGCTTTTTAAATAGTAAAGTGCGATACAAAATCAGAAATACTGTAATAAAATATTTGTAAAAAAAAGTAATATTTTTTTTTCTTTCTTTTTTTTACAGCTGAAGAGGTATAGAATGGCATTTTTGGGGGGTCTTAATTCATTTTATTGGATCTTTGCTATACAACTCAGATTTCAGGTAACTATACTTATTGTGTGATCTGATTTTAATGAAACAGTATTGTTTACATTGTCTAGGAGACCGTGTGTAGGCTGGACACAGTGTCTCATGCCTATAATCCCAGCACTTTGGGAGGCTGAGGCAGGAAGATGGCTTGAGCCTAGGAGCTGAATACCAGCCTGAGCAACATGGTGAGATCCCCTCTACTAAAAACAAAACAAAACAAAACAACACACACAAAAAAACAAAACAGGCATGGTGGCCTACACCTGTAGTCCCCAGCTACTTAGGAGGCTGAGGTGGGAGAATCTCTTGAGCCCAGGAGGTTGAGGTTATAGTGAGCCATATTTGTGCCACTGCACTCCAGCCTAGGTAACAGAGTGAGATTTGTCTCAAAAAATAAACAGTGTGCCTATGTCCACCATTAAGAATTTTAAGCAGCTTCTGTAATATGTTATGTGTTCAAGGTTAAAAACAACAACAACAACAACAACACATTAGGCTCGGACTTTCCACTTTACTAATAAAACATATACATAAATAAATAAATAAAACATATACTAAAACATATACTAGATTTTCTTCTGGGGAAAATCTAGAGAATGTCATTCTACCAAAAGTTAATAACAGTCAACTTGAAGTACAGAAGAACTTGAAGGAAAATGAAAAGAAACCAGACTTGAAAGATAATCAAAGAAAAGTATCTAGGGGAGTCTTTTCTCCAGTCAAGAAGGATGTACTCAAAGCTTTTTAAAACAGAGGAAAGAGCTGTTAGAGTAATAAGAATAGTTGATACGAAAGAATATAAGAATGGTGTCAAGGGAGTGAGTCAGGCAAGGAAGATGAAGCACAAATGCACGAGTGTTCTTAAGGGAGAGAGAAACTGAAAAATGTGTACAAAAAGAAAGGTAATAAGGTAGGAAACTTCAGATATCCCTGTGGTTACACACTAAAAAGAGAGTTCTTTATGTCCATATCTATCTCAGCCACTAGACTTTAGCTCCTTAAAGCAAGGTGCCATGTCTTATTCATTCTTACGTATCCGCAGCAGCTAGCTCAGTTCCTTGCTCATGGAAGGTGCTCAATGGATGTTGAGTTGAACATGAATAAAAGTCACCTGGACCGTAGCTTACAGGCTAGCTATAAAACAAAGTGAAAGGAACAAAGCAAAACAAATCTCAATAAATATGTAATGGCTCATTTATTTATTCTACAAATTCTTAGGAAGCACCATGTCCTAGGAAGGCTCTGTGGATAAAGCAATGAATCATATGTGTTAGGATTCTGTTTTTCTTTACAGAAATATAACCCTGATATTCAAATTTAGCATTATAAGGAGAATTTTCAGATGATCAGGAGACAGACCACTTGGTCCTTCCTATTTTCCCTGGCTTTCCCTTGGTATTGGGATCTTTGAACTGACTGCCCTTAAGACAAACATACTAGGGGCAGGAGGGTTATGGCTAGCCCTTTTGGCATTCTGGCCCATGCACAGACAAATGACCCTCTTCTTACTTCCTGCACTACAACTAAAATAGTTTATTACAGATTAGGGGATTTAAAAAATGGAAACAAACCTGAATAATTGCATGAATTTGGATAACCTGGGTTAAAACTATTTCTTGCTCTCCAAAACTCATGTGCTACCCTGGAAGAGGAAAAAAAAAAAAAACAAAACAGATCTGATTTGTGCCCTTCCTTCTTAGCTCTCTGTTTGGTACTATGTGATGGATCAGGAGAGCCCTTGTTAATAGCAATTACCTAACAGTACACGTCTAAACCTTCTGAATCCTTGACCTTTGGAGATCAAATCTCATCTCACATCAATTTTGAGCCCACTCACTTAGTAAAATGTTCCTATCTGAGGGCTAGCCTCTTTCCTTGGCAATTGTCAACAAGAAAGACCTAGTCCTTCAGACAAGACTGTACTCTCAGATCTGAGGCTTTACTATTATGAACCCTTCAGAATAATTGCTTCACAACACAATAAGATGAACATCCCTCCAAAAGATACACACATACAGTGATAGTATAGGTGGAAAAGTTAGTTCCCTACCATGAACGCACTATTCCCTAGTTTCTTCTTTATATATATTTTAAAGACTTAAAAGTTGTTGATTATGTCTACATATCCCACTGAATTCCATATGCATATCACACAGAAAGGCAAAAACATGTACACAGGTCCAAAATTTGAACCCACATGTCAGCTCAAAGTACTCCATGAAGAGAAAGGGTTGTGTATGGAAATGATAGAGAGAGGAAGAGAAGCCACTCTTTTTTGTTTTGTTTTGTTTTTTGAGACGGAGTCTTGCTCTGTCGCTCAGGCTGGAGTGCAATGATGTGATCTCGGCTCGCTGCAACCTCCACCTCCCAGGTTCAAGCAATTCTCCTGCCTCAGCCTCCCGAGTAGCTGGGATTACAGGCGCCCACCACCAAGCCCAGCTAATTTTTGTATTTTTAGTAGAGGTGGGGTTTCACCACGTTGGTCAGGCTGGTCTCGAACTCCTGACCTCGTGATCCACCTGCCTTGGCCTCCCAAAGTGCTGGGATTACAGGCGTGAGCCACTGCGCCTGGCCAAAGCCATTCTTTTTAAATGTCTGCCATGTGTTGATATAATCTAACAACACTCACAAATATCATCTCCTGGAATCTTCACAAGAACTCTGATTTAGGAACAATTATGCTCATTTTATGGGTGTAGAAAACAAAACACAAAGGATCTAAGTGAAGAAGTCTTCATATTTACCTATAATTATTGTGCTAAATTAGACTGAACTCAGCTTCATGAACTCAATGGATTGTGCTAAATTAGACTGCACTCAGCTTCATGAACTCAATGGACAGTTACTGTGAATTTACTATGTGTAAGTATTACGAAGTATCATAGAGTAAACAAAGTGGCATACATTCTCCGACCTCAAATTACTTCCACTCTAGTAATGGAGAAGAAAAACACTCCACTAATGAGGAGATTGTTCATAACCACTGAAATAATATTTTTAGATGACAACAGTGGGAGTGGAAGCAACCATCTAGTAATTTAAAAAGTGAATGGCTGGTGAGGAATAAAAGGCAATGAACATGTAAGAGTATACTCCCTGGACATGTTGGTTCAAGTTAAAAACTCTCAAGTTCCTTTAAAAATGAAATTTGCTCAGTTATATTGAGTCATTCTTTTAGAGACAGCCTTAGGGTAGGGACATTAATTAGAATTAATTGTAGCCGATCCAAATCTAGCACAGATCTCTACTTTAAAAGGGGCTGGGGTGGGGGGTGGGGAGGAAGTGGGGAACAGCCTCATCTGTTTCCAGAAAAAAAAATTGTTCCAGAAAGATAAAAAAGGAAAGCCATTTACAAAGGGAAGCTACATCAGAAGGTAAGAAAAGTATGAATAGAAAGAGAACAGCTGCTTTCAGTAATAAAAACTACATTTGGCAATATATTGTAGTGGCTAAGCACATGGATTTAAACATCAAAAAGACCTGTTTGGATCCAGGCTCTCCTGAAGAAAGTTATTTGGCATCTTTGAGCCTCAGGTTTCTCATTTTTCACTCCTATGACAAATCAACACATCTGTGTATCAGTCTGTTCTTGCAGCCATGAGATTCACATTAAAGCTACATGTAGATACAAGATAAAAAATTTGAACCTGTGTACCTACAATTTTTTGCATCATGGGGAAAAATAATAATACTTTATATGGTGGTTATAAAGGTTAAACAGGAAAATGTAAATAAAGTTTCTGGGGCATTGTGAACTCTCAGTAAATTGTCCCTATTGAGATTATTCAGTGAGTTAAGGAGTTGTGCCCTTGAATTTAGTGAATAGTTGGTAATTCACTACTGTCATATTCAACAGAACGCTAGGCAATTTTTAAGATATATTCTACAATAGCGGTTCTTAACTCATGGATAAGGGCATTTTGAGAGTTGGTAGGAAAGGTTTTTGGACATCCCAATCACAGAGGTGGGAGTGAGGAAGTGACATTTGGAATGAGTAGGGATGCTAGCTGTCCTAGACTTCTCAGGAAAGTCCTACATATAGAAGGATGCATTCTACATGATTTTCAAATGTCCCTCTAGACAAAAGGAAAAACCTGTTGATGATGATCTAGAACCAACTCCATTTTACTGATAATATAAAGAGGTTTTTTTTTTTTTTTTTTTTTAGACGGAGTTCCAGTCTTGTTGCTCAGGCTGGAGTGCAATGGCGCAATCTCAGCTCACCGCAACCTCTGCCTCCCGGGTTCAAGTGATTCTCCTGCCTCAGCCTCCCAAGTAGCTGGGATTATAGACACGCACCACCAGGCCTGGCTAATTTTGTATTTTTAGTAGAGACAGGGTTTCTCCATGTTGGTCAGGATGGTCTCGAACTCCCAACCTCAGGTGATCCGCCCGCCTAGGCCTCCCAAAGTGCTGGGATTACAGGCGTGAGCCACTGCACCTGGCCAATATAAAGAGTTTTAAGAGTGTTTGAAATAACCGTAATACGGATTTTCTAGGAATGTAGCTATTATGCACATGGAGAAAACAATGTATGCGCTTTGTTTTGCTTGGAATTTACCAAGCATAGTTCACCATTTTAGAAGAATCATGTCACTCCTTTGACAAATTAACACATCTGTGTATCAGTTGGCTCTTGTAGCCATAAGATTTACATTAAAGCTACATATAGATATAAACATCTAACTTCTTCACTATGCCTTCTAATGTAGTCAAGCCTGATAATTTCATATTATTTCATTATTAATATTTTGCTTTTAATTATCCTAAATATTATAGATAAGGCATTATATTGCTTTTCAAAATAAATTATTTATGTACATAAAATATATTATCTATGGATTCCAGATGAGGATAATAACAAAGGCATTACAAAATATTTGCTATTAAAAGGGAGTGTGGGGTCTGATGGGATTGAGAACTATGCTCTAGGATTATATGTAATGACAAGAAAATATATCAACAGTATTATCTATGATTTGACCCCCATTTTTTTTTGAGACAGAGACTCTGTCACTCAGGTTGGAGTGCAGTGGCGTGATCTCGGCTCACTGCAACCTCCGCCTCCTGGGGTCAAGCAATTCTCCTGCCTCAGCCTCCCGCGTAGCTGGGATTACAGGCATGTGCCACCATGCTCTGCTAATTTTTATATTTTTAGTAGAGACAGGGTTTTGCCATGTTGCCCAGGCTGGTCTTGAACTCCTCACCTCCAGTGATCCACCCACCTCGGTCTCTCAAAGTGCTGGGATTACAGGCATGAGCCACCGCGCCTGGTTCCATTTTTATAAACAAACAAAACCCACAAGAACTCACTGTTTTTTCCCTCAAAACATTTTACAGAATTAGAGAAATAACAGAGCCAGTAACCCAACTGAAGAGGCCTCTTATGTACACTATAATTCTGTAGCATTTTGATCTCAGGAATAAGATGGGAAATGAAAGGTAAGTTCTCATCCTGGCTTTATTACTTAAGCAACATAATTTAACTTTTATAGGTCTATTTTTTAAATCTGAAAAGCTTGAGACTTAAGCTACATTATCACTATAAAAGATTTCCAGCTTTATGTTTCTATAATTCTAAAGCAAGGTTTCCTGATTGTAGGTTTAGGTAGCGTTTCACAAAGCATGTTCCAAAGAACACTGGTATGATAGGACATTTATGGGTATTAAGTAGAGCTCTATGGTCAATATATTTGAGAAAACACTATTAATCATGTTTCTTTAGGTAAGATTTCTTAATTGTTTAAGAGTGTCATGAGTTTTCAAGAGAAAAAATGCAGTGTGTAGCATTTCCTACATTTATTTCAGCATAGAATCTCCCCTCTCCACATACCCTAAGAATCTCATGGGAAATTGTGTTCTGCATAGCAGGTGTTGTGACACACTTATTTAAGATGATGTATGGTATTTTAGAAGTTTTTATTTTCAAAGGAGTCAATCTCCATGCTGAATTTTCAGGCATTATAACATGCAATGGTGAAAACAGTTTCATGTAGTGATTTCTCTTAAATCACATCATATGTTGGACTCTTAACTAATCCTTGTTAGTTCTGTTTGGCATAAAGAAGGAACTGAAAAGGTTAACTAGAGAACACAAATTAAAATGTATGATGAGCGTGAGTCATTTTAGAACCAAAGGGTGAAATACAGGCTCTATCTTCACATCAAAAGATTTGCTCTATTTCATAAATTCTGTAAAAAAAAAAATATAGTTTGGTTGGCCCATTCAGTTAAAACAGTTAAATCTAAAAGTTGCTTATGAAAAAAAAAAAACACAAGTTATAAAAAGAATATACTATTATATATGGAAGATAAATAGGAAGAAGTTAGAAGATTTGAGATGTTAAAAATATTGTTCTTTCCTAGCTATTTTTGGGATTGGAACACCAATATAGAAAAGCTAAATAAAAAAGTAGAATATAATTCTGGAAATAATGCAAATAACAAGATCATTCCTGTTGCAGAAAAGCATAATTCTTTTTACTAATGATTATTTTAAAGGTCAGCTGGTGGAAGTTTACCGAATTTGTTTTGTGTAGGTGTATCAGCCGTTGGTATTAGTTTAAAACAAAAACAAGGTTTAATGCTTGACATTTAAAGAGTTATTCCATATTATATAAATCTCAAATTTCAAAATATAAATTATTTAGTGGGTGGAATATCTGTTGTAAAATTTTAACATCTAGTTTATTTTCCCTGCCATACAGTATATTTCTGTGCCACAGTTTTCAGCACAAGATGGTGTATGAAAACTAATTTTAGGCCAGGCACGGTGGCTCATGCCTATAATCCCAGCACTTTGGGAGGCCAAGGTGGGCGGATCACTTGAGGTCAGGAGTGTGAGACCAGCCTGGCCAACACGGTGAAACCTCGTCTCTACTAAAAATACAAAAATTAGTTGGGCACAATGGTGTGCACCTGTAATCCTAGCTACTGGGGAGGCTGAGACTGGAGAATCGCTAGAACCTGGGAGGAGGAGGTTGCAGTGAGCCGAGATTGCGCCACTGCACTCCAGCCTGGGTGACAGAGCGCTTCATGAAAAAGGATGGGAGTAAGCGCTTGAAGGATGTGCTTGATGGTGTGGAAAAGGAAAGTTGAGAAGTGGAAGCCATGAACAATGTGAACAAAGATACAGAGTTGGAAACTCAGGGCTAGTATTGTGAACAAGTTTGGATAAGACCTAGTGTGAATGTTTGAGTCCAGATTATAAACATCCTTGAAAGAAAGGCAGTGGGGAGGCTTTGTTAGATATCATATGCTTAGAAACACAGGTACAAGCATAATGAACACAATACTAAACTTTCAATGCTATCTTGGATAGGAAAAAGAACTCCTGTTAAGAGGAGACTTCTAAAAAAATTATAAAATGTAAGGGAATCCTTCTACTTGATAACTCAATTTAAATACTGATGTTCTTTGGAATATCAAAAACAAACTTTCAGATAGAGAAACAGAGAGAAAGTGAGAGAGAAATTATCATCAGTTTCTAAAAACAGACCATGAATGTTTTGTTCAAAGTGTCTTGCTTTAATTCAGATAAACATAATTGTAAGATTGCTTTGCTAGAGTTAAAACTCTTAGTTACGAAACTCAACAGAATGCTTTATTTCTTTGGACTCATCAACCATTAGACATTGAAGTGATGAATCGTTATCCGTGCTGCACTTAGACCGAGGCTATCCAGTAGTTTATGTATGGTGGCAGTGTATCTCACCGGAACACTATGCTTTCCAGCTTCCCTTTCAGCTACCCATGTTCTTTCATTGCTTCTGGTCAGTGAAATCTAAGCAAGTATTTTCTGGGTGAGTCTTCAAGGAAAGTGTTTAGGGGTGTGGTTAATTTTTGTTCTGCCAGGAAAATGAGTGGGATAGCTGGAATCATGATAGTCATGGCATCTCTGTTAATGTTTTTGGTGCCTTTGAACAGAATAGGAAGAATCCCCCATCTTTGCAGATGAGTTAGAAAATTTCCTCCTCTGGGTAGAAGGAATCCCTCAGAATACACAGCCCCCATTCACTTCTTGGTCAGGTGTCTTCACAGTAAATAAACTACACAACTGTATGGGGTGGCCTGGACAGCCATATTGGACTATGAAGCAGGAAAGGAAGCCATGCTCTAAAGATAGCAAACCCAAGGAGAAAAGCAGCCTGGCCCTTGCTGACCATGGATGTGCCATATCAGCCCTGCATTGACTACTTCCAGGCTTCCTTTATGTGAGAGAAAAATAACATTTATTTTGTTACTGTTATTTCTGATTTATTTTACTAGCAGCTAATTGCTTGTAAAGTTAAGACTACATGATATGATTTGAGAATTGCTATCATTAATTAATTAAGCAATTGTTCCTTGTGAATTCTGTATCAGAAATTCTATGATGTACTAGAGATAAAGACAGAATTTGCAATCTAGGATGTGAAAGACAGATGTGTACACATACAGGTAATTATAGCATAATGTCATATGCTTGTTCAGTTTGCATGCTGGATAGAGACATCTAGGCAAAAGGTTAGTGGGGACTGTGCTTTGATAGACTGCATGCACCCAGAGGGAAACATATCCTAATTCATCTCCACAAACGGGGTACCTCTTTTTAAAAATGCTTCAACCAATAATAATGCTTTATTATCATTTAGTTCAGTGATTACCAAACTTATTTTAGCAGCCATTAGCCTTCTTTGAAAGAATAATAATACAGAAACACAACTTACTAGTTCAGATGTTTTGGAGAGATCTAACTCAGATTAGATCTAAAAGAGAATCTGCTGGTTAATTTAACCACACTTACTGTAAGAGAGTTGGGCACAGCCTGTTAAGGGAGTACATAGCAGGGTTTTTAGAAAAAGCTTCACAGAGGAAGTGATGCTTGAGGTGAATCTTGAAGGATGATTTTAAGAAAAGGACAAAATGGGAAACAGCATACTATGCTGAGGAAAGATACTACACTTTGCATGTGCAAAGATATCTAAAAGAGCACATCCTGTTTAAGAAGTGACAGGTGGTTCATTAAAGGCAAGGGTGAGAGAGAGAAGCTGGTGGTTAAATGGCTGCAGGTGGTGGTGGTAAGAGAAGGGCAAATCATTAAGGAACATATATGCTTGTGAAGTTAGGCTTTATTTTATAAATTATGTAAAGTCATTTAAAGAGCAGAGTAATTAATATGAACAGGGTATGTTTTAGGAGGATGTTGGGATTATACTTAGGATACTAAAACAATAGACAAAATGCAAAAAGCTCAGGCAAGAGCTGACAGGCTGACTTATAACTCTGGAGTGCATTAGGATGAAGGGGCTAGATTAATGAAAATATTTAGTAGGCAGAATTGGTAGATCTTGGTGAGGCTGGGAGAGAAAAGTTAGGGATTACTCCTAGGATTCTGCATTAGGTGACTATTCATATGATTACATGATTTTTAGCGTGATAGTACCATTTTTAATAACAGAGGGTCATGCAAGACCAAGAATCAATTTTGGGGAAAAGACAATGAGCTCAGTTTTAGACATATATATCTTGCAATGTGTATAGCCTGTCTAGGTGGAGATATCCAGGAGGAAATTGACAGTATAGATCTAAATGTGTGATGAGAACTCTGGATTGAAGATGTATATTTGGGAGTTGTAAGCATAAAGATGGTAGTTAAGACTTGTAGATGTGATCATCTAAGATTTAAAGTTTGGGTCCAATACGAAAAAGGGGCTCAAAGTTTGAGGGGCTCAAAGAGGAAAAGGGATCCATTATGGCCTCCATGCCATCAAGTATCTTCCCACTGTGTAGTCAGTGTCTGAAATTGCCGTTGTTTTGATTTATTCTTTTAGGTTAAGGTTTATTTCTCAATAATTACCTCGTAAAAATACCTTTGGGAGGAATTAAACAGAGAAGCTTAATAAAGAGAACAAATGAACTAGGTATCCAGAGACCAGTTTCTAACACTGACTGCCTGGGTGATGTTCATTCAGCAAGTCATTTTGCCTCAGATTCCTCATGTGGAAAATGCAGAAGTAGGACCAAGTGATCTTCAACGTTTGGTAGACTACGATTCCACCAATCATAACGACTTAGTTTAGTTCAGTGATTTTCAAACTTATTGGGCAGCAATAAGTTTGAAAGAACTCATTGAACGTTCAAGAGTTCTTTCTTTGAAAGAACTCTCATGCAGAAACACAATGTATTCAGATGTTTTGGTTGCAGAGGTCTAACTCAAGTTAGTTTGGATGTAGAAGAGAATTTACCAGTTAATTTAGCTATATTATGTGAAAAGGTGCAGCTGGGACCTCAGGGATCACCAGAACCTGAGACTGGTGCACCGGCAGGAATTGTTCTTTACATTTCTCATTTGAGTGGTGGCTTCATTCTACACAAGGCCATTGACCGTTCTGACTTCCTTCTGGGCTCTACTGCTATGGTGGAATAGCCCTTCTCCCCTTAGTTCCACCTGAAAACATCCTGGGGAAGAACTCTGCTTGCTTTGACTTGAGTCCTATGTCCACCATTGTAGCCAAGAAGTTGGGGGATTCTTTGAGCGAGCTGTAGCTGCACTAGAATTACCGATCATGGTGCAGGTAGAAATAGTTTCCCCAAAGACAGAGAGCATTGTTCAAAGAAAAAGGTTACTGGGCAGACAAATAGATGGTCAATATATTAAGAGATAAAACACAGGCTTTCTTGTTCAGGACCCATCTACCTGGTTCCTTTTGTGTACTCTATGTGGCTTCTGAAACATACCTTTGAAAACCCCAAGAAGATGCCTCTATGTGGCTTCTGAAACATACCTTTGAAAACCCCAAGAAGATGCTTGGAGTACAGCTTTAACATAGTTATCCCTCAGTATCCTTGGTGGATAGTTTCTGGACCCCCTCATGCCAAAATCCATGGATCCATAAGTCCCTTATATAAAATGGCATATATTTGCATATAACCTATGCATATCCTTCCACATACTTTAAATCGTCTCTAGATTACTTGTAACACCTAATATAATGTAAATGTTATGTGAATAGTTGTTATACTTTATTGTTTATGGGGTAATGACAAGAAATAAGTATCTATACATGTTCAGTAGAGACATAACCATCCACTTGTTTTTCTGAGTATTTTTGATCCTAGGTTGGTTGAAACCAAGGGTACGGAATCCATGGAATGTGGAAACCACAGCTATAGAGGGCTGATTGTAATAGATTTTATTAATTGGAAAGCATGCCAGTCACCTCCAAGGCCTAGACAAAATGAAGCACTGGATATTTATTGGTGGTGGTGGTGCTCGCCTAGTAAAACGATTTTGGGAATATAGGAGTGTGGTGTTAACTGGTGGGGTTGAGGTGGAGATTCTAATGTATTCAGGATCAAGGGACTTGAGCTGGGAAGTGTAGAAAGGGGAGGTAGGACATCTGCCTTCAAAGTTCAAAGATGAACTCGGCTTACTTTATCATTTTATGGAGAACTGATGGATCACATGGCACACTATTAATAATGGTGAAAAATGTTCATCTTTGGCTAAGATAGTGGGAATGATCCTTGGTGTCATCCATCCACAGCCACTCCAGAGAAAGGAACAAGTAGGAGATTGATGGAAAGAGAGTTGATGACCCCAGAAAGGGGCAGAGGCAATGAGAAAAGCCACGTGTCTTGGACGAGTATGCCCACAGTAGATGGTAAGAAATATAAGAATAAGTGGGAGATGGGAGAGACAGAGGAGGGAGGGAGGGAGGGAGAAAGGGGAATAAATATGTACAAGATAGGAAGATGGGGAAGATTGTAGTTCAGTAAAAGTAAGACTATGTCACTGAAATATAGTTTGAAGGCCCTGTCAGGAGGTCCAGGAAGTAAAAATTCATGATTATCTTGATTAATACTTGCTTTAAAGTTATTTTTTATTAATAAATGATGTAAAATATATTTGTTACTAATTATACCTTACTGAATACACTTAAATGTGACATTTTTATTGTTATGTGGCTATTAGTATGAAAGTATGTATTAAATAAAATCAAATTTGCCAGGCGTGGTGGCTCACACCTATAATCCCAGCACTTTGGGAGGCCAAGACAGGCAGATCACTTGAGGTTTTGAGACCAGCCTGACCAATATGAAGAAACCTCATCTCTACTAAAAATACAAAATTAGCCAGGTGTGGTGGTGCATGCCTCTAATGCCAGCTACTTGGGAGGCTGAGGCAGGAGAATTGCTTGAACCTGGGAGGCAGAGGTTGAGCTGCGCTGAGATAGTGCCATTGCACTCTAGTCTGGGCAACAGGAGCAAAACTCTGTCCCCCACCCCCCCCCCCAAAATCAAATTTAATAGATTATCAAATAGTACTAATTTTCTTTTTCTTTTTTTTGAGATGGAGTCTCACTCTGTTGCCCAGGCTGGAGTGCAGTGGCGTGATCTCGGCTCACTGCAACCTCTGCCTCCCAGGTTCAAGTGATTCTCCTGCCTCAGTCTCCCGAGTGGCTAAGACTATAGGCACACACCACCACGCCATACTAATTTTTATATTTTAGTAGAGATGAGGTTTCACCATGTTGGCCAGGCTGGTCTCAAACTCCAGACCTCAAGTGATCCGCCTGCCTCAGCCTCCCAAAGTGCTGGGATTACAGGCATGAGCCCCACCACACCTGGCCAAATAGTACTAATTTCTTAAATAAAAAAATTGAAATCTTTGTCTTTTGAATAAGCTGCTCAACAGAATTTCAGAAAAGAGACAAAAGAACAGTTATAAGGGACCTTATAGGACCCGCTACCTGTGTTACCAACAAAACACGGAGAGATAGGAATATTTATTCAGCTCAAACATTAATTGAGAATTTGGAAAAGACACAGGTGGTCTCTAGAACATGAAGCACCTTTTTCTTTCATTGAGTAGGAATAAACCAATTCTCTAATAATACAAATAAACATAATTGTTGTTTCAGAACAAATTGTACCTATATACTGCTGCTACTAAACCAATTTGGTCAAAAAGGCCACACTTAAGCCAGAAGCTTCAATTGGATAAATCATTTCTTTAAAGAGATTTTTTTTTTTTTTTTTTTGAGATGGAGTCTCACTCTGTCACCCAGGCTGGAGTGCAGTGGCACCACCTCGGCTCACTGCAACCTCCTCCTCCAGGATTCAAGCAATGCTCCTGCCGCAGCCTCCTGAGTACCTGGGATTACAGGTGCCTGCCACCACACCGGGCTAATTTTTGTATTTTTAGTAGAGACGAGTTTTCAGGCTGGTCTCGAACTCCTGACCTCAAGTGATTAGCCTGCCTCGGCCTCCCAAAATGTTAGTATTACAGGAGTGAGACACCACACCCACCTATTTTCCTATTGCATTATTTCTAATCTTAAAAACTGCAATAACTGACAAACGTGAAAAATCCTCAGAAATGAGATATCAAAAGCAGGTTACTCTCTGTAGCAAACTTTGATCCACTATAAAATTTCCTTTTTTTTTTTTTTTTTTTGAGACAGAGTCTCACTCTGTCGCCCAGGCTGGAGTGCAGTGGCACAATCTTGGCACACTGCAAGCTCTGCCTCCCGGGTTCATGCCATTCTCCTGCCTCAGCCTCCCGTAAACTGCTTCTTAATAATGGCTAAAGTGCTACTCATTTGTTGTCGTTTTTGGGATGTCTTTTGAAGCGGAATCTTATGAGGAACTATTTTTTTTTTTTTTTGAGACAGAGTTTCCCTCTTGTTGCCCGGGCTGGAGTGCAATGGCTAGATCTCGGCTCACTGCAAACTCTGTTTCCCAGGTTCAAGTGATTCTCCTGCCTCAGGCTCCCGAGTAGCTAGGATTACAGGCGTGTGCCACCACACCCAACTGATTTTGTATTTTTAGCAGAGATGGGGTTTCACCATGTTGGTCAGGCTGGTCTCAAACTCCCGACCTCAGGTGATCCACCACCCGCCTGGGCCTCTCAAAGTGCTGGGATTGCAGGCCTGAGCCACTGCGCCTGGCCTGTTTGTTTTTTAATCTCACTGAAGACAATTTCTTGGCGTTTGTATAGTGCCAACTATCTGAAAACTATTATTTCTCCAATGTCATTCTAATTGCAAATTAGAAAAACAGCAATCTATTTTTTGGATAATATAGTTAACATATAAAAGTATTGCTTTCCTTTTGTTTTTAGTGAGTCAATCAATTTGATATGGTATAAAGAGGACATCTTTGAGAGTAAATTCTAAACTTAACCTGCATTAAAATAAATGATCCTATGACAACATCCACTGTCCACTATTAACTCTGAAAGTTACAATTACCCCTCCCCACCATGGATTGTGATGCATTTACTACTTAAAATTTAGAGGCCAACAAAGAACATCTCATATATAAAGTTGACCTTCAGGACCACCAAAGTCCACCATTTATTAGTGCTTCTTTAACATCCACAATGGCCCTGTCATTTTTCCCCACCTGTCACTACTGCTAGGCAGCCTGTGAGAGTGGGCAGTGTCAGATGGCTCACGTGTAAATGCCAGTGCTGTCAGCCCATCCTCCTAGACATTGTGACTATTAATTTTGTGTCACCTCTCACACTTTCATTTCTGGTTTGTTCTGTGAGAATTTCCTGTTTATGTGTCAGCTTCCCCTACAATGATAGTGAGTTACTTAAGAAAAGGGACTATATACGCTTGGCTGTGTGTCTCCAATGCTAAACATAGCGTCTGGAACATAATATGCCCTCCATATGTGTTTATTGTATATGAATGATAATTCATTGAATACTCACAGAAAATTCATATAAATTTATTGTTATTTAAAGATGCTTAAATCTGTGAGGCTATCACATTATCTGATTTACATTTTTTCAGGTATTTATTTTCCTCTTTCCTTCTATAATTGGTAGTATTTCTCCTTGGGAGAGTGTTTGTGTGCTACGGAGAAATACTGTGGCAAGATGCCATTGAGGCAGGTCCACTATTTGGACTCCTGAAGTGACTTGCTTGGCTTTGCTGCTTACAAAGCCAAAGATAATTATTCATTTTATGTCAGCCTAGACTCTTAGATAGTTGGGAAAGAGTGAGACTTCTTCCAGGCTTAAGGCCATTTTGACCTGTTTCACAAAAGATGGTGTGGGGCTGGTGTTGCTAGGGAGGGAAATGGAAAATTAACATAGGTAGAAAAGAAAGTAGTCTGTCGTCTTGTGAACTGAGGGGCTTTTTTACTCACTCATTCACCCATCCTGGTGCCAAGATGAAAGTGGTGCAATAGTTCTGCAATTGTGGACTCTTGTAACAGCTGTTCAGTTTTAGCTAAATGATGATTTGCATTTTCACCGCACCTTTTCCCCCAAGAGATGAAGGCATTTTACATTCAGTAATAAGGCCTAAGATGAATTGCAACCAAGCAACGTGCTTAGTGTGCTAAACACTCCTGTGGGGGAAAAAATACTGAACATTGCTAATATACCCTTGACCAACACTGGTAAATACACGAGCCCGGGCATGCATTGAGAAAGAGATTAAAATTGTGCAAAACTGCAACAGCAGTACTCTGCCTCTACAGCCGGTGTAATTTGCTTTTTGGACTGCTGGCCCAAAAAAGCTGAAGCTGGCCCACAAAAACAAAAACAAACCCCAGAAACTTAAAGTATCACAGCCACGTTCACCAAGTAAACACTACTATTTCTAGTTTACATTTGGATGTTTTCATTCTGTAGATGGCATGGATAAGCTACCAAACAACAAACTAAAGTCTACAACGAGAAGGGAGAATTAGAAAATAGGACCGGGTTATCGCTGAGCGTCACAGGTTCTTTTATTTACCTTTGACGATACAACTTACAGATGCTATATGTTTTTAAAAAAAATCCACCGAATATGTCAGGAAACATTTCCTTCGGTCACTTCACCTCCCCTGGCGTCTCAGCCACCTAGACCTACGCTCTGCTTCGCTGTCAGGTCGCCTCGGGCGAGGAGGGTGCAGTAAACAGCGCCCACACAAGAACCCGGGGTGAGGCGGTTTCCCGTCTCTTCGCCAAGGCTCTGTGGATGTGGGTTTCTGAAACTCTACCACTCTTCTCAGCCCCGCTCCTCGCTCAGGCCAGGAAAAAAGAGTGAGAAAACAGCCAGAGCAAAACAGAAAACCATTAAGAAGCCCGGGCCTCCGCGCGCTCACCGCGACAAAACGCGGCGCACGGGGGGCGGGGCCAAGGCGCTGCGTAGGAGCTCCGCCCCGTCACCGCCCCGCCTCCTTCCCCTCACCCCAACCCTCCGCGCCGGGGAGTGACTGACTCCCGCCAGCCCCTCCACGTCAATCAACCCTCCTCGTTCTCGCACTCTCTGCACCTTGTTATTAATCTCAATACCGATATCGCCCGGACGCCTCTCCCCCGGCCCTCGGGGGTGTGAACGTGTGTGAGCGGGAGCGAAGGCACCGAAAGCTGGCGTCTCTGTTCAACCTCGGCCCCAGCAGCACCCGGCGCAGCGGCAACCCCCGCAGCGGCGGCAGCCCCAGCACCAGGAGGCCAAGGCCAAGGCCAGGCTCTGCGTGGCTCTCGGAGCAGTAGCCGCGGCTCCGGCCCTGCGGGGGCGCAGCTTCCTTCGGCTGGGGCCTTCGCGCCGGCGGCCGCGGCCGCGGGGCCTCTCTTGCGCGCCTGGGGTCACTGTCCTCGAAGCCCGGCGGCGCGGCCCTCGTCCCCCTTCCCGACCCCCGGTCTGTCTCCTCGCTCCCTTCAGCCGCCCTCCGCGCCGCCGCCTCTGCCGTTCGTCAGGCGGCCCGGCCCGGCCCGCCCGCCCCGCATCCCCTCCGGCCGGTGCCTCTCCCCTCCGGCGGGCTGCCTGCATGTCTTTGCTGCCCTCAGCCCCGCCGCCACCGCCGCCGCCGCCTCCCCCGCCGCCGCAGCACCAGCACCAGCCGCCCCGTCGCCGCCGCCGCCGCCGCCGCCCGGACCCCGGCGCGCTGAATGCAGGTGAGGAGGGGGCGCGGGCCCCCCGAGACCCCGGGCCCGGGTTCCCTGCGCGCCCACCCGCGAGCCCCGGGTCCGGGCCCTGTGTTCCGCCGCGGCTTCCCCTCGGGGCGGGCGGGAGCGAGGCCCGCCGTGGGTGTTTGTGTTTGCGTCTGCGTCTGCGGCCGCGGCTCTGGAGGGGAAGCATCTGTGGGGGCCTGGTGCGCGCGCGCGCGCGTGTTTGTGTGTGTGTTTCCCCTGCCGCGGGGAAATGGCTGCTGTTGCTTCTTCTGGGCCAGAGGAAGAGAATGAGGTAGAGTGTTCTTTTGCCTCCGAGTAGGATCGAGAGTGTTGGGAAGAGGAGCGCGTCCCCGGGGAAATGAGGTGGGAGAGGGACAAATGTGCGTGTGGGTGTGCGAGTTGGGACTTTGGCGGGCGGGGAGGCGGCCCGAGGACCCACGGCGAGTGGGTGTGTGTCGGGTGACTGGAGGGGGCGGCGGGGCTGACCCGCGTCTCTTCAGAGGCGGGCGAAGGTTCCGGGGTGTGTGTGTGTGTGTGTGTGTGTGTCGGGGGTGGCCCGGGGCCGGGACCCCAGAGTGGCGTGTCCCTCCCGCTTTGTGGCTGAGGCTCCCGAGCCTCGCAGGTGAGAGCTGCTCCTCGGGGGCCGGCCGGGGAGGGCTGAGTGAGTGCGGCACACGCGCGGCAGCGGGGCTGGGAGAGCTGCTGGTCGGTGCCGCGCCGCTGATCCCGGGGCCGCCGTTCCCCGGCCGCGGCAGGAAGCGCGCCGGCCTGCAGCGCGGCCTAACTGCCTGGGCGCCCGCCCGCCTCCCCGGACGCCTCCCGGGACGGCGAGCCCGCGCGAGCCCACGGCGCTGCTTCGGGCCTGGGCAGGTGAGGGTCGGAGGCGGGACTCGCCGATTGCCGTCGCCGTGGCCGCCTCCGCGTCTCCTGAGAGGCGAAGGCTTATTTTGGCGTTCCAGCTGCAAGCTTTCGCCCGGCCGGCTGTGGGACCCGAAGGAGGAAAGTGAATCAGAACAGTCAGTCTTGGGAATACGCGGTGTCGTGTTCCCTTCTTTTCATCCTTCCCCTAAGGCTGTGTGGAGGGACTGAGTAAATATTTTGGATTTTTGTTGCAAATACTTTGCCGTTGGTAAGATTTTTTTTTTTTTAAATTAGACAAACATTTTCTTGGAAGGGCTGAGGAAGAAAGGGAAACTGGCTTTCCTGGCCTGTGGTATTGGTGGGATTGGATGAATTTTGTGCATTTGAAATTGTTTTATCCTGCCTCCTAGGGGGAGAGGCGTGTACGCGCCGCCGAGCTGAGGAGCTGGGTGAGGAAGAGGAAGTTACTGGAGCTGTCATCCTGCTTAACTCGGTCGGCTATTGAGCTTAGACTGTTTAGGTGGATTGTGTTCAGGGAGTTTAGCTGAGCCGTTTGTACACATTGGAAGCACAGTGTTACATTTTACCGTATTGCCTCTAGTTATCTTGTCAATCAAGATAGGCTCAACAAACATGTTTTCCTCAGTCTCCAAAAACTAGATCAAGCAACCTCTGTTGTCTACTCAGTATGTGCTGCTGGAAAGCTATTTTGAGAATAGCCTAAGCAAAACCCAGTTGTAAAGATAAACCTGCTGCCAATAGGTCTACAGTACATTTCAGAACCAAATACAAATGGCATTTGGATAATTATTTGCTAATGTGCTTTTCTACTCCAACCTCATTACATTTGTATGTAGTTAGATCATTTAGCTAGAACCGTGCTGTGGATAAAAGCATAATACAGTTTCGATCCTTGTAGGCCGTACTCTGTGTCATGGCCAGAGATTGCTCTTTGCACCTGGTCTCACAAAGAAATAGTGTATGCTGTTCACGGGGAAGTGGAGGGAAGAGAAGGAGGGGCGAAGAGCTGTTCTCTATTACCACTACTGGAAAAACAATTTAACATACGTAGTTAGTGGGAAAAGGACTTGTTTTACAGACTTCAGTTAGCCTCCCAGCTGTGTGATTTTTCCTTAGCTGTTTGACCTTAGGTAACATATCTATAAGCCACAGTTTTATCAGTCACAGAGAGCTAATACCTTTATATAAGGTCGTTTTGAGAATAGAATGAGAAAACATGTTTGGCATGTAGTAGATGCTTAGTTAAATTTTAGTTCTGCCTCCTGCAGCCCTGACTATGGGCATTGAAGAACCTTTGCAAACACAAATATGATTAATTATTTAGAGCAATATTAAGTAACTATAACGTAAAAAAGACAATGGAATCTTTCAGAGCCCTTCAGTATACAAAAGGTATATATATAAACTTTAATGTATATAAGAAGTTTTTTTCTAATAATAAAAATAGTCATTAAAATAGCCTAGTTATTTATAAAAATAGCCATACTTAATTTTTTTTTCATCTTTTCAAATAGACCATCTCTCAGTTTCATTATTCGTTATGATTTTCGTTTTGTAGCCCTGGAAAAAAATTTTCAACCTCTATATAGCACATATATGTTTCAATACAGTTAAACATTAAAAAGGATCAAGGAACCAAAATTTAGATAGATCCCCAAAGTTTAAATGCTACGAAAAATGCTAGCTCATGTTGACTGATTTGGTAAATAAAACTTCTTAGAATATTTCTCTGAATATAAGGTAGAATCCTCTGTCCACTTAATTTTCAATAACTTTCCATTTTTATTATTTTGTCTGGAGTAGGAAATGTGTTCATTAAATTTTAACTGTGCTGTGTGGAAAAAATAATGTCATGGAGAGGTATGGAATTTAAGGTAAAGATAACAGAAAAGTTAATATAAAGATTGTTTTCTTTTTGTTTTGGGAAAAGACAGGACAGAGAATGTGGGAGTTTGATTGGTTTAAGTTTGTCATGGCCCTATTTACAAATGCCGGGTTTCCCAGTAGGGCTTACGTAATTTATTTGTATCAATAATGATAAGCTTTAAAAAATATTATTTTCTAAAATTCAAACTAAAATTTCAACACATTCAGTATAGCTTTTATGCATATTTTTATATAAAAATTTCTGTGAAGGTAAGAGTCACAGGATGGGGAGGGGGAAGCTCTCATCATTGAGGGGCTTGAATTTTTATAAATAACTAGGGACAACTATTAGAATGCAAATTGTGATTTTCTTAAAGTGTGTGTTGTGGGAGTGTGTATTTACATTGAACAGAATCTTCTGCCATGTGGTTATATTTAAAGGAATAATTCTTACCTTAAAACTATAAATGATACTTTTTAATACCTTAGAAACAAAGAAATAGAAATGAATCTGCTCTTATTTAGTATTTGGTAAAGTAATTTTCATTGGACTTTATGAATTATTTTAAAAGACTTTATAATTTTTTTTTTAATTTGGGAGAATTGGGAAGAACATTTCCCTGTAGTAATCATGAAAACAGATGATATTGAACTATAAAGATATTTGGATATGAAGTGGAAGTACTAAGGTTATTATTTAGACTAAAGGAATTATGTTACAACAAAATCAAGGTGGAAACTTGTTTAGATTTTAAAAGTTAATGTTACTTAAATGGGCTTTTAAGCAATCTTTCCAAAATATCTGTTATTAATGTCTTTAATTTGGGAGAATTGGAATACTTAGGAATTTCTGTATGTATTACTTGGGGTAATGCTAATCAGAGTAATAAATACATTCCAAAATTTCAAAGAAGTTTACTTGCTTTCATGACAGTTCCAGTGCAGATGTTTACTTGCTTTCATGACAGTTTACTTGCTTTCATGACAGTTCCAGTGCAGGTGCTCCTGGTTAGCAGGTTTCTTGTGGCTTTCCTCTTATGTTGTTTAGGGACTCATACAACTTAGATCTTGTGACTCCACCATTTCTTAGGGCCTTGGAGTCCTCCCTATTGCCTGAAGACCATTTCTTAAGAAACTCCAGACTTAAATGACAAACATTCCTCCAAATTTTATTGGCAAGATTTGTCACAGAGTCTTATTTGAATGCAAGGGAAGTGGGAAATGTCCCTGGCAGGTGGAAAGCTTGGCCATCTCTGCTACAAGGGGCATTTCATGGTGTTATTTTAGATGTTAGCATATATTTATGAAATTACATCCAAAAGGTGAATTATGATAGGAATTGCTTTCCATCTTCAAAGAGTAAAATTGGGTGTGAGTGGAGAGTGGTGGGGAGAGGAGAAAGGAGGGAAGAGTCACAGGAGTGGGAGGGGGAAGCTCTCATCACTGAGGGGCTTAAATGACAAGTGAGTTTCTGTAACTATTTAAAGATATACATTTTTCAGAGAACATTACAGTTGGATTCTGTAACCTTTAGTGGGTCTCTCCTGTAGTATCCAGTTATTGATTGTCATTGTGCTTTAATGAGTTCTGGCAGTTTGAGTTATTTCTCTTTGTATTTTGAAATCAGATCAGTAGGACAAAACTCTGAATTTCAGTTTCTGGGTATAGTTTCATAGGAAACACATTTTTTGAATTTTCTTCCTCTGCTATTGGGATAGATGATGAAGATTACTTTATACTTTGAGGGAAATCTCATTTAGGTGGACCTTACCATATTCTCTTGTTTGTTGCTGCAGTTTTTATAATTCTAAAGTTATTAAAATTAATACATGTGAGCCTTAACCCAGAAAGACCAATAAAATCATCAAGTAAACAACAGAGGCTTAATTATTAATTTGTGCTCATGCTTTGTGATGAAAATACTACAACTTTCTTTTACTAACTGCACTGACACTGGACCTCTAATACAGTAAATGGTATTTTATCACTGGACAACTTTAATTGAATCACAATTTATTCTATGATTGTGCAGGGTTATTATAATGTGAAACTTCAGCTCTGTGTCACCTTTACTTATTTTTTATTCTAAGAGTTTGGTTAGGGATCTCTGGGGAGTTATATATAATCTCTTTATTTCCCAAAGGGAAGATTTTGGAGTAGTCTGGTTAACTTCTCCATGGTAAATACTTCTCTAACATCTTGCATCTTGAAAATTGAAAACCTAATCTGAGGACCCACTGTGCACCTATTATTGTACCCAGTTCTAAAGAGAAGTATGAAAGATGTAGAGGCTTATAGTTTGTGAGTAAGGGAAATAAAGCATATAATTTAGTTATTTCAAAACAAATGAACTAGTGCAAGTCAATATGATATAAACTGTTTATAGACATTCTGAGACATAAAATGGAATGTCAATTGGGTCAGGAATTACTTAAAGGGTTGCTTTTTTTTGGACAACTTTTATGAGGTATAATTTAGATACCTTAGAAGTATCCATTTAAATTGTACAACTCAGTAGTTTTTAGTATATTAACAATTGTGCAACCATCACCATAGTTAATTTTAGAACATTTTCATTACCTAAAATATAAATCCTGTATCTTTCAAGTCACCCTTCATTCTCTTATGCCCCTAGTTCTAGGCAATTACTACTGCCTTTCTCTATAGATTTGGCCAATTTTGGACATTTTGTACAAATGCAATCTTAATATATGGTCGTTTATGATAAGCATATTTCACTTACCGTGTTTTCACGGTTCATCCGTGTCATAGCAAGTATTTCATTCTTTTAATGGCTGAATAGTATGTCAGCATAAGAATACACCACATTTATCTATTCATGAGCTGATGGACATAGACTTTTTGGCTATCATTATAAATCATGCCGCTGTGAACATTCATGTACAAGTTCTTATGTATGTATGTTTTGAATTCTTTTGGGTATGTACCTAAGAGTGGAATTGCTGGAACATATACCACTTTGTGTTTAAACTTTTGGGGAACTTCTAGACTGTTTTCCAAAGCAGTCGCAGTATTTTACATTTCCACCAGCAGTGTATGAGAGCTCTAATTTATCCACTTCTTGCCAACAATTGTTATTATCTCCTTTTTTCATCATAGTTCTCCTAGCAGGTGTGATTTGATCCTGGTTTTGATTTGCATTTCCCTGATGGCTAATGATGCTTTTTATGTGCTGTTGGACATTTGTATATCCTCTTTGGAGAGAAGTGTGTGAAAAGACTCAAATTCTTTGCCCATTTTTATAATGAGTTTTTTAATTATTGAGTTGTAAGAGTCTTTTATATACTCTAGATGTGTCCCTTATATATGATTTGCAAATATTTTCCTCCATTTTGTGAGTTGTCTTTTCATTTTCCTGATGGTGTCATTTGAGGCACAAACGTTTTTAGCTTGATGAAGTGAAATTCTTGTTATTATTTTTGCTGTGCTTTTGGTGTCGTATCTAAGAAATAATGACTTCTTGTTTCTAATCTAGCTAATCTAATCTATCTAATATATCTATCTAATTTATCTATTTCTAATCTATATCTAATCTATTTCTAATCTATCTATCTAATATATCTAATCTAAGGCCACAGATATTTACTTCTCTGTTTTGTCCTGAGAGTTTTATAGCCTTAACTCTTACATTTAGATCTTTGATCCATTTTGAATTAATTTCTGTACATGGTCTGTTGTAGAAGTCTAATATCTCTTTGCCTGTGGGTACTTAGTTGCCCCAGTACCATTTATTGAAAAGACTGTTCTTTCTCCATTGAATTGTATCATCACCCCTGTCCAAAATTAATTAACTAAGTGTGGAGGATTTATTTCTGGACTTTTAATTCTATTTCATTGATTTATATGTTTATCCTTATACTAGTATGGTCTTGACTACTGTAGCTTTGTAATTGAGAGGTCTGAGTCCTCAAACCTCTCAAAGTTTTTCCTTTTGAGAAGAAAAAAAGAAAAACTCTTTTTTTCTTTTTCAAGATTGTTTTGGCTATTTGAATCTCTTGTGTTTCCATATCAATTTTAGGATCAGCTTGTCAGTTTCTGCAAAGAAGTCAGCTGGAATTTTGATGGGGATTGTGTTAAATCTGTACATCAATTTTGGGACCATTGCCATCTGAATATTAGGGCTTCCTGTCCATGAACATGGGATGTTTTTCTATTTATTTAGATCGTCTTTAAGTGTCAACAGTGTTTCATAGTTTTCAGAATATAAGTTTCATACTTCTGTTGCTGCATTTCTTCCCAAGTATTTTATTCTTCCAGATGATATTGTAAATGGAGTTAAAAAAAATTTGGGGGGTTTTTGCACGACAAGTGCATAAAAATACACTTGATTTATGTTTGTTGATCTCGTATCCTCCAACTTTGCTGAATTTCTTAGTTCTAATAGTTTTTTTTTTCTTTTTTTTTTTTGAGATGGAGTCTCACTCTGTCGCCCAGGCTGGAGTGCAATGGCGCTGTCTCGGCTCACTACAACCTCTGCCTCCTGGGTTCAAGTGATTCTCCAGCCTCAGCTTCCTGAACAGCTGGGATTACAGGTGCCTGCCACCATGCCTGGCTAATTTCTGTATTTTTAGTAGAGATGGGGTTTCACTGTGTTGGCCAGGCTGGTCTTGCCGACCTCGTGATCCACCTGCCTCAGCCTCCCAAAGTGCAGGGATTACAGGTGTGAGTCACTGCACCCGGCCAGTTCTAATAATTTTTAAGTGGATTCCATAAGATTTTCTACATACAAATATCATGTCACCTGCAAACAAATGAAGTTTCAATTCTGCTTTTCCAATATGGATGCATTTTAGTTCCTTTTCTTGCTTAATTGCCCTGGATAGAACCTCCAGAACATTACTGAAAAGAAATGTCAAGAGAAGTCACTTGACTTGCAGCAATCCTTGTCTTGTTCCCAGTCTTAGGGGGAAAACATTCCATCTTCTGCCATTAAGTAGATGTTAGCTGTGATTTTTTTTTTTTTTTTTTTTTTTTTTTAAACTGCTCCTTGCAGAGAAAGGCTAGCCCATAGGCAGGCAGTGTGCGGAAAGTAGTGAGCTATAAATTTTTCATTAATAGCCTTTATCAGGTTGAGGAAGTTCATTTCCTAGATTGTTGAGTGTTTGTTTGTGTGAGTGTGTGTGTTTGTGAGAGAGTGTTAGGATTGAGTTTTGAGAGAATTGTGAAATGTGGATTAGAAAAATAAAGATGCTATGTCAGGTAATAAGGGGCAGATAATAATGCTTATCTTGCTGGAGGAAGAGGGGCTAGATTTTCCTCTTTTTCCCTCTCCCTTTCTTCCCCATTCCTTTCTTGTTTTTGTTTTGAGACGGAGTCTCGCTCTATCGCCCAGTCACTGCAACCTCCGCCTCCCAGGTTCAAGTGATTCTCCTGCCTCAGCCTCTTGAGAAGCTGGGACTACAGGCTAATTTTTGTACTTTTAGTAGAGACGGGATTTTGTACTTTTAGTAGAGATCACTATGTTGGCCAGGCTGGTCTCGAACTCCTGACCTTGTGATCTGCCCGCCTCAGCCGCCCAAAGTGCTGGGATTACAGGTGTGAGCCACCGCGCCCGACCCTTTCTTGATCTTTAATCATCTTCCCATCAGTCCACATGCACATTTGGAGAGGACTTAATCTTTTACTGATCTGTATAATTAAGATTTTTTGAGCAGTGGAAGTATCCTTTCTTTTGAAAAATACTAAAAACTGTGTGGAGAATTTCTTACTGAATAGCTTGATAGCTAGGTTTGGAGGGCATCAGAGAAGATACTAAATCATAAATGAAGTGCCAACCATGGACTTACAAAGAAGTGAACACAGTGGAATACTTCAATCATAAAGAATGAAATCCGTCTTCAAAAAGAATGAAATCCTGTCATTCTTGGCAACTTGGATGGAACTAGAGGACACTGTGTTAAGTGGAATAAGCCAGGAACAGAAAGGTAAAACACCACGTATTCTCACTTCTAGGTGGAAGCCAAAAAAAGTCGATCTCATAGAAGTAAAAAGTAGAAAAGAGGATTCTAGAGGCTGGAAAGGGTAGGGGGAAGAGGGCTAGGGAGAGAGATTGTTAAAGGGTACAAAATTATAGCTAGATGGGGGAGTAAGTTCTAGTGTTCTGTAGCACTGTAGGATGACTATAGTTAACAATATTATTATGTAGTTTCAAATAGCTAGGAGGAAAATATTGAATGTTCCAAATGCAAAGAAATGATACATGTTTGAGATGATGGATATGCTGATTACCTTGATCTGATCGCTACACATTGTATGTATGGAAACATCACTGTGTACCCCATACATATATACAATTATGTGCCAATTAAAAAATTTAAAAAGTAAGCAAACCTTTGCCATATTGGGGGTATGGTTAATAAAAAATTTTATGTTTAGTTTAATGTACTTTGAATCTAGCTGTCAGCTGACATTCTCCCACCCTAAACATTTCAGCATCAATGGCTTTGTTTTTATAAGTTTTCTTTATAATTTTCTAAAAAATTTAACAAATTTCATATGAAACTTTGCTCAGTAAGGTAAAGTTGTGTTTCACTTTGATGTGGTGATTACCCTTTGTTTACTTTTTGAAATTTTAATTGTGTTCCCATGCATCCACATTCTGATCAAATAAATATTTTTAAAAATTTTTATTTTTGTCTTTCATGTATAGTTCTCAGAAGTTAAGATAACTTTGAGTTTAGCTAAGAATATTCCTGTTAACAGGTGAAATTGGAAAGTGGTAATAGAATTTTTGTTATGTATTTTTGTTTTGTAACAGGTTTATTAGTTTTCATTAATTCTTTTTAGTCCGCTTTAAAATTTTGATACAGATACAATTTATTATTATTTTTAAAGAAATAAGTAGTTTGTTTTGCTCTTTGAGAAACTCATCGTTTGTACTGAATAGATGCCTCGTAATTTGGGGCTTTCAAATATTGTTTTCATTTATTAACAATTGAAATTGGTGACACAAAATAGAGATTAAAACACTTTATGTTCCTTATATTCATCTTTTGCAGAGAGAACCTCCCTCTCTAATCTTAAAGTTTAAACTCTATTTTTCTCTTTCCCATATTACTTAAATAGATTTCCTAAATGAGTAACATAAATTAGAGTTACATAATACCAGCTACAAATACTGCTAAAAGAATAGAACTAAATTTAGTATATCCCAACCTTAATGTCTCTCTATACAAAGACTTTGTTGGAATCTCATATATCCATTGCTTTCTGATCATGTTTATCATATTTAACAAAGCAAAACTCAGAAATTACTTAACAGGGTGTATTCTTCTATAGGTTCATATTTAGTACAATCTTCTGCAATATCTACATATAATTTTATGAAACAACATAATGTGAGTTATATACAGAATGGTAGCCTTGAAACACTGTCAGAATTTGAATCACCAAAATATAACCTGTTAATTAATATTTATTAAGCTTCTATTTGTTATAGACTATTGTATTCAGGGTTCTGGGGAATAAAAAGAAATGTAGAATAATCTTTCTACCAGGGAATGGAGCTAATATTTTTTTGACTACTGAGTACCAAGGAATGTGAGAAGCCACTCCCCTCCTTCCCTTTAAATGTGTAATCTAAATTATTCTTCATGAAAATCCTATGAGAGAGGCAGTATGATTCTCATTCTGAAGCTGGTTAAGAAAGTGAGCCTTGGGTCCTCCACTTTCCAGCTCTACGGAAACTCATTTAACTTCTCTATGCTTCAGTTTTCTCATCTGTAATAGGGAGATAATATTCCTTATCTCGTAGAGTTTTGTGAGGATTAAATGATGTAGTACTGTAAAGTATTTAGGACACTACCTGGCACATCTGTAGTAAAAAACCAAACTAAAAAACAATACACGTACACTATTACTGTTTCTTATTAGGAAAGAAGTTAATTAATGTGCCCAAGATTACAACCAGATCTATTTGAATTTAAAACACTCTTATACTATAATGCTTACATTTGTAGGATGTTTAAGTCTGGATCTAGTAAACAGGTGAAGGCAGAATATGCTAAGTGACTAACATTAAGTGCTATGACATACAGAGTACATATGGATTTTAAACTACAGGGATAAGTAAGAGAGGAGATAGATGTTGCTCTTGCCTTTATGATGAGAAAAAAGGCAGGGAAAAAATTAATAGACTACTGTAATATCTTCCTTGCTAGTCTACAACTTCCATTATATCTCCTTTAACATCTTTTCCTTTGTACACATTGTCACCAGAGAAATCCTTGTAAAATTCATCCCACATTGCTTAAATTCTCTGCTTACAGTCCTTTAATAATAATAGTTACTGTTTTCTGGTTACCTACTGTGGGCTAGGATAGGAGACAGCAGGCTTCTCTTCTTTTCTCTTCTTTTTTTTTTTTTTTTTTGAGATGGCAGAGTCCCACTCTCACCCAGGCTGGAGTGCAGTGGCACGATCTCAGCTCACTGCAACCTCCACCTCCCAGGTTCAAGCGATTCTCCTGCCTCAGCCTCCCGAGAAGCTGGGATTACAGGCGCACACCACCACACCCGGCTAATTTTTGTATTTTTAGTGGAGATGGGGTTTCACCACGTTGGCCAGGCTGGTCTCGAACTCCTGACCTCAAATGATCCACCTGCCTCAGCCTCCCAAAGTGTTGGGATTACAGGAATGAGCCACCTCGCCAGGCCTAGCAAGCTTTTTTCTATGAAGGGACAGATGTAAATATTTTGACTTTTTGGGTCATGCAAGATCTCTGTTGCATATTCTTTTTTGCTGTAATTTTTTTGTTTTTTAACAGTCCTTTAATTTTTGTTGTAATTCTTTTTTCACAATCCTTTAAAAATGTAAAAACCATTATTTGCTGCCAGATCAGTCTGGATGCAGCTTATTGACTGACCCCTATGCAAGGAGATTTACGTGAACTAACTCATTTCTTCTTGTAACAATCCTGGTAAAGTTGATATTATTTCTACTTCACAGTTGAGGAAATTGAAGCTTAGAGAGGCAGATTTGATGAAGGTCAAGTAAGTGACAGATTGAGGCCATTGGAATACCTAAACCTGTGTACTTCCTAAGATATCTTGCTGCTTCCTATTACTTTTAAATAAGATGCAAATTTCTTAGCATTATGTGTAAGGCCCTTGATGATCTTGTCTTTGCTTACTTTTCTAGTTTTCGTATTTGTTACTCCTCTCTCTCACATATTCCTTAGCCTAGCTGTAGTGAGTGACTTACAGCGTGGTCTGTGCTTTATATATGCCTACAATACCTTATACTTTATGACCTCATTGATTTCTTTAATAATCTGCCTCTGGTACTTCCTACTCTGGGAAACCTTACTTGGTACTTGTAGTCCTTGCTTTATGAACTTTTTCTGTGCTCCTCTAGCATTCTGTGCATTCTTCATTCATAACACTTACTACATTGCCTTGTGTTTAACTTGGGTTTATGTCTCCGTTTTGCGTTAGACTGTGAGTTTTTTTTTAAGAGATGGAGATTTTGCTATGTTGCCCAGGCTGACCTTGCATTCCTGAGCTCAACAGATCCTCTCCCTGTAGCCTTAGATTGTAGGATTTTTTTTTTTTTTTTTTTTGAGATGGAGTCTCACTCTGTCGCCATGCTGGAGTGCAGTGGCGCGATCTCGGCTCACTGCAACCTCTGACTCCCTGGTTCAAGTGATTCTCCTGCCTCAGCCTCCCGAGTAGCTGGGATTACAGGCACACACCACCATGCCCAGCTAACCAAGGCAGGCGGATCACCAGGTCAGGAGATCGAGACCATCCTGGCCAACATGGTGAAATCCTGTCTCTATTAAAAATACAAAAGATTGTGAGGTTTTTAAGGGCATAGATGATATATGCCTTACCTTTGTAGCTCATGTGTTTGATACATAGTAGGGGCTTAATACAGAGTTTGGCATATAGTTGGGAATTTGAAAGTGTTTATTAAATGAATGAATAATTAAATGGCATTACAGACATGGAAATCATATCAGCAGATCTATAGTTGCAGAAAAATGAGTCCAGGTTCAGGGGTGGTGGTGAGTGGGAAAGTAAGTAAATTTCTGGTTAACTTCTAGGGCTCGAGTGGGAACATGAGGTTAATAAGGCAAATTGGAGAATGATCGTGGAGGGGCTTGAATATCTTGGTAAGGAATTTTACTTTTGTTCTGGAGTCATTGATACAAAGCTTTCAACTCTAGAGCAGCAGGTGTTTTTTAAATCCATAACTTGGGTTCTCTTAATACACAAATTGTATGTTGTAATATTGCTTTAGGTATTTTATAGAACATTCATTACCTAAACAATTGTTTTGATTAATAGATACTGCAAGATGTAGCTCTAGAATATCATAATTATCAGTACTACTATTAAAGACATTGGGAGCCATGGAATGATTTTGAACAGGTTGGTGGCAGTTTGAAATTAATTTTTTTTTTTTTTGAGACAGAGTTTTGCTCTTGTTGCCTAGGCTGGAGTGCAATGGCGCGATCTTGGTTCACTGCAACCTCCGCTTCCCAGGTTCAAGCGATTCTCCTGTCTCAGCCTCCTGAGTACCTGGGATTACAGGCATGCGCCACCACGCCCGGCTAATTTTGTATTTTTAGTAGAGATGGGGTTTCTCTATGTTGGTCAGGCTGGTCTCGAACTCCCAATCTCAGGTGATCCGCCGGCCTCAGCCTCCCAAAGTGCTGGGATTATAGGCGTGAGTCACCGTGCCTGGCCTGAAGTTAATTTTTTAAGATTAATCTAGTTGAGGTATTCACAATCAGTTGAGGAGATGGGACTGGGAAGAAGGAGGCCTTTTAAAAAAAGTTAAAATATAAAGTGATAAGTCAATGATTGACTATGAGGAAGTCAGAGACGAATGAGAAAAACGGAAGAGGCAGGTCAAGGAAGGAAACTGTGTATTTTTTGTTGGTTAAATTGATTACTGTGAATTTTATTGGAGTGATTTCTATCGTTGCCTGAATTTGGGCTCTGCTTACTTTATGCTTGAATAATTAGAATATTATTATGATTGGTTTCCCTTCCTGTTGCTAATTCATGGATTCTTAATCTTTGGTGCTGTGGACCTTTTTTCAGTCTGGAGAAGCCTGTGAATCCAATGTAGAATGACAATTTTAAATGAGTGAAATAAAGTAAATAGGACTTGAAAGGAACTTGTTGTATTGAAATGCCAAAATATGATATAGTAATATATATGCTTCTTTATTAATACTGTTAAGTAACGTCTTGCAATGAGTCTAATAGCTACCATAATTTTGGAATACTGGTACATATAGATATTTTGAGATTTCTTTGACAACTATAATATGAAATGAAAATGTACTTCTGTTAGTGACAGAAATCACAGGTACTGCTAATACTATTATGGTTGATTGTTTAGGTTTGTGTGAAAATTTTAGAGATTAGTGAAAATGGTGATGTAATTTTTTTTCTATATAAATTCACAGGTTTCCTGAGATTTATGGAACCTAGGTTAATTACCTTTGCTTGTACTAGCTCCTGTTTTACTCTTCTTCTGTGTATTTTTGTCATAGTAATGTACTTTTCTTTGCAGATGGTAGTATTTTTATTGCATCATGTCTGTTTTGGGAAATAATATGTACTCTTTGTAAAAAAAAATTCAAATGGTAATAAAACGCATAATTTTCTGGTTATCCTGCTTCATGGCGATCAAGCTTGTTAGCAGTATAATATATACAGTGGTTTCTTGGTATAGAGAGGATTGGCTCCATGACCCTTGTGTATGCCTAAATCCATGCATACATACTCAGGTCCTGCCATGTATATGAAAAATTGGCCCTCTGTATACATGGGTTTCTCATCTCACAAGTGCTATATTTTCCATCTGTGTTTGGTTAAAAAAAATCTCCACGAGTGAACCTGTGCAGTTCAAACCCATGTTGTTCAAGGCTAAGTGGTAGTACTGTTACCTGTTTCTGGTCAATATATACTTACATAACCACAAAAACATAACTAAAATAGGTTCATACTGTGTATACTTTTTAAAAAATTTGCTTTTTTTCATTTGAAAACATCTTTTTTCATTAATAAATACACCTCATGCTTTAAAAAATTGTAGGATGAAAGTTGAGATATGTATTACATAACACAAACATTCACCATTTTAAAGTGTATATTTTAGTGGTTTTAGTACATTCAGTATGTTGCCAACCACCACTACAAGCAAATTCCAGAACATTTCCATCACCCACAAAAGAAACCTCATATTTAATGTCAGTTAGTTCCAGTTACCCCATCCATTGACAATTTCTGGTCTACTTTCTGTCTCTATAGATTTGCTTCTTCTAGGCATTTAATATAAGTAGAATCATATAATATGTGACTGTGTCTGCTTTTTTCACTTAGCATAATATTTTCAAGATTCATGTTGTAGCATATAACAGTATTTCATTCCTTTTTTTTTTTTTTTTTTGAGATGGGGTCTTGCTGCATCACCCAGGCTGGAGTGCAGTGGCACGATACCGGTTCACCATAACCTCCGCCTCCCAGGTTCAAGCAGTTCTCCTGCCTAAGCCTCCCAAGTAGCTGGGATTACAGGAGCCCACCACCACGCCTGGCTCATTTTTTGTATTTTTAGTAGAGATGGTGTTTCACCATGTTGGCCAGGCTGGTCTCAAACTCCTGACTTCAGGTGATCTGCCCACCTTGGCCTCCCAAAGTGCTGGGATTACAGGCCTGAACCACTGTGCCCGGCCAATATTTCATTCCTTTTTATGAGTGAACAATATATTATTATACATACTTGGTTATTATAAATAATTCATGTATATGGTTTTGTGAAGACGTATGTTTTTATTTCTCTTGGGTGTATACCTAAGAGTGGAATTGCTGGGTCATACGTATTTCTGTGTTTTAACTTTTTGAGGAATTGACAAACTTTTCCACAGTAGCAGCGCTGTTTTACATTTCCACACCTCACGCTTTTTTCTTTTTTTTTTTGAGACGAAATTTCGCTCTTGTTGACAGGCTGGAGTGCAATAGCATGATCTCGGCTCACTGCAGCCTCGGCCTCCCGGGTTCAAGCAATTCTCCTGCCTCAGCCTCCCGAGTAGCTGGGATTACTGGCATGTGCCACCACACCCGGCTAATTTTGTATTTTTGGTGGAGATGGGGTTTCTCCATGTTGGTCAGGCTGGTCTTGAACTCCTGTTCTCAGGTTATCTACCTGCCTCGGCCTCTCAAAGTGATGGGATTATAGGCATGAGCAACCGCACCTGCCCTACCTCCTGCTTTTTAATGGCTTCATTGTAATCCATTTTATTGATGTCCTGTCATTCAGTCCCCTGTTGATTGACAATTTATTTCTGTATTTTTGATGATTATCAACACTAATGCAGTGAAAAAACTTGTATAAACACCTTTTGCACACTTTTTTAAAGTATAAATTTTTAGGAAAGGAATTGCTGGATCAAAGTAATTACACATTTAATATTTGATACATCTTGTCAGATTGCCCTTTAGAAATGTTTTATAAAATTTTACTCCCAACAGTTGTGTGATGTATGCTTATTTTCTCAAACTCATATTCACATAATTAATTTTTGTCATTTTGATAACAAAAAGTCATACATATCTTAAATTTTGGAATTTGTTAATTATAGTGGAGATAATTTTTTTTTTCACATTTTTTTTGGCCACTGCGTTCTTTTGTGATTTGCCTGATCATGACCTTTACCTTAAATTTTTCTATTGGGTGTCTCTGTTTTTCTTATTACTTTGTTAATAGCTGTTTACATTTTAGAAACATTACCTTATTGCTCATTATCAATATTGCAGACTTTGTTCCAGTTTCTTGTTTGTATTTTGACTTTGTTTATGACTTTGCTTTTTGCCTTATAGACATTAAATTTTTAAAATACTGTTTATCATTCCTTATAAAAGGTCTTTGCCTTGCTCAGAATAAGTTTTCTGCACCCCAAGATTATAAAATATTTTCTCTGCATTTTCTTCTGAGAATGTCTAAAATTTGGCATGATTTAGTAGAAGCTTGGTTTTTGTAGTTGGTCTTAACTATGTTCAAATTCCCGTCTAGCCACTTACTAGCTGTGAGGTGTTAGATGTCTGCACAACTTCTCTGTATCTCACCTTCCTCATCTGTAAAATGATAGTTGATAATTAGGGTCTATGCTTTTGGTTAAGTTAAATGCAATAATTCAAATTCCCTAGCATACCATCTGGCCACATACTGGGTGTTCAGTGCATGTTTTCTTTTCTCTCTCACCCATAAACTCCATCTTCTATCAGTCTAGTTAAAATCTGGTCCAGAAGATAAGGGAGGGGAAAGTTTCAAGAAATAATGTTGCCCTTACTTTTCAAAGTCAGAGAAGCCATGTGGGATGAGTACTGTCTGAAAAGGAGATTGAAAATTCATTTAGTAATTAGGAAGTAATTTATGTTTAATGAAAACATTTTTTAGTAGCATGATAAAAGGCATATTTTAATACAAAGAAGACTAAAACCTATATAACATACCTAAAGGATATGTTCATATGCAACATGTATCCATCATGATTTGTAATATTTGGGAGAAATAGTTGTAACTCTACTCTTCTTATTGTTGGAATACTGGTAAGAGGATAGAGAATCAATGCTGACATACAGTATATTTATATTGTATGTATAAGGTGTACATAAATTTAGGTAATTTTTACTATTAATAGTTACAAATTACTGTATTTGTAACACACCTCACAATCATCAACCTGTATTAGAACTACTGCTCCATTGGAATCTTCTTAGTAGCATTATAATGGACTTTAATGGAATTTACACATATTCTTCACTAAATTAAAATTATGTATAAACAGTGTTATATTTCTTTTGGGGAAAGCAACTTTAAATACATTTTAGAAAGAAATGGGAAATAAATGTTTACAACATGGTAGTCATTGTTTACATTTTTCTCATCTTGTTTCCTGGACTATGAGGATTTTAGGACAGGGGGACATAGTTTTTGCTATATTGCCCAGGCTGGAATACAGTGGCTATTCACAGATGTGACCATAGTTTGCTATAGCCTCGGGCTCCTGACTTCAAGCAGTCCTCCTGCCTCAGCTTCTGAGTAGCTGGGACTACAGGCACATGCAAGGTGCATGGCTTATAATGGGTTTTTGATAAATATTTATAAAATGTTTCTCCCCCCCCCCCAATTTTTATCCTCTGGTAGAATAACTTCAAAATAAAGGTTTTAAAATTTGTTAAGAAAAATAAATATTCCTCAAGTGGAGTAATAATAGACATGGATTCTGTGCAATTTGTTTTCAGAAAATTATATCAAACTGTATTCCTTGACTCTTAGTAACTGTCTAAAAATTTTTTTTGGTATGTTACATGTATACTGTCATTTTGTCAGCTTCAAAACAAGAAGGAAATTATTCTGTATTGGTTAGCTCAGGAGGAAGGTAATGAGTTTTAAGTAACAAAACAGGAAATTAGCTCCTCTGTGACCTTTGATGAGTTTGTGAAGCTGGTGTTTTGAGTGCAGGATTGAAATTGTGAAGAGCATTATATTTAGTTTGCTTTGTTGCTTTTGCAGAGTATCTATTTGCCAGGAAAACCTAGGAATTGAAGTTAAAGACTCTGCTACCTTTGTGGGAAATGAACAATACTCTTCCTTCTGCTGGCAAAATCTGGGTGTCTACTTTTCAGTGGCTGGTTTTTGCTTTCACGTAGGGTCAGAGTATCCTTTTCCTGGAACCAAGCTTGACTCAAAGCCATTGTAAGTTCTCTTGTTCTTTATCCTTCTAATCAACTATTTTAGGAGCAATTTTAAAGTTGACACCCTTTCCCTTCTAACCTTTCTGCTCAATACAAAGCACCACCTTCTTGGCAGTCATTTGTATGAGTAGAGTGGATACTTTTGTAGGCATTTTATTCATGCCAAAAAGTTAAGGGTTAGCTCTTTGTTTAATGCTAGTTGTTTTGGATCAGTGTGAGTCAGCATTGGCCTTACCTTTCTTTTACATCCTTTTGTAATTAAGATGTTGGTACCTTGGAACCCTCTCCTGGATGGAGCTTTTCTTTATACTTTATCAAGTTTTATTTCAGACAGTTGGGTTACTAAGATTTTTCTGTTTTACTCTACTGTTTTTAATGGAGACTTGTAGATTTTAGATACGGCTTATACACATTCTAAACCCTGCTTCTCAGAATAGTCATACTAGTTTTAACACCTCTTTACACATCTTTTATGTTTATCTAACATTAAAATATTGTATAATTTGGTTCAGTTCAAAAGTATGGGATGGCTGTTACAGCTATTCAGACTTTCATATTGTTCAAAACTTTGTATACAAGACTTTATTTTTTTTAAATTTTTTTTTAAGAGACAGGGTCTTGCTTTGTCGCTCACAGGCTGGAGTGCAGTGGTGTGATTATAAGCTCATTGACCTCCTGGGCTCAAGTAATCCTCCTACCTAAGCCTCCCAAGAAGCTGGTGCTCACTCACAGTCACATGCTACTGTGCCTGGCTACTTTAAAAAAAAATTTTTTTTTTTGGTAGAGTTAGGGTCTCACTATGTTGCCCAGGCTGGCCTTGAACGCCTGGGCTCAAGCAGTCCTCCCACCTTGGCCTCCGAAAGTGCTGGGATTATAGGTGTGAGCCATAATACCTGGCCTTTGTGTAAGACTTAATTTAAAATATTTTCCTGAAGAAATAGAAAAGCTAAAGTAATTAGCTTTATGAAAAGGATTCATTAGTTCAGTTTTTGATACTATCAAGTTCAGTTTTCTGGTAATTAAAATCAATTTCTTGAATTAGTTTTTTTTTTTTGATGGAGTATAACATGCTTAGTTTTATGTACAGGTGATTGTTTATATAAACAGATATTAAATTTGTGAAAAAATACTCAATTCTTGGATTTGCCATGTACTACCAGAGAGGCAGAGCCCGAAATTGGAAGGTAGGAAAAGGAAAAAGATGAAGGATTTCATATGAAGTGTTAGAATGTTACTTCAGTTTTTTTCACATTAAAACATGGACTAAATCTACTTTTTCTAGAGGATTTGTTACTTTGAATGAAAGCGCTCTCATACACTTGGCTTATAATAGATGATATGTGATCCTTTTACAGGTACCCTTGCAACTTCTTAGTTTGGGTCTGAACATGTTCTTTTTTTTTGAGATGGAGTTTCACTCCCCTCACCCAGGCTGGAGTGCAATGGCACAATCTCAGCTCACTGCAACCTCTGCCTCCTGAGTTCAGGCAGTTCTCCTGTCTCACCTCCTGAGTAGCTGGGATTACAGGCGCCCACCACCACGCCCAGCTAATTTTTGTATTTTTAGTAGAGACGGGGTTTCACCATGTTGGCCGGGCTAGTCTCGAACTCTTGACCTCAGGTGATCCACCTGCCTTGGTCTCCGAAAGTGCTGGGATTACAGGCGTGAACCACCACACCCATCCTGAACATATTACTTTTGACCTTGTTTATACTAGCCTAGGCTGGAGTGCAGTGGCATGAGCGTGGTTCACTGCAGCCTCAACCTCCTGGGCTCAAGTGATCTTCCTGAGCAGTTGGGACTACAGGTGCGTGCCACCATTCCCAGCAAAGTTTGTTTTTTGTAGAAACAGGGACTTGATGTGTTGCCCAGGCTGGTCTTGAACTACTGGCCTGAAACAATCCTCTCACCTTGGCCTCCGAAAGTGTTGGGATTACAGTCATGAGCCACTGTGCCTGGCCTGTTCAACAGTTTCCAGTTTTGGGCTGTTATAAATAAAGCTCTAAGAACATTTGAGTTCAGTTGAATCTTTGGGTGAACAAATGTTTTCATTTTTCTTGGGTAAATATCTAGGAGTGGAATGTCTGGGTCATATGGTAGCTGCATATTTAACTTTTTTTCTTTTTTTGAGATAGGGTCTTGCCCTTCACTCAGGCTGGAATGCAGTTGTGTGATCATGGCACACTGTAGCCTTGACCTCCCAGGCTCAAGCAATCCTTCTACCTCGGCTGCCTTAGTAGCTGGGATCACAGGTGCACACCACCATGCCTGGCTATTTTTTTTTTTTTAATTGAAATGGGGTCTTACTATGTTGCCCAGGCTCATGTTGAACTCCTGGCTCAAGCAATCCTCCCACCTCGGCCTCCCAAAGTGTTGCGATTATACGTGTGAGCCACCGTGCCTGGCCTGTTTACCTTTTTAAGAAACCTTCAAACTTTCTCCCAAAGTTGTAGCATTTTGCATTCTCATCTTTAGTTTATGAAAGTTCCGGTTGTTTTCTTGGCTCGGTTTTTTAAAAACTTAGCCATTCTAATAGGCCAAAGTATAGAGTAGAATCTCATTGTGGTTTAATTTTCACTTCTCTAATGACTAAAGCATCTTATGTACTTTTTTACCATCAATATATCTTCTTTGGTGAAGTGTCTATTAAAATGTTTTGCCCATTAGAAATTTTTTTTATTACTGAATTTTGACAGTTCTTTATGTTGGATATACATTCTTTATCATATACATGATTTGTAAATATTTTTTCCCAGCGTGTGGGTTATTTTCTTTTTTTTAAAAAATTATTTATTTGTTTTAGAGACAAGATCTCAATCTGTTGTCAAGGCTGGAGTGCAATGGTACGATCATAGCTCACTGCAGCCTCTGGGCTCAAGCAGTCCTCCTGCCTCAGCCTCCTGAGTAGCTAGGACTATAGGCTCCTGGCTGATTTTGTATTACTTTGTAAAGACGGGGTCTTGCTATATTTGCCCAGGCTGGTCTTGAACTCCTGGTCTCAAGTGCTTCTCCTTCCTTGGCCTCCCAAAATGTTGGGATTACAGACAGGAGCCACCATGCCTAGCCTATTTTCCTAATAATGTTTTTCAAGGAGCAAAAGTTCTTGAAAGTCTAATTTATCAATTTTTTGTTTTATGGATCATGCTTTTGTTTTGGTGTTGAAGATATCCTTGCGAAACTCATAGTCACCAAGGTTTTCTCCTGTGTTTTCTTCTAGATATTTTATAATTTTGGCTCTTAAATTTAGGCCTGTGATCCATGTTGAACATAGAGTAGTCCCACCCTTATTTGTGGAGGATATATATTCCAAGACCCTCAGTGGATGCCTAAAACTGCAGTTACCACATGAATTTCTGTTTCCTTCTTCACAATGTCATAGGTGGAAGATTAATTCTTACCATAGATTTTGGCAACCTCACTATATGATTTTTTTCTTCCCTTATTAAATTGAGAATTTTCACCATTTCACTTAAAAAGGAAGCCCCTTATGGTTTCTTTTTGGCATACCTGAATTTCCAGCATCACTACTCTTGTGCTTTGGGGCCATTATTAAGTAAAATAAGGGTTTCTTAAACACACTGTGAGACTGACAGTCTGATAACTGAGATAGATACTGATTGACTAATAGGCAGGTATACTAAACAGTGTGAATATGCTGGACAAAGGGATGAATCATGTCCAAGCAGGACTGAAAGAGACAGCAGGAGATTTCATCACACTACTCAGACTGGCACACAATTTAAAACTTGTGAATTGTTTATTTCTGGAATTTTCCATTTAATATCTTTTGACCCTGCTGGCTACAGGTTACAAACTGCAGTGAAACTGTAGATAAGGGATAGAGATGGGGGGCTACTGTGTTTTCTTTTTTTTTTTTTTATATAGTATGAGGTAAAGTTCGAGGTTCGTTTGTTTAAAATATGGTAATCTAATTGCTCTAGCACTATTAGTTAGAGATTATCCTCCCCAGTGAATATCCTTGGCAGTTTTTTTTTTTTTTTTTTTTTTTTTTTTTTTTTGAGACAAGGTCTTCCTCTGTCAGGCTGGAGTGCAGTGGCACCATCACGGCTCACTGCAGCGGCACCATCATGGCTCACTGCAGCCTGGACCTCCCAGGCTCAAGTGATCCTCTCATCCCAGCCTCCCAAGTAGTTAAGACCACAGGGACACCACCATGCCCAGCTAATTTTTTGTATTTCTCTGTTAGACATGGGGTTTTGCCATGTTGTCCAGGCTGGTCTCGAACTCCTGAGGTCAGGCAGTCTGCCTTCCTTGCCTTCCCAAAGTGGTGGGATTACAGGCATGAGCCACCACACCTGGCGTCCTTGGCAGTTTTGTTGAAAATTAATTGACCATGTATGTTTGTGTTTGTTTCTAGACTCTGTTATCTTGATGTTAATCTTTGTCAGTACCTTATTGCCATGATTACTGAAGCTTTGTAATAACTCTTGAAATTACGTAGTTGTGTTAGTCTGTTCTCACACTGCTGTAAAGAAATACCTGAGACTGGGTAATTTATGAAGAAAAGAAGTTTAATTGACTCCTGGTTCGCAGGCAAGAAGCATGACTGGGAGGCCTCAGGAAACGTAGAATCATGGCAGAAGGTGAAGGGGAAGCAAGCATGTCTTAGCATGGCAGAGCAGGAGAGAGAGTGTAGGGGGAAGTGCCACACATCCCCTTCAAACCATCTCTCATGAGAACTCACTATCACAAGAAAAAGCAAGGGAGAAGTCCTCCCCCATGATTCAATCACTTCCCACCAAGCACCTCCCCCAACACATAGGGATTGCAATTTGAGATGATATTTGAGTGGGGACCCAGAGCCAGACCATATCAATAGTGTAAATCCTCCAATTTTATTTTTCTTTTTCAAAGTTGTTTCAGCGTTAGCTTTTCTAGGCCCTTGGTATTTCCATATATATTTTAGAATAAGCATGTTAATTTCTATAAAAAAATATGTCATGGGGGGAACAGGGCTGAACAACTACCTATTAGGTATTGTGCTTACTACCTGGGTGATGCCATCATTCATACCCTAAACCCCAGCATCACGCAATATACCCATGTAACAAGCCTGCATGTGTACTCCCTGAATCTAAAATAAAAGCTGAAATTATTAAAGATAAAAAGAAAGAAAAAAGATCACTTTCAATGAATAAAAAAAAACCACCTTAGGTATTTCACTGGGATTGTGTTAAATTTGTAGATCATTTGGGGAAGAATAACATCTTAATATTGATTCTTCTGACCCATGAATATAAGGTATGTCTTCATTTATTTAGTTCTTTAATTTTTCTCAGTAATGTGTTATAGTTTCCAGTGTACTGGTGTATTAGTCCAGTCTCACACTGCTGTAAAAACATACCTGAGACTGGGTAATTTATAAAGAGAAGAGGCTTAATCAGCTCATGGTTCTGTGGGCCCCGTACAGACTTCTGCTTCTGGGGAGGCCTCAGAAGACTTAACAATCATGGTGGAAGGTGAAGGGGAAGCAGGCACATCCTCACAAGGCCAGCAGGAGAGAGACAGAAAGAACAGGAGTGAAGGGGGAAGTGCCACACACTTTTCAAATAACCAGCTGTCTTAAGAACTCTGTCATGAGAACAGCAAGGGAGAAGTCTGTCCCCATGATTCAGTCACCTCCCACCAGGCCCCTCCTCCAACACTAGGAACCACAACTGGACATGAGACTTGGGTGTGGACACAGAGGTAAACCATGTCAACTGGTTTGCACATCTGTTTTCATATTAATCTCTATTTTTTTATGTCATTGTAAATGATACTTTAAAAAATTTTACTGGCCGGGTGCAGTGGCTCACACCTGTAATCTCAGCACTTTGGGAGGCCGAGGTGGGTGGATCACCTGAGGTCGGGAGCTCGAGACCAGCCTGACCAACATGGAGAAACCCCGTCTCTACTAAAAATACAAAATTAGCCAGCCGTGGTGGCACATGTCTGTAATCTCAGCTACTCAGGAGGCTGAGGCAGAAGAATCACTTGAACCTGGGAGGCAGAGGTTGCAGTGAGCCGAGATGGTGCCATTGCACTCCAGCCTAGGCAACAAGAGGGAAACTGTCTCAAAAAAAAAAAAAAAAGAAAAATGTCTTTTTTACTTTTGCTTGTTACCTGTATGTAGAAAAAAATACACTTGATTTTTTTGCAGGGGACATATTAATCTTGTATTCTGTTACCTGTTAAATCTATTCATTAATTCTGTTAGATTTTTTGTAGATTCTATAGGATTTTTTACATATATATAATTTATTGTTTGTGAATAAACATGAGTTTAATTCTTCCTTCCAGTCTCCATGACTTTTATATCTTCTCTCTTGCTTGATTGCATGGGCTAGAACTTCTGGTGTCTGGTGTAAACTTCAATAGAAGTGAGAGCTAACATCCTTGCCCTGTTTCTGATCTTAGGAGAAAAGCATTCAGAATTTCACCATTAATGTTAGCTATAGATTTTTCATTGATGCCATTTATCAGGCTAAGTAAATTCACTTTTATTTTTTAAATGAAGGTTTTCTTTTTAAATAGGAATGGCCGTTGGATTTTTCAGATGCTTTTCATGTATCTATTGAGATGATCATGTGTATTCTTTTAAGTTTCTTAATAGGTGGTTTTTATTATTTTGAATGTTAAATCAACCTTGCTTGCATTACTGGGATAGTCACCACTTGGTATAATGATGGATCACTCTTTTTTTTTATATTGCTGGATTTAATTTGCTAAACTTCAAAAAAGACTTTATTTGCATTTATGTTCATGAAGTCCATAGTTTTCTTGCACTCTTGTTTCATTTGATATTAGGGTAATGTTTGCCTCAACTTTATTGAAGAGTTTATGTGGAATTGGTATTGTTTCTTCCACAAAGGCTAACCAAGGTTGAGAACTACCAGACTATGACTATAATCTCTCTTTCCTTCTATTTCTAAAATCTTTTTTTTTTTTTTTTTTTGAGACAGAGTCTTACTCTGTTACCAGGCTTGAGTGCAGTGGTGCGATCTGGGCTCACTGCAACCTCCGCCTCCTGGGTTCAAGCAATTCTCCTGCCTCACCCTCCCAAGTAACTGGGATTACAGGTGCCCATTACCATGCCCGGCTAATTTTTTGTATTTTTAGTAGAGGTGGGGTTTTACTATGTTGGCCAGGCTGGTCTCGAACCCCTGACCTCAGTTGATCTATCCGCCGCAGCTTCCCATAGTGCTGGGATTACAGGTGTTAGCCACTGTGCCCAGCTGGCTATATAAAATTAACAAAAATTGTTTTACAATTTTTAAGTTTCATGGGAGACATTTTAGTAAAATTTATAACGCATATACCTGTACACTCTTACCGCATAGAAAGCTTATCTGTCTTCTAATCTTGAGCAGTTTCTGTAGTAATCATGTTGGCCATGTCTTTCTCAGCTCCCCTACCCAACACTCAGAAATCAGTGGCTGCTGCTTAGTACTCAGGGAAATGCCCAGAATTCCTGTCAAGTTTTTCTCTGTTCTCCTGCTCTGTCCTCAGAGTTTTCCAAGTCCATCATAAGAGACGGGGGCAGCATGATGTAGTCTCTGCTGCTGGGACTGTAGAGCCAGACTGCTTGGGTTAAATCCCACTGTGCCACCCACTAACCATGTGACCAGAGGCAAATTTCAGAATGCGCTTATGCCACTCTAAAATAAAGATAATTAAAGCACCTCCAACTTAAAAGTTGTGATTACTGACGCGTAAAACACTATGGATAATGTTTGTCACATGGTTGGTGCTCATTGAATGATAGTTATATCCTATTATTTGTCTCCAGTTGGAAATTGCTGGGATGCTCAGCCTTTGGTGGAATAGCTGTCTGCTTCTCAGCATCCAGAGATACTTTTGATGGCTAGAATATCATCATCTTTTACGAAGAATTTGGAAATAAATACAATTCATAACCTCTGGCTTTTTCGTTTCTCTCTGACAATGATTTCTTTGCATGGTACTTGATTTTCTAAATGCTTTTTTCAATGGATACTATACTCTGGACTCATGCTTAGGTCATATTTGTGCAGGGATTTTTAACCTTAGCACCATTGGCATTTGGGACAAGATATTTCTTGTTGTGGGGGCTGTCCTGAGTTCTGTAGGTGTTTAACAGCATCTGTGACCTCTACCTACTAGATTCCAGTAGCACCCCTGCCAAGCCACCCAAGTTGTGTTAACCAAAACCATCTCTAAACATTGCCAAATGTCTCCTGAGGGGCAAAATCACATCTGGTCGAGAGTCACTTTTTTAGAGGGGACTTCAGTATGTGCTGCCATAGAAAACTGATTTGTTATGTTAGTATTTCTTGGAGAGAGCCATGACAGTTACTAATCAAAACTTACTTTCTAGACTTGTCTTTTTTTTTTTTTTTTTTTTAAGACAGAGTCTTACTCTGTCACCCAGGCTGGAGTGCAATGGCACGATCTTGGCTTACTGCAACCTCCGCCTCCTGGGTTCAAGCGATTCTCCTGTCTCAGCCCCTCAGTTAGCTGGAATTACAGGAGTATGCCGCCATGCCCAGATAATTTTTGTATTTTTAGTAGAGACGGGGTTTCACCATGTTGGCCAGGCTGGTCTTGAACTCCTGACCTCAGGTCATCTGCCCACCTCAGCCTCCCAAAGTACCGGGATTACAGGTGTGAACCACTGCCTGGCCTATTAATTTTACTTAATATATTTTTCTCATATTTTCAGTTCAGCATAGCTACTTGATTTAGTTGCTGCCACTGGGATTGGTCAATAAGGGCGTCTGTATTTTTTTTTAATTTGCTGATTGTTCAAACTGATGGCTTAAAGTATAGAATTTTTGCCTCTATAGTTGCCATGGATGTAGGCACCTAGGGAGGTTATCGGTGGTTAACAGCACCCAAATCTATACTTTTTTATATGTCATTGCACTTTGGTTTCAAAAAGAAGAGACATAGCTTACTAATGATTCTATTTATCTTATGCCTAGAGGTTGTTGGGAAAACAAGTATTTTCTATCTCAAGACAGGATATTACTGCTTGGGGATAATCTGTTATCCATGGGCATTTATAAATGACCTTTAGGCGCTTCTAAACAAAGTAAAGTAACTCTGGGTAATTTTATTTGAATTTAAAATTATTGAACAGCTGATGAGTAAATACAGTGTAAAGTATCCTTGTTTTTAAACATGCTTTTGAATATGATATTTATGCTTCAAGTATATATATATATGTACATATATATTCTCTGGGAGGAATATGGTCTTGAATCTATAAATTAAGAACATGCAGTGTTTCCTTTAGATGCAAGGTTTTCCTTATCGGAATATTTTTCACAATACCAAATGATTTTTAAAATATTATGGGTATGTGAGTGATTTACAGTCAAAAATACCTACCATTTGTTGTTTAAATAATACCCAAGCAAAATCAGATTAATTTTTCTCAATCAGAATATGAAAAAAACTTAGAAAAATATCCTGAGTACAACAGAAGAATGAGCCTTAGAGAAATTATATGCCATTAGTATTAGGCTTATAATAACAAAACATTTTACAAAACACCATAAATGGTCTGCTTTTGATCAAAGAAAATATGGATGTTTAAATGGACACTGAACTTTTTACATACCCATTTATTTTGTGAATCTGTAAGTATTCTTAAACTACTTCCTCTACTTGGCAGTATTTTCTCATTTTATTAATCTTTGCTTTTTTTTTTAACCGTACACATTTGTTACTTATCTTGATAGTTTGCAGATATCTTTAGGTAATATATAGCTTTCTCAATGTTGATAACATGCTAGGCTATCAGAAATATGACAAAGATGATGCTGAAGATGATGATGATGATGATTATTTGGAGACGGAGCCTGGCTTTGTTGCTCAGGCTGGAGTGCAGTGGCGCGATCTTGGCGCACTGCAGCTCCCACTTCCCGGGTTTGTGATTTTCCTGCCTCAGCTTCCTGAGTAGCTGGGATTACAAGTGTGCACCATCACGCCTGGCTAATTTTTGTATTTTCAGTATAGACAGTGTTTCATGATGTTGGTCAGTCTGATCTGGAACTCCTGACCTCAAGTGATCTGCCCGCCTCAGCCTCCCGAAGTGCTGGGATTACAGGTATGAGCCACCGCACCTGGCTAACAAAGATTGTTTTTAAAAATGTGAAAGTTTTGGCTGGGCACAGTGGCTCATCATGCCTGTAATCCCAGCACTTTGGAAAGCCGAGGCAGGTGGATCACGAGGTCAGGAGTGTTCGAGACCAGCCTGGCCAAGATGGTGAAACCCTATCTTTACTAAAAATGAAAAAAAAAAAAAAAAAATCAGCTAGGCGCAGTGGTGGGCACCTGTAATTCTGGCTACTTGGGAAGCTGAGGCAGGAGAACTCTAGCCTGGGCGACAGAGCAAGAATCCGTCTCAAAATTAAAACAAAAAGTGGGGAAAGTTTTTTGCGTATCTTCAAATATAGTCAAATGCCTTTTTATTTTTTAATTAAAAAATCCTTTGTAAACAACAATGAGATACCAATGTACCTTTTGGAATGGCCAAATCCAAAACACTGACAACACCAAATGCCAAGGAGGATGTGGAGCAATGGGAATTCATTGCTGGTGAGAATGCAAAATAATATAGCTAATCTGGAAGACAGTTTGGCAGTTTCTTACAAAACGAATAAGCATACTCTTACCATATGATCCAGCCATCATGCTTTTTGGTATTTACCCAAATGAATAAAAAACTTATGTCTACACAAAAACCTGCACATGAATGTTTATAGCAGCTTTATTCATAATTGTCCAAACTTGGAAGCAACCCAGATGTCCTTCAGTAGGTGAGTGGATAAATAAACTGTGGTACATCCAGACAGTGATGTGTTATTCAGTGCTAAAAAGAAATGAGCTATCAAGCTATGAAAAGACATGGAGGAAACTTAAAATGCATAATACTAAATGAAAGAACCCAATCTGAAAAGACTACACACTGTATGAGTCCAACTAAACGACACTCGGGAAAAGGCAAAACTATGGAGGCAGCAAAAAGATGAGTGATTGCCAGGGGGAGGGGGAGAGGGAATGATAAATAGGCAGAGCACAGAGGATTTTTAGGGCATGCTTTATATTTAAAAATTTGTATGTTGTATTTAGCAGATGGGAATGAATTTTTTTTTTTTTTTTTTTTTTTTTTTTTTTTTTTTTTTTTGAGACAGTGTCTTGCTTTGTCGCTTAGGCTGCAGTGGCACAATCACCGGTCACTGCAGCATCCACTTCTTGGGCTCAAGCAATCCCCCCACCTCAGCTTCCCAAGTAGCTGAGAACATAGGCACATGTCACAATGCCCAGCTAATTTTTGTATTTTTTGTAGAGACAGGGTTTTGCCATGTTGCCCAGGCTGGTCTCAAACTCCTGAGCTCATGCCATCTGCCCACCTCTGCCTCCCAAAGTTCTGGGATTACAGGCATAATCCATCATGCTTGGCTTTTTTTTTGAGGCGGGGTTTCCCTCTGTCGCCCAGGCTGGAGTGCAGTGGCATGATCATGGCTCACTGCAGCCTTAACCTCCTGGGCTCAAGGAATCTTCCTGAGTAGCCGGGACTACAGGCATGCACCACCACCCCAGCTAATTTTATTTTTTGTAGAGACAGGGTCTTGCCATGTTGCCCAGGGTGGTCTTGAACTACTGGCCTCAAACAGCCCTCCCACCTCAGCCTCCCAATGTGCTAAACAAAAAAAGACTGACTTTTTTTTCCCCTTTGGCTAAAAGTTCCTTGCATTGTATTTGAACATTTTGTTAATGAGAAAATTGAGTTGACTAAATGATTGCATTGGGGCGGGGTTGGGGGGAGCGTGGGGGGAGCTGTGTACTCAGCATAGTCAGTTTGTAGGATATCTTAAGTTTTTCCTTGAAAATAAGCAGTTAGAGGGTTTACTATCACTTTGGGTTTGACTAAGAGCTGTATGATTAGCTAAATAATTTAACAGTTTGGGAGACAGCTCTGCATTGAATCATTTTGTGTTTACCTTATTCTGTTTTGGCCTAAAGCCCATCCCATTCAAGCATACCAGTTTTAGCTGCTTAAAATTAAAAAATTGAAAACATTATCTTCATTGTAGTGAAATACTAGTGATGTGTGGAAGGGGAGTTGGTGGAAAATTTAAATCAATTGATTTACTTATGAAAAGAGAGAAAGGAGACTTGTACTGTCATATAGATATGGCTGTATTTTATTTAACTACCTTATTGTTGAGAATAAACTCTTGTCTTTAGGCTTAGGTTAAATTCCTGAAAGTGGCATTATATTTTATTGCCTTGTGTTTTTTTTTTCCGTTTAGAATGAGGTTAATTTTTTATATATGTATTACACATTTGCACTTCTTTCATCAATTGCATATTATTATTATTATTTATTATTACTTTTTTGAGACAGAGTCTTGCTCTGTCGCCCATACTGGAGTGCAGTGGCATAATCTTGGCTCACTGCAGCGTCTGCCTCCCAGGTTCAAGCAATTCTTTTGCCTCAGCCTCCCGAGTAGCTGGGACTACAGGCACATGCCACCACGCCCGGCTAATTTTTTGTATTTTAGTGGAGATGGGGTTTTGCCGTATTGCCCAGGCTGGTCTTGAACTCCTGAGCTCAGGCAATCTGCCCGCCTTGGCTTCCCAAAGTGCTGGGATTACAGGCGTGAGCCATGGTGCCTGGCCGAATTGCGTATTATTATAATATGTTCTTTCTCATTTAAAAAGGTATTATGTAATCTCTTAGCGTGTTTAAAACTGTTAACCTTATCATGCATGTCATACATATCTTCTGTATTTTACTTGCTTTTCATTTTGTCTTGTATAATGTACAGGAGGTTTGAATTTTTAGATAATCATATAAATATGTCTTTTTATGTTTCTATTTTTGGATTCCTGCCTGAAGAGATCTTTTCCCATCCAAGTTTTTAAAAAACTGTTCGCTTACATTTTACCTTAGTATGCAAAAAAATTAAATCTTGAATATATTCATTAAATCTTGGAATGTGATCGAGCTATTTTAACTTACTTTTTGCCAAATTGTGGAATGTAGATTTCCCACTAATATTGGAACAAAAAAGAAGTTTGGTCAAAGAAAGTAGATTTTCAGATTTATGATACTAGTATTGGAGATCATTTTGAGGGTTTTCAAACTTTAAAGACAAAGGATTTATTGAAGGCATATATCTGAGGCAGATCAATGTAGTGGAATTGGATTAGAATTCCAGTCCTGCTGCTTGCCAGCAAGCTTCTAAACCTCTTTATATTACAGTTTTCTGAATGCTAGAATTGGAATAGTAATACCTGCTTACAAGATTGTTGGGAGAAATTAATTAAGTGAAATAAAGTTAGGTAAATAACTTATATGTAGTAGCTAGTAGTTGGTAGTTGCAGTGATGGTGATTATTGTCATCATCATTTGCTGCACCTAAAGAATCCCAAATTTAGAAATAGATAGTGTAGTCTCCTTTAAGTGGATTCTGTGAGTTTCAAAGAAGAGTTTGAGTACACATTTTAGATTTGAGTCTCGTGCTAACTGAATGAATCTCTTCACTACACTAGTGATTATAATTGTGTATGCTGAGAAACTGGGGGTAAGTGTAATGACAGTGAAACGCCATGCTATAGTTTGCTTTTATGATGGCAACTGACAAGAGTATTTTATATTTAATATAAGTACAGGGATTTTAAGGCATTTGTAATGTCTTTAAGAATGTGATAGCTAAATCAGTAGAGGATATAGGCCCACTCAGATGTGTAACTAGAAGCAATGTTGTTGAGTAGAGGAAAATAAAAGCGAATGAAGGAAGGAGGCAACTAGGATTAGTAGTGTCATTTATTATTATTATTATTGTTATTATTTTTTGAGACAGAGTCTCGCTTTGTTGCCCAGGCTGGAGTGCAGTGGCACTTTCTTGGCTCACTGCAGTCTCCACCTCCCAGGTTCAAGCGATTCTCCTGCCTCAGCCTCCCGAGTAGCTGGATTATAGGCGCCCGCCACCACAACCGGCTGTTTTTTTGTATTTTTAATAGAGACGGGGTTTCGCCATGTTGGCCAGGCCGGTCTTGAACTCCTGACCTCAGGTGATCCGCCCACCTTGGCCTTCCAAAGTGCTGGGATTACAGGCGTGAGCCACTGCGCCCGGCCTCATTTATTATTAGACTGTTATGGATGGCAAATTCTTTACATGAGGAAAATGATTTATAGGAAAGACTCAGTAAAATAGAAGCAGATTTTTGAAGCTTTCTATCTTTACATATAGAACATCATCTCTCCATGACTCTGGTGATATTTTTCAGCAACCCCTGTGAACAGCCTCTCTTCTCATGTTGTTTCCTTTTTTAAAAATATTTTTAGGCCAGGCCTTGGCTCACACCTGTAATCACAGCACTTTGGGAGGCCAAGGTGGGCAGATCACTTGAGCTCAGGAGTTCAAGACCAGCCTGGGGAATGTGGTGAAATCCTGCTTCTACAAAAAATACAAAAATTAGCCAGGTGTGGGGTGGTATGCACATATAGTCCCAGCTACTTGGGAGGCTAAAGTGGGAGAATCACTTAACGCCCAGGAGGTCAAGACTCCATTGAACCATGACAATCCCACTGTACTCCAGCCTGAGTGACAGAGTAAGACCCTGTCTCAAAAAAAATTTTTTTTAAATTTACTTTTATTTTCTTTAGCAATACAGACAGGGTCTCACTGTGCCACCAGGCTGGTCTTGAACTCTTGGACTTAAGCACGATCCTTCCACCTCAGCCTCCCAAAGTGCTGGGATTACAGGTGTGAGCCACTATGCTCAGCATCCTCATGTTATTTCCTCTCTCTCTCTGTCTCTCTTTCTTTCTTTTTTTTTTAGAGGGAGTCTCACTCTGTTGCCCCAGCTGGAGTGCAGTGGTGCAATACTGGCTCACTGAAACCTCTGCCTCCCGGGTTTAAGTGATTCCCCTGCGTTAGCTTCCCCAATAGCTGGAATTACAGGTGTCCGCCACCACGCCCAGCTAATTTTTGCATTTTTAGTAGAGACGGGGTTTCACCATGTTGGGCAGGCTGGTCTTGAACGCCTGACCTCAGGTGATCCACTCTCCTTGGCCTCCCTAAGTGCTGGGATTACAGGCATGAGCCACCGCACCCGGCCATGTTATTTCTTATTTATGTGTCTTTGGTTATGCTTTTATTTTTGCTTTGTCTGTCCCTACCACACCTACAACCCCCTTCCTTGAGGGAAATACTGATTCCTGTTCATTCTTTAAGATTCAGCTTCGTGTCACCTCTTCATGGAAGTCTTGCATCATCTCTTCTACTTCAGCACTGTGGCACTTTGAGACAAGTTTTCTTTTAATCCCCCTTGTTTTGTGCGTGTGCATGCAGACCAAATCTTCGTCAGCACTAGATATTGTCATTTATTAAATTTAATCCTTCTAATGTGTAGCGATATCTCATTGTGGTTTTTAGTATTTCACTGATGCCTAATGTTGTGCATCTTTTCCTGTGTTATTTGCTATCCGTGTATCTTCTTTGAAGTATCTGTTCAAATATTTTGGTAATTTAAAAAATAAGATTGCTTTATTATTTTGTTTTGAGAGTTCTTTATATATTCTGGAGTGTTTTTTTTTTCAGATACGTGTTTTGCAAATATTTATTCTTAAACCCTGACATGTCTTTTCCTTCAAATTTCAAAGAGCAGAAGTCTTAACTTTTCTTGAAATTTAGTTTATCAGTGTTTTTTCTTTTATGGATCATGCTTTTTATGTTATATCTAAGTAATCTTTGCCTAATTCAAGGCCACAAAGACTTTTCTCTGGTGTTTTCTTCTGATGTTTTATAGTTATTGGTTTTATATTTAAGCTTATCGTCCTTGTAAGTTTACTTTGTGATGCAAGGTATGGATTGATGTTTGTTTATTTATTTTTCCATATGGATATACCATTGTTCTAGCACCATTTGTTGAAAAATCTGTGCTTTCTCTATGGTTACCTTTTTGTTGTAAATCTATTGACCATGTATGTGGGTCTATTTCCAGCTTCTCAGTTCTGTTCCATTGAACTATGTGTCTTCTTTCATTAATACCAAACTCTCTGGATTACTGTAGTTTTAGTAAGTCTTGAAATCAGATAGTGTGCACATCTATGTTTATACCTTTTTCAGAAGTGTACTGGCTATTTTAGATTGTCTTTCTGTATAAATTTTAGAATTAACTTGATTTCTGCATGGGGAAATACACAGAAGAAGAGGTAAAAGATGACTTAAGCCAAGAATGATGAAAAGGAAGTTGATACCCATTAAAAAAGATGAAAATGTACGTATCAGAGGAGAAAGAAAACACAAACTAAATCAAAAAAGTGGAAAGAAGGCTGGGTGCAGTGGCTCATACCTGTAATTCCAGCACTTTGGGAGGCTGAGGTGGGCAGATCACTTGGGCCAGGAGTTCAAGACCAGCCTGGGCAACATGGTGAAACCCATCTCTACACGAAAATATAAAGATTAGCTGGATGGTGGTGGCGTGCACCTGTAGTCCTCGGTACTCAGACGACTGAGGTGAGAGGATCACTTGAACCCAGGAGGTTGAGGCTGCACCACACTGCACTCCAGCCTGGGTGATAAAGTGAGACCTAGTCTCAAAAAAAAAAAAAAATTAGATTATATTCAGTATCTTTAGATGAGTAGGAGGCATTAAATGCAAGGCATTAAAGCATTGTAATTGTTAAGTTAGGTGGAGACTAAGACTTAATTTGGAATTCTGGGAGGAAAATCATAAGCTTAAGTTGTCCATATTGATAATGAAATAAAATGAAACATGTCTATAGTAGCATTATTTTTGAAATTTTGAAGTGATTGATTTATAACCCCAGGTCTGGTCTCTGTTTTTTATTTTAGTATTTATGTATGTTTCATATTGTTGCTGCTGCTGTTGTCTTGTATCTCAGATATGGGAAAAAGTTTCTAAATATGCAGAAAAGGAATTGTATTCGATTTCTTTCTCCTTTATTTCCTCCTGGTAGTACTGTAACTGACAATTAGACTATGCCCTCATCGCTTTCCAGAGGCAGAAGCTTCCTGTAAGTTATCTCTGGATTGCCGTAAAGTTATCTTTGGATTACCTTTGGAAAGATGTATAACAACCAATAACGTTTTCTCATATTCATCTAGGGACTTTATTGCCACATATGCCTATGCATTTTATTTGCACAGATAACTAGTGTTTGACTTGAGATATATTTAATATATTAAATATTAATATATTTAATAAATTTAATATATTTAATAAATAGATCCCCAAGAATAAACTGACTAGAAATAAAACATATTGAATCCAAGTATTTCCTTGTTCCTTGGGTTATCTAATTATTTGGTTTGCTAGCAAGGATTGTAGAAAAGAATATTATCACTGATTTAGGAAACCAGTTGCTATCATCTTAAGTTAAATGTACTAGTATGTGTTTAACCTATTATCTTCAGTCCCATTCCCCAATATTAGGCCATTTAAAACTTCTCATTCTTGTCCTGGGAACTCTGTTCTCTCCACCTATTCTTGACCATGCCAGAGGTTATCGGTTATTCATCACCCTCATCCTTTGTGATAAGGATGTTTTATTTTCCCTTTAGTTGTTCTACTTATTTTAGAGTAGTGACAGTAGAGAACAATGCAACTACCTGATGAGGGAGAAAAAGGAAGTAGTAACAAGAAATGCCAAATTCCTTGCAGAATTATTGAAAAGCAAAATACTGTATAGCTTTTCTTTTTCAAGTAGTGCTGTGAAAACAGTATATGCTCCATGCGGGTAAGGACAATGTCCAACTTGTTCACTATTGAAGCACCCTAGTGCTTGGTACAGTAAATGTCGTAAGGAATAGGCATGCAATAAATATTTCTTGAATAAATGTTAAACTGGTCAGAAACATTAGACTTCAAAAGTCTGAAGGTTATTTTTTTCAATAATGATGAGTGACTTTGCCATTATAAAACATGTGTTTTTTTTTTTTTTTTTTTGAGTGGTCACAGAGCTGGAGATGTCATGAACACTTGGAATTAAGTCTTTTTTAAAAAAATGTTTGCATTATTTTATAATCTATGGACTTTAGTTGAATATATAATTAAAGAAAGACAAATGCCATCCACAGGCCTTTGGTATGGAAATGGAATGGGGTTGCTAATGAAATTGTTCTTTATTCCAGGGCATCATTTAAGCTCTTGTGATTGCCATCAATCTTTAATTTTGTCAATATGATCTTACTATATGCAGTATAGTTTGCTAGGGGCAGTTTTTGTAGTATCAGCTGCTTATCCCATTCAGGTGAAGTACAAATTTAGTATGACAGTTGTAATGATTAATAGTTGTGTATAGTTAAAAATAAATACTATAGTTGGGTGTAGTGGTGACACCTGTAGTCCTAGCTACTTGGGAGGCTGAGGCAGGAGGATTGCTTGAGCCCAGGAGTTTGAGGCCAGGCTGGGCAACATAGGTAGACACTGTCTCTGTAAAAAAAAAAAAAAAAAAAAAAAAAAAAAAAGGCTAGGCACTGTGGCTCATGCCTGTAATCCTAGTAGCACTGGGAGGCCAAGGCAGGAGGATCTCTTGAGGGCAGGAGTTCAAGACCAGCTTGGGCAACATAGTGAAACCTTGTCTCTACTAAAAAAAAAATAAAATAAAATTAGCTGGGTGTGATAACATGTGCCTGTAGTCCCAGCTACTGGGGAGTCTGAGGAGGGAGGACCACTTCATCCTAGGATTTCAAGCTTGCAATGAGCTATGATTGTACCACTGTCCTCCAGCCTAGGTGACAGAGTGAGACCTTGTCTAAAAACAACAACAACAACAAAAAAGATATTGATAAGGAAATAGAAACTTCAAAAATGGCACAGTGCAAGAGTTATTTGCTTTGTTAAGCAAGATAAACACAGACACATTTTCTCAGGAAGGGAGCTCATAATGGTTAAGACCAGATGGGAAGGATAGTTATTTATTAAGATGAGTATGTAGTAAGACACAAAAAAACATGTTTTCCCTTCTGTAACTTTTGGGAATAAATGCCAATATAAGACAGATTTATCTGAGAATGTGTAAAATGGAATAAGTTATTGATATTTACTCTGAACTCTAAATTAAGCCTCATATAGGCTTAATTTTGTGTTTTTTCAATTTTAGGAACTCTGCCAGCATCTGTGTCTCTGCCTGTGATTGATTTTGCAAACTATTGTTGAGATGATTAGTGATTTGTATTTTGGGTTAGATTTCATTGAGTTAGCAGTCTGATTCATTATGAAGCACTCTGGTGCTTGTAGGATTTTTAGTCTGAATCCTAAATGAAATAACATTAATTGTGCCAAACTACAGACTGAGATAAAATGACCTTACAGTTAGGGTGATAAGAGAGAAACTGTAATTTAACACTATAGGACTTACATCTTTACATACGCTATAGAGGCTTCTGTTTTTTGTAAGCTACTTTAGATGACCAGTATTTACAGAAGCTTAGTTCTAGCTTTTCCAGTTTGCCCTGATTTGGCCAGCTTGTTTTTTCAGGGGGAGTTATGCTACTTTATTTTCCTAGTGCTACATATAAAACTTGAGATTTGGGGTTAACAGTAGTATATTTGTATGTATTTCATATGTATTTTTAAAATATACCTTTCATTGAAATAGCATGTTATGTAGATTTATTTGCAGTTTTGGAAACTCTAAATTTAAATTTTTCTGTGCAAAGCAGACCTAGCGTTACATATAATATTGCTTATAAATTAAAAAACTAAAATACAAAAACCCCCTAAAATACATTAAATATTTTTTATTTTTAATGTTTTTTAAAATGTTACTTTAAGTTCTGGGATACATGTACAGAACATGCAGGTTTGTTACATAGGTATATATGTCCCATAGTGGTTTGTTGCACCTATCAACCCGTCATCTAGGTTTTAACCCCTGCATCCATTAGGTGTGTGTCCTAATGCTCTCCCTCCCCTTGCCCCCTACCCCCTGACAGGCCCTGGTGTGTGATATTCCCCTCCCTGTGTCCATGTGTTCTCATTGTTCATCTCCCACTTAGGAGTGAGAACATGCAGTATTTGGTTTTCTGTTCCTGTGTTAGTTTGCTGGGAATGATGGCTTCCAGCTTCATCCATGTCCCTGCAAAGAACATGAACTCACTCTTTTTTATGGCTGCATGTTTTTTTATGTTTTTTAGAGGCAGGGTCTTGCTGTGTTGCCCAGGCTAGAGTGCAGTGGCTATTCAGAGGTGTGATTATAGTGCACAATGGCCTTGAACTCCTAGCTGCAAGCAATCCCTCCACCTCAGCCACCCAACTAGGTGGGACCACAGGAGTATACTGCTGTGCCCAGCTTTGAAATACGTTTCCTATGAAGTCAGTATTTTACAGATTTATCTGAAGTTTTTGTTTAATAGAACCAAAGACAAATTTATTAAAGTCTTCACTCTGTGGTAGTGTTTAATCAGCCTTTGGTGATGGAGATTAAAACTTTTTAATGTAAGGAGTATATAAGAAGTAGGAGAAAATCGGGTTCCTTATCTAGGACTGATGGTTACTCTCAGAAATTTTACTCAGAGTCTCTGAGGCCTTTGTAGGAGACACACTAAGAAATAAAGAGTGAATGGATGGCAGACTCAAAGCAGCTTGTGTAGTATTTGGGAAACTAAGTGGAGTGTTTTTCGTACTGTTGAAATGGAGTTAGATGGCAAAGTTGGAAAGGTGTTGCTAACAGGCTTTGTTATGTAATCAGGATTCCCAGTATAAATTTGGTTGATGTAATGGGAGGATCTTTTGAGAATCTATGTAAGTTGTTGTAGAAATTAGAAACTCTTGGAAAAACTAATTCAAAAACCTGCCTCTTCATTAGTTTGAAATTAAAGATAAAAAATTAACTGTGCTGTGTTTTCCCAAATAAAACATTTCTCTTTCTTGGATGAAAAATGTTAATCACTCAGTATTTAAGTCTTGAACTGAGCTGTATATGAGACTATTTGAAGCCACATGAGCAGTGTCACATTTAGAGATTTAAATTACATTTGAATAATTTATTTCATAATTTTAAGTTATTTTGAAATAGATTTTTGTGGTATGCCTACAAGGTGGAAAGTTGATGCCGAGAATGGAAAGGTTTAATAATGTTAATTTCCTGAAATTGAGTTCTCTGTTATTGATTGATTGATTGATTGAGACAGGGTCTCACTCTGTTGCCCAGGCTGGAGTGCAGTGGGGTAGTCTCGTCTTACTGCAAGCTCCGCCTCCTGGGTTCATGCCATTCTCCTGCCTCAGCCTCCCAAGTAGCTGGGACTACAGGCGCCCGCGACCACACCTGGCTAATTTTTTGTATTTTTTTTGGTAGAGACGGGGTTTCACCATGTTAGCCAGGATGGTCTCGATCTCCTGACCTCGTGATCTGCCCGCCTCGGCCTCCCAAAGTGCTGGGATTACAAGGTGTGAGCCACTGCGCCCAGCCTTTGGTCATTTTTATTGGCATCCTAATCAAATCCAAAAGAGACCTCTGACCCCTAATATGGCAGTATTGATCTTACTTTGGTTTTTACATATTATAGATATTGGTAAACATTTTATGGAGCTTTTTTTTTTTAAGGAAGAGATTTTGTAATTTTAATGGACTTACAAAGATTGAAACATGAAGAATTAAAAAATAGAAATCTAGTTCTATATAATATCTGTTTTAGAGATTAGAATTGGAGCACCAGAAAAGATGGTAATTATTAATTTTCTATTTAGATTTTAAAAATATCTGGGAAAATTGAACATGTGGATAAATTACCATTTCTTTGTATCAATTTTTAGAAAAGCATTGGGTGTTAATTGGCTGTGAGATGAGTAGGGAGGGAGGAAGGTGGCAGATTTTAGGATTATAAAGCATATGATCATTGATCATTCCACAAATACATGTTATGTGCTTCCTATGTGGCGGGAACTGTATAGAGATATAAAAAGGATATGCCTTCACACAGAAACATAGTCCCCTTAAGGAACATACCATCTAGTGGGAGCCGTGATTAAAACAGATTAAATTGCCTTCTAATCCTATGCCTGTGTGTGTGTGTTTTTTTTTTTTTTTTTTGAGACACAATCTCGCTCTGTCACCTAGGCTGGAGTGTAGTGGCGCGATCTCGGCCCACTGCAGGCTCCGCCTCCCGGATTCACGCCATTCTCCTACCTCAGCCTCCCGAGTAGCTGGGACTACAGGCGCCCGCCACCACGCCCCGCTAATTTTTTGTATTTTTTTTAGTAGAGACGGGGTTTCACCGTGTTAGCCAGGATGGTCTCGATCTCCTGACCTTGTAATCAGCCTGCCTCGGCCTCCCAAAGTGCTAGGATTACATGCGTGAGCCACCGTGCCCGGCCTGCCCTGTGTTTTATAAAAATGATCTAAAATTGGGCTGGGTCCTGTGGCTCACGCCTGTAATCCCAGCACTTTGGGATACCTGTAATCCCAGCACTTTGGGAGGCCAAGGCGGGCGGATCACAAGGTCAGGAGTTCGAGACCAGCTTGACCAACGTGGTGAAACCCCCATCTCTACTAAAAATACAAACATTAGCCAGGCGTGGTGACACGCGCCCGTAACCTCAGCTACTCAGGAGGCTGAGGCAGGAGAATCACTTGAACCTGGGAGGCAGAGGTTGCAGTGAGTCGAGATCTCGAGATCGCGCCACTGCACTCCAGCCTGGGCGACAGAGCAAAACTCTGTCTCAAAAAAAAAAAAAAAAGATCTAAAATTAGTGAAACCTATGTTTTTGAAAATTTAGGGTGTTTTACCCATTCTCATTGTAGGTAATGAATTATGTAGTGTGTCTTTGGATCTAGATCTATTTGATTTGGCTTTGCTTAATCTTGTATTTTTTTGTAGACTCTTTTATTATTACCCAAAAGTACCCAAAGAGACACGTGTGCCTTATGGTGTCCAGCAGAAATTCTGAAAACCTTGTTACCTAAAAATTTTATTTTCAGAAGTATTATATATAGGCTGAATATGGTAGAAATCAAATTTTTCTCCTGCGGAAAATGTTCATATTCTTTGTGCTATATGAAGTTCTAAGACATTTATGGAAAATAAAATACGGTTTAGCATCGCCCAAATTGTGTAAGATTAGAGTTGAAGAGCTTAACCTGGAAAGTTGGAAACTAATTACTGTTAACATATGAACAGATATGGAAAACTTTCTCTTTGCTCCTTTAAGTAAGTGGAAAGGAATGACTATTTTCCCTTTAGAAATGTGAGAGAAAATGATAGTATGGGAAACTTTGATTGCATTCTTATAAACTAGCTTTTTGATTTCTTATTACATGATAGAATATCTCTTTTTTCTTTAATCTCTATATGTAACAAATTTCAGATGACCTGAAAGCAACTCTTCAATTTGGGATATAAGTTCTAAACTTTACTTGGAAACAGTTCCAGATTCAGACACTTGGTTTTGGGGTGTGTGTATATATGTTAATATATGAGCAAAGAACCCAATATAAATACTATGTGGCAATTTATTGAAAGCATGCAGGAGTTTAATTTAGGCTCAGGACATTGTGTCATTTGCTATTCTTGTTAGATATGAACTGGATTTTATTTTCTGTCTAGTACCAAGCAGTACTTCTTATATTGGACCCCTTGAATAAGGTTACCTTTAGAGCCATTTGTCACCTACTTCATACATAGCACATTTGATGAGTTTTATGTCTAGCTGGTCATCATTGATGATTGTTCAGTGATTATTTTGGCAGTTATAGCAGGAAGATGGCACAGTATAGTTATGTGCTGCATAACAACGTTTGGATTGCCTAACAATGCATTTCTCAGAACATGTCTTTGTTAAACCACACATGACTGTGCTAGTTTTGATTAGGGTGGCCATGTAACTCATCCAAATTGGACTCTTTTGAGCATGAAAAGGGATGATAATAATAATTGCTTCAGAGCAACAGATATAAACCAAGACTGACCCAGGCAAACTAAGATATGTACTCATACTAATTAGGACACTTTTGATTACTAGTAACAGAAAACACAATTCAAAGTAGCTTAAACAGTAAGAGAACTATATTGGCTTGTGTATCAGAAAAGGCCAGTATTTGGGTGTACTACAGGTGTCATTCAGTGAGGACCCTGCCTTTGTTTTTCTGTTTTCCAGACTCTGCCTTCCATGGCTGACTTTCCTTATCGTTGTTGCATGGCTGCCAGCAGCAATTTGGGCTGTATTCTTCTTTGTTTATGACCAGCAGGAGAGAGAAGCCTGCTTCTCCTGTAAACATAGAATGAGTTCTGCGGTTTTGTGATTATTAGATACTCCTGAACTAAATCTCTGCAAGGGGAATGTCATGTGCTGATTGTCTTAGGCATGGGATATCTGAATATCACTGAGGAAAGGAGGATAGAATTACCTTATTCTCTTAGACTAGTCAGAGTCCATTCACGAAACTGCTGTGTGGGAAAGCAGTGCAGCTAAATGAAGGGAAGGAGTTAGGAAGCAACCATAATGTTCATTGCAAAGTCCAGTGCTGTTGCTTATTTGCATTTTCCCTTAGGCATGTGATAATGAGTTCCTGCAAGATCCTAGCATACTGCAGATAATGTGTGTGTTTTCTTTTTCTGCAAGTGAGAATTTGTAGTATAAAATGACTTACTAGACTGGTAATGGGAGAGAAAAGGAGTTTACCATCCTATTTTCTCTTTTTTTAAAGTAAGACTATAATAATTATTGATCTCCTCCTTTTTTTTTTTTTTAAACAGACTAATAGGGATGCCAAAGGAAAAATATGATCCTCCAGATCCTCGCAGAATTTATACCATCATGTCAGCAGAGGAGGTAGCCAATGGGAAAAAATCTCACTGGGCAGAATTAGAAATCTCGGGTGAGTGGAATCTGAAGCATTTAATCTGGAATGTAATAGTGATAATACAAAAGTTGAGTATTGCTATATTTTTTGTTGTACATTTTTAATTAGATGGACTCATTGAAAAACTACAAGATGGTAAGATACTAGTGTTTATCTGTTTTATGTGTGACTGAATATCTTTGTTTCCATTCTTTGAGATTAATTACATTGAGCAAGCATCTGGAATTGAGGATATTGGGAGTTTAGTTTCTAAGTAAAACCAGGTTCTTTGATATAATAGATTTTGTTTAGGCTATTTCAGAGTAATTATTTTTGCAAATTGAAATCTTTGCCATCCTCCTATCTCAGTGTCGGCAAAGAAGGAAACCTGGAAGCTATTTATTCTAATAAATATATAATAACTGTGTTACAGGACCTTAATACCTGTTTAGGATTTGGTAAAATAGAATGTGATTCCTAAAAACTCATAATTCCAGTCTAATAATGAGAAAAACATCAGACAAACTCAAGCTAAAGGACCTTGTGCAAAATACCTAACTTGATTAATACTCAAAATTGTCATGGTCATGTAAAACAAAGGCTGAAACTGTCACAGACCAGAGGAGACTGAGGAGAGGTAACTAAATGCAAAATGGTAGCCTGCGTTGAATCTGGAACAAAAAGGTATAAAAACTGGTGAAATCCAAGTAAAGTCTAGAGTTTAATTAGTAGTAATGCACCAGTGTTGGTTTCCTAGTTTTGACAAATGTACCATGGTGATGATGTAGATTCTAATGTTAGGGAAGCTGAAGGAGGGGTATATAGGAACTCTCTGTGTTATCTTGGTAACTTTTCTGTAAATCTAAAATTATTACAAAATTTAAAGTTATTAAAAATAGAATATAAGTATTTTTCTTTTATGAATTGATATAATACAGATTATATATAAAATGCCATTTTCCCCCCAGTAGGCATTCATTTGGAAGAGTTAAACCCCACATTGTAATGTCAATAGCAAGAATTACTTGCACATTTAGCTAAAAGGTAACTGGGTGGATGGATGATTGGTAGTCAAAAGAATGAATATGAGCAGATCTTACTAAGTTAATCTAGGGTTTCTTAGCCTTGGCACTACTGACACTTTGAACTGGATAATAGTGGAGGCCTGTTGTGTGCATTGTAGGATATTTAGTAGCATTTCTGGCCTCTACTCACTAGATAGCAGTAGTACCCCTTCAGTTGTGGCAACCAAAAATGTCTCCAGGCATTCCAAAATCCTTTGAGGAAACAAAATTGCCTCTGGTTGAGAACTACTCAGTTAAACTCCAAGGGTTTCCATAATTTGCCACTTCTCATTTAATACATAGAAGGTTCTTGAGAAAGAGTGGTTGTCAGGTGAAAATGGCATGAATGTAAAGGAGGGCCAGGTGTGTTTGGAAGCAATCAAATGGCATTAAATAAAAAATTAAAATGTCAGAGATACAATATCCATGTGTATTTGCAGCCTCTCTTAGCACTTTTCAGTCATTGTAGTTTAGGTGTCATCTTCGGCCTGGGGTTTTTTTTTACACTTCAGTATTTTGCCTTTTAGGTAGAGTGCGGAGCCTAAGTACATCACTTTGGTCATTGACACACTTGACAGCGCTGCACCTAAATGACAATTACCTTAGTCGCATTCCACCTGATATTGCCAAGCTTCATAATCTGGTTTACCTGGATCTGTCATCCAATAAACTCAGAAGTTTACCAGCAGAACTAGGAAACATGGTGTCTCTCAGGTGAGGAAATAAAACAGACATGACTCACTATATAAAATTCTAAATTTAAGAAAATGAGGGGATGTTACTTAATTACAGTAGGATTTCTGTGTGTTGTAACTATCAAATTATATAAACTGTCTAAGCATAGTGCTTGAGTTGGCCTCCGTTGAACATTTCTTTTCCTTTAAATTTGGAGGTTCCTGAATTAGAGTGTGCTTGTATTACCAGTTTCCTTGACAAACTTGAGGTGGGGTGGGGCTAAAATAGTAAGTCTCATTATCCAATATAAGACTGATTAGAAGTACTTGAAAAATGAAGATTTGCTGATGAATAAAACTTACAAGAACATATCTCTATGAGTCAAAGAATATTTATATTTCATAATACAGCTCCTTAAGGAAACCTTAAAACCTGATGAAATGGATTTATTTCTAATTTTTAGGGATTCTTTAAAAATTCCCTAAAGAAATTCTAAAAAAATTTTGCAGGAATCTTAAGATCTTATCTAAATGTTTCCAGTGATTATCTGTTGAGTAATAATTTTTAAAAATTGCTATCACGTGTTTAAACATATTGTTTTAAAATCTTGTTCTTCAGTATCCTTTACTTGCTTTTTTTACTTTTGGTCATCCACTAATGAGGATGCTATTTTTTTCCTATAGGCTGCTCAAAATTTCACAATCATAAAGTTAGATCTGATTTATGCTTTCCTATTCTTGTCTATACTATCTATGCTTTATTTTAATATTTATGTTTCATGTCAGTGATTGTTGATCATAGTATATTTTTTCACCTTTTCACATTTTTTTGGTCTTCTTTAATATACTTCACCTGTTGTTTCTTATTCTTTTTATTTTTATTAATTTTTTGGTTTGTTTTCTTAGTATTTTGATGTGATTAGAGTAGTATTCAGTTACTTAAAAAGAGATACCGGTGATTGGCTACTAATTACAGTTTATTCCTGAAGTTTGTGTAAAAATTTGTACTTTTTTCTATTAATTAGACGAGTTTCAAGGATATCTGTTGTTTAGCTGCTAAGGATATCTGTCACATTTGCATTTGATAGGCATTTTGGGTGAGAAAAAAGGGGGTAGATTTAGCCTGAGAATGATATGCAGTTCCTGCACCTCCAACTTTAATGTGAGCTAGCAAATGAGTAAATCCTGGAAATAGAACCATTGTTAATAGTTGTGGCAATTGCACATTTTGTAGTACTTTTATATTGTGCAATGTTTTTGGATGAGCACATAGAAATGTGCCTTGAATATAAACAATCACTCATAGTATGTTAGAAGGAGCCTTAAGAATGGCAAATACAGATGTTAATAAAGCTTAGTATATTAAACTAATTTTTTTTTTTTTTTAAAACAGGGAATTGCTTTTAAATAACAATCTGTTACGGGTTTTGCCTTATGAACTTGGTCGGCTCTTCCAGCTACAAACTCTAGGTTTGAAAGGTAAGTGATTTTCAAACAGTTTTGAGGTATTCTGAGCCTTTTAAAGAGCATTTTGGCCTTTAAAAAGGTCAAGTTTTAGTATGAGTTTTAGAATGTGACTACGTGTACTTTCTCTTGAAAGAAAAGTAGTTTTTTTTGTTTGTTTGTTTGAGACGGAGTCTTGGTCTGTCGCCCAGGCTGGAGTGCAGTGGTGCAATCTTGGCTCACTGCAAGCTCTGCCTCCTGGCTTCATGCCATTCTCCTGCCTCAGCCTCCTGAGTAGCTGGGGCTACAGGCACTCGCCACCATGCCCGGCTAATTTTTTTGTATTTTTAGTAGAGACGGGGTTTCACCATGTTAGCCAGGATGGTCTCGATCTCCTGACCTCGTGATCCGCCGGCCTCGGCCTCCCAAAGTGCTGGTATTACAGATGTGAGCCACCGTGCCCTGCCTAAGAAAAGTAGTTCTTTAAGTATCAAATTGAACTTGAAGATTTCAGTATGTGCCATCATGTTAACAAACTTGTAAGGGGAAAATTTTTTGGTTGTTTTTGTATCTTACCTTTAATTTTTCTATAAAACTGAACTTTCTCAGAAGAGATAATTTAAATTAACACTTAAAAAAAAAAAAGGGAATACTAGGCTGGTTTGAGACCAGCCTGACCAACATGGAGAAACCCTGTCTCTACTAAAAATACAAAATTAGCCGTGTGTGGTGGTGCATGCCTGTAATCCCAGCTACTTGGGGGTCTGGAAAATCGCTTGAACCCAGGAGGCAGAGGTTGCGGGGAGCCGAGATCGCGCCACTGTGTTCCAGCCTGGGCAACAAGAGTGAAACTCCGTCTCAAGAAAAAAAAGGGATTACTTTACCTAATAATAGTCTAAACCTCAGCCAGAATGCCTCATGTTTAGCTTTTGACATGGTAGATAAAATAGCATTGATGTGATTACAGGAGAGAAAACATTATAATAGTAAAATTAGCTGTACCTATTAAGTAAATTATTCTAGGTAACGTGTTAGTCCAAAATGCATGCTTCTCTGACCATCTTTCTCAGTTAATTTGGGATGAAAGGCATACTCAATTCATAGAAACACTGAAATTTGTGTAATTTTCTCTTATGGCATAGCATACAAGAGTTTATTTATGAATTAATAGGACCAAATACAAATGTTCTGTGTTAAACATTTTCTTCTGTGCTCATGAGGAATAAACATCAGTCAAAGCCTTGTAAAGTATACACTTTCATAGATTTTATTTTCCTTCTTCAAAGACTATTTTAGTTTCCATGATAATGTTCTGCCTGCATTTGCTTTTGTTATATAATGGATCATTAAGTATGAAATTTGAATAAGAATAGAAAGAATGCTGATTTTATTGGTTGAAATAACACATGATAATTAGGTTTCCTTATTCAGTTTCATAAATTAGACAATTATATGAATGGTTTGAATCTTGTGTTATAGTTTCTTTGTAGGATTTTATTGATTTTTTAAATCACATATGAAGTAGAGAGGGAAAGTACTTATATCTAAAATATTTTCCTAAGGATTGAGGATTAACCCAAGGCATTTGAAATTGTACTGTTGAGACATTTCACCTCATTTTCTTTATGCTCAGTCTTATTCTTAGGTAGCTGAAATAGCCATTCAGCTAGAGTTGGAGTAGGTGCAAGTCTATTCCTCACTAACAGCTGTTTTCTTCTTCCCGATATTGATAGAAAGCATATCAATGACAAATGAATAATTTACTTTTTTTTTTTTGAGATGGAGTTTCACTTTTGTTGCCCAGGCTGGAGTGCAATGGCATGATCTTGGCTCACTGCAACCACTGCCTCCCGGCAACCTCCGCCTCCCAGGTTCAAGTGATTCTCCTGCCTCAGCCTCCCAAGTAGCTGGGCGTGCACCACCACGTCCGGCTAATTTTTTGTATTTTTAGTAGAGTCGGGGCTTCTCTATGTTGGTCAGGCTGATCTTGAACTCCCGACCTCAGGTGATCCACCCACCTCGGCCTATCAAAGTGCTGGGATTACAGGTGTGAGCCACTGTGCAGGGCTAATAATTTACTGTTGAATCCAGTGGACTTACCCTTTGTATTAGAAACATTCCTGAAAAAGCAACTGTTAGTATTTCTTACTCTTTCATAACTGTTTCATATTATCTCAAGTACAAGCATGTTTCCAGAAAATTTGTACTAAGTATCAACTGAATGAGTAATTTTGAATATTATCTCCTTAGTCCTTCATTCAGTTTTTCTAGTTAAAATGGTAGTTTTCCAAACGATTGTCTTTGGCTGGCCTTCGATTCTAGTGGCATTTTGTCTACTGATTTACGTTCTTTAAAATCTATCAAATCAGACACCACTGATTTACATTCATTAAAATCTATCAAGTCAGACACCAGCTCTGCTTCACGAACTGTAACTTAGCTTTGTTTATGCCTGTGGTTAAATTCTTTTTTATTAAATTTCAATTTGTTATATGGTAAGTACCTATATGTAGCCCTTTTCTAAACTTCTTTGAGAGTCTATTTAGTTTTTTGTCAGTGTCACTTTCCAAGGTGATCCAGAAAACCAGATCTCTTCCTTTTAAAAAAGTTTAAGATGGTAATAGCAGGAGTGGCTTTTGAAGCAATTGAAGGGATACAGTATTGCTAATGAATGGTAGTTTTATATTCTTAGGAAGGTAAAATTTGAAATAATTTCAAAGTCAGTTTTATTAGCCATATTATGGTACTTTATGTCAAAAAAATGGAATGGAACATTTGAAATAGCACTGTGATATAGTTAAAAGAAACAATGAGAATGAACTGCTTCTGAGACATTTTGTCTTGAAACTGGAAGATTTTTTTTCTCTATATCCTTTTCCTCCTTTGAAACTCAGATACTGAAATTTTAGTAATGATTTGGGTCATGCTGGCTCAACAAGCTAATTTTTAGAAATTTTATTTTGAGATTTGAGGAGAGCGTGGAGAGTTAGGTTATTTGAGGAATTAGGATAAGAAGGCCAATTTTAAAACTATAGACACCGCCAGTCTAGTAAGTTGGAAGTGTTCTGTGAAGTCACTTAGAAAAATAAAAATGTATTAATTTTATGAAGAAAAGGCATAAGTAGAAACAATTCTCATACAGTTATTTTAAAAGAATTTAGAATTCATGTCCTAAGGTGTAAGGCAATACTTTATCCGACATATGGGCCAACAAGTTGTCCTTGAGCAATAAAAATTGATGTCCCAGGTCATAAAAATATGTAGGACCTCACTAATTTTGAAAATTTCTAGCTTTCTTCCAAGGATTACTTGGTCTGTTTATGGACCATGTCAGTGGAAGACTTTCTTTTACTTTGTAAATTTGTTTTATTCTTGAAATATAATATAAAAGAATAATTAACATGCATTTTAAAGAAAATAATTAAATGAATAGTCATTCTCCTATTAGCCAATATTTTAAATACCTGTTTTAAAAAAATGCACTGGGAAATATAATTTTCATTTATATAGGAGGCAAAATACTTATTTTTGTGTTGTATGTGAGCTTCTAAAAATCAATAAGAAAAAGAACAGTCTAGTAGAGAACGTATTAATAGTTCGTACCAGATGATGTACAAAGAGGTCTAAAATTGGACTTGATCAGCCTTATGCATAATAATAGTACAAATTGAAATTATATTCAATTACATTTTTCACCTATCAGATTGGGAGAATTTAAAAAATATGACAAAATAGCCCTGTTGGTGAGATTATGGGGAAATAGGCACAAACACACCTTGTCATTATAGATCCCCTATACCTTTTATGTTTCCTGCGTTTTCTTTCACGATTATGTCTTTCTCCCAGATGTTACTACTACCCTGAATTTAGATATTGGGGTTATGTATGCATCTGTTAAAGGTGTTCTAACCTTTTTATGAATGGAATCCTACTGAATGTAATTTTTATGACTTGGTTTTTATTCAGCCTTATGTTTTTATGATTCAGCCATGTTGATGCATACATCTAATGACAGTTCTTTGTTTTACTGCTGTATTGTATTCTGATATGTGAATATGCTATAATTCACTCATTCTGCTGTAGATATTTAGGTTGCTTCCATTTTTGTTTTTGGCTACTATAAGCAGTACAGCCATGAACATACTCATACATGTCTCCTGATATACTTCATAGGAGTGGAATTGGGATGTAGAGGTCTGTACATCCTTAGGTTTTTTTAAGGCAATACCATAATGTTTTACAAAGTGGTTGTACTAAAAGATTCTACTCAAAATAATACAGTTTTCATTTTCAGTCTTTTCTCCAACACTTGATATTGTCAGATTTTTAAGTTTTGTCAGTTATTGAGTATGAGTTTCTAACTGTACTCTTAATTTACATTTTCCTAATTGCTGATAAGATTTTGCATCTTTTCATGTGTCTGTTGGCCATTATATTTATTTGAAATTACTGTTGATGTTTTTAGCCTGTTTTCTATTTGATGATTTCTTATTGAATTGGAGGAGTTCTTTTTTCTATTTTGCGTTATAAGTGTCTTCTCCCACTCTATGGCTTTTCCTTTTGTTTTTCTTTCTGGTATCTTTTTAATGAGTAGAATATATATATATATATATATATTTTAGACAGAGTCTCACTCTGTTACCCAGGCTGGAGTGCAGTGGCGCGATCTCGGCCACTGCAACCTCTACCCCACGGGTTCAAGTGATTCTCCTGCCTCAGCTTCCCAAGTAGTTGGGATTTACAGGCGTGCATCACTATGCCTGGCTAATTTTTGTATTTTTAATAGAGACGGGGTTTCACCATGCTGGCCAGGCTAGTCTCGAACTCCTGACCTCAGGTGATCCTCCCACCTCAGCCTCCCAAAGTGCTGGGATTACAGGTGTGAGCCACCACGCCCGGCCAGATTTGATATTTTTAATGTAGTTGAGTTTTAAAATCTTTTCTCTTGTAGTTAGTACATTTGTGTGTTGTTAATAACAGAAATCTTGCCCTTCCCGGATCAGAAATATATTCTCTTGTATCATCTTAAAAGTTTTGAGGTTTTGCTCTTCGCAGTTAATTCTTTAATTCATTTGTAACTGATTTTTTTTTTTTTTTTTTTTTGGGACAAAGTCTCTCTCTGTCGCCCATGCTGGAGTACAATGGTGCAAATCTCAGCTTGCTGCAACCTCTGCCTCCTGGGTTCAAGCAATTTTCCTGCCTCAGCTTCCTGAGTAGCTGGGATTACAGGCTCCTGCCACCATGCCCAGCTAGTTTTTGTATTTTTAGTAGAGACGGGTTTTCACCATCTTGGTCAGGCTGGTCTCGAACTCCTGACCTTAGGTGATCTACCTGCCTCAGCCTCCCAAAGTGTTGGGATTACAGGTGTGAGCCACTGCGCCTGGCCCTTGTAACTGATTTTTAAATATAGTATGAGGAGTCTAATTTGGTGAGGAATTTAATTTTGTTTTTTCCCTATGAGTAACCAGTTGTCTCAACATCATTAGTGAATAGTTTTTCCTTTTCTCAGTGATCAGTAAAGTCACTTCTCTTGTGTATTAACCATGTCTAGGTCTATTTTGGGAATTTCTTTTCCTTTCCATTAGTAAATTTGTCTAACCTTGTACCAATTAGCATATTGTCTTAATTATTATGGCTTTATATTAAAACTTGATACCTGGTTTTGAAAGTCTCCTCACATTTTTCTTTAGCAGTGTTTTGACAATTTGGGCACCGTGGCTCTTCCTCATACATAAGAAACAGCTTGTTAAGTTTCATGAAAAAAACTGTTTGAACTCTGGAATTTCATTGACTGTCTGGATCAATTTAGGAAGAATTAACATCTTAATTGTATTCAATCATCCTATTCATGAATTTGGGCTCTTTGTCCATTTATTTAATGTCTTCTAATAAAATTTTATAGCTTTCTACACCAATCAAGTACATCTGTTAGACTTATTTCTAGGTACTTTATACTTTTTTTTTTGTTTTTATTGTAAACCACAACTGTCTTTTTTCCCTTTTTTTTTTTTTTTTTTTTTTTTTTTGAGACGGAGTTTCGCTCTGTTGCCCAGGCTGGAGTGCAGTGGCGCGATCTTGGCTCACTGCAACCACTGCCTCCCGGGTTCAAACGATTCTCCTGCCTCAGCTTCCTGAGTAGCTGGGATTACAGGCTTCTGCCACTACATCTAGGTAATTTTTGTGTTTTTGGTAGAGACAGGGTTTCACCATTTAGCCAGGCTGGTCTCAAATTCCTGACGTCAGGTGATCCACCCTCCTTAGCCTCTCAAAGTGCTGGGATTACAGGTATGAGCCACCGTGCCTGGCCAACTGTTTTATTTTTTAAGGTTTTTTCTTCTTTTTTTTTTTTCTCTTTTCTTGGTTATTTCCTATTTGCTATTGGATATAGAAATACAATTGGTTTTGTTTTTTGTTTGTTTTAAAATTAATCTTATAGTGAGCCTTCTTGGCTAAACTCTCATTCTTCTAAAAACTTGTCTGCAAATTTTTTGGAGTTTTACATGCAGTAATCATTTCATCTGCTGAAAATTATAGCTTTTTTTTTTCTTTTCCAGTTCTTACATATTTAATTTTCTTATTTTAATGCACTGACTCTAGGATAATTCATATGATGTTGAGTAGAAGCATTAATACTGGGCGTACTTCTGTTGTTTCCAGTTTTAAAGGGACTGCTTCTAATAGTTTTTATTAAGAATGATACTTGCTGTATGTTTTTGTTAAAAAAGTTTTTTAGATTTTAGAAGTTTCCTTCAATTCCTACTTTGCTAGTTCATTTTCAGGTATTTTATCAAGTACTTTTCTCCTGTAGAGATGATTATATTATTTTTCTCATCAAAAGTTAATAAGGTAAATGTATGGTAAAATATATATATACATATACATACACACACTTTTTTTTCCAATTTTAAACAAATTTGCATTGCTGAGATAAACTCAACTTAGTCATGTTGTTACATACTTTGGATTTAATTTGATAAATATCTGTCTAGAACTGTAAAGGCTTTGAGATTTTACCCTACTTAAAAGCTCATAAGTTAGGCAGTTACTGGTTCATGGATGGTGGCAGAAGACATAAGATTCCTGGGTCAGAGAAAAAGAACATTATTACTCAAGCTACAAAATGGGCCCAGATGCAGGCTGTGTACACAGTCAGTTTGTATTGCATGCAATTGAGTAATCCAGGTCTGGGGTCCAGCACTTTTTAAGTAAGCAGCAAATATTGTAGCAAAATAGCAAAAAGCTACTAGTCTTGCTTCCCCAGGGTAACAGTTACATGATAGTAATGATGGGTTGCCTTGACCTATTTAGTTGCCTGTATAAGTAATTATAGAAACTACTCAGTATCAAGAGACGGATAACCCTTGGAATCAGTCACACTAACCAAGAATGCAGAGGGAGGCACAAGGCCCATAGTAGACTGATTCTCCTAACAAATTTTTAAAGGATTTTTCTGTGTATGTTCATGAATAAAGTAGACCTGTGTCTTTCATGCATGTGTATCTAAGGTTTATAATGACCGTAGAAGCAGTGGGGAAAATTCTGTGTTATTCAGTTCTCTGAAAGTTTATGTAAAATTGAATTAATGTATTCCTTGAAATCTTGGTAGAACAGTCCTGTAAAACTGTCATTGCCTGGTGTTTTCTGTTTTCATTGAGAAGATGTTAACTACTATTTCAATGTATTTTAGTTATGAGAACTTTTGAGAAATTTTTTTTTTAAGTGAAAGCAAGTTTATTAGGAAAGTAAAAGAATAAAAGAATGGCTACTCCATAGGCAGAGCAGCCCTTAGGGCGCTGGTTGCCCATTTTTATGGTTATTTCTTGATTATATGCTAAACAAGGGGTGGGTTTTTCATGCCTCCCCTTTTTAGACCATATAGGGTAACTGTCTGACATTGGCATGGCCTTTGTAAACTGTCATGGAGCTGGTGGGAGTGTAGCAGTGAGGACGATTGGAGGTCACTCTTATTGCCATCCTGATTTTGGTGGGTTTCAGCCGGCTTCTTTATGCAACCTGTTTTACCAGCGAAGTCTTTATGACCTGTATCTTGTCCTGACCTCCTATCTCATCCTGTGACTTAGAATGCTTAACCATCTTGAAATGCAGCCCAGTAGGTCTCAGTCTTACTTTACCCAGCCCCTACTCAAGATAGAGTTGCTCTGGTTCAGAGAACTCTGACATTTCTCTGCTCCCTTTTATAAGAGAACCTTTAATCCTAAGGGTTGCAGAGGGACGAGAGTGCATCTTCTGTAACTTCTTCATGCTGAACAGAGGCGATGATATTCCTTTCTAACTTTTGGGGTCTCTTGTATTTGGGGTAGAGAGGAGCTCAGTCAGAAAGCGTCAGTATGTTGAGAGCCATTCATAACTCCGAGTTCTGACAAAAGGTGATACCTAAAGTTGGCCGATTGCTGTTGTGCGCAGATGATTTTCCTTTGGGTCAGGGGTCTCTTCAGTATTACTGCTTCCATGGTTTGCCAGAAAGATGTTACTGGAAAGGGGTCCCAATTCCAGTTCTTGGATCTCCTGCAAGAAAGAGTTTGGGGCAAATCCATACGGTAAAGTGAAAGCAAGTTTATTAGGAAAGTAAAGGAATAAAATAAAATGACTACTCCATAGGCAGAGAGCCAAGAAATTTCTGTTAATGAGTCAATTTTGTTGGATCATCTCTGATATTTTCCCTTTTCTCTTTTTAAATGGGACATACGATTTATTCATATTTAGATTTACATGTTTTATCTAATTTTATTATCTTTTTCTGGAATATGACATCCAATACATGCAATATATTAGTAAAGTGATTCATATATAGTTACTATATAATTATCTATATATTCATAGTCCGTTTCCAGCTATTGTTTAGCTGGTATTAGACTGTGATACTTAAAATGTGGAGATTATTATGCCTTTAATTCCATATTACCATGGAGCTTCTTCTGGTTCTAACAAGACAGCAGAACTCAACTATGCTAAAGGCATCAGTATATGTTGGTGGCAACTATGCATTGTTTGGTTCTGGAAGTTGAGATAAATGTGTACCTATACTGGATTATAGATTTACATACTTTCAAATATAAGCATTTAAGGCTACAGCTTTGCCTGTTTGGCTACTTTTTTGTTGCATACACTATTTTGATAGGAAGTATTTCATTACTGTTTCGGTCTAAGTATTTTTAATATGGGTTATTATATCTTCCTTGACTTGTCGGTTATTTAAAATACTATTTAAAATTTCCATGCATGTGATTTTAAATTTATTTTTATTGTTAGCTTTAAACCTAATTGCATTATAGACTAATGAACCAGTTCTGTGACATTTGTTGATTCTTGCCCTATGGCATAGTATATGATTGGTTTTTGTAAATGTTTAACCTGTATCTGAAAAGAATTTCTTTTCTCTAATTGTTGGGCACAGGATTTATATATTTGTCCATTAGTTCAATTTGTAAGTTGTATTTCTCAGATTTCCTATGTCTTTAGAAATTTTTGACTGTTGGCTTTTTCTGTATTTTTGTTAAAATTTCCATTAAAATGGAATTGTTTATTTTCTTATGTAGTTCAGTCAGTTTTTGCTCTACATATCTTGGGTTTATTTTATTAGGTAGTTCCCACTTAATATTGTTATAATCTTATGATGATAGTGTCTTTTGGTGAATTGAACCCAATACTAGGTACTGAGCTTCTTATTAGGATTTTTTCTTATAGTCTGTATTTCTAATATAGCTATGCCAATTTTCTTTTGGTTAATGTTTGTCTAGTATATATTCTCTCATCCATTTACTTTCAACCTTTTGTGTGCTTACATTTAGGTATAGGTCTTATAAATAGTATATAGCTGGACTTTGTTTTTAATCCATTCTACTCTTTGTTTTTAATGTGGGTTCAGACCAGTTGACTTACATATAATTATTGATATTTTTGTTATTGCTGTCCTACCTTTTGATTCCACTGTGGGTAATTTTTTTCTGCTTCCTCGCTTTTCTAAAAGTAGGTTTTTCCCATATTTTTCATTCTGTTTACTTTCTCTTCGTTTGAAATTGCTCTATTCTGTTTCTAGACTCCTTGTGTTTATTCTTGAAATGGTGCCTTGAATATATTTTTTTAAAGATTACTTTTAAAGTAACTTTAAAAATTGACCTGCTATTTATATATAGTGAAATTCTTACCTCTTTGGTGTATAGTTCAGTGAATGTTGACAGACATGTAGTTGCATAACCAGCACCCCAGTCAAGAAATAGAACAGTTCCATCACTCTCCAAAATTCATTTATGCCTGCTGAAGTCAATACCTTCTTCTCTCAGCCCTTGACAACTACTTTTCCAGAATGTCATATATTGGAACGTACAGTATGTCACCTTTTGAGTCTGGATTCTTTGGTTTAGCATAATGTGTTTGAGGTTCATTCATGTTGTGTGTATAAAACCTGTGGCACATCCATATAATGGAATATTACTTAACAATAGAAATGAAGGCAAATTTGTTTTTTTGAAATTTTATAGTTTTAGATTTTACCTTTAGGTTGATGGTTTGTTTTGAGTTAATTTTTATATACGGCACAAGGTTTATTATTTTGCATATGCATGTCTAGTTATTCTAGCACTATTTGTTGAAAAGATTGTACTTTCTACATGGGATTTTCCTTGCAACTTTGTCAAAATTCAGTTGCCCAAATATGTGTGGATCTACTGCTAAACACACTATTCTGTCCCATTGTTCTATGCTAATACCAAAATGTTTGATTGTTGTAGTTTTATGATCAGCTATGATACAGGGATTATGAGTTTCCAAACTTTGTTCATAGTTTTCCAAGTTGCATTGACATTTCTAGATACTTTGCATTTTCATATACATTTTAGAATGAACTTATGATTTGTGCAAAATATCCTGCTGAAATTTGTCATGGGATTATGTTGAATATACAGATCAGTTTGTGGATAATCAATACCTTAATCTTGAGACTTAATACTGAGTCTTTCACTCCAGTATAGCTCTTCATTTACACAGATCTTCTTTGCTTTATTTTCAAATAAAGTTTTGTAGTTTTCAGGGTATAGATCTTGTAAATATTTTGCTAGATTTATATCTACTTACTTGATTTTTTATGCTATTGCAAATGGTACTGCTTTTTAAATTTTCAGTTATTCATTGTATAGAATTAAATACAATTGATATTTAATTGTATTGGGCTTGTCTCTTGTGATGTTTGTAAATTTACTCTTTCTTGGAGCTTTTTACGAACTCTTGATCTGTGAACACAGTTTCATTTCTTCCTTTCTGATATGTATTTTTAATTTCCTTTTTCTTGCTTTATCACATTGGCTAGGACCTCTAGTACTATATTGAATAGAAGTGACAATGGTTCACATCCTTACCTTGTTCTTGATTTTAGGGGGAAAGCATTATCTTTCACCATTAATGTTAACTGTAGATTTCTGGTAGATATCCTTTCAGGTTAAATAATTTTTCCTTCTTCCCCACATTTGCTGAATGGTTTTTGTCATTAATGCAAGTTGAATATGGACAAATACTCTCTGGAAGTTGTTGCTATTACTTTTATTTTCAGGAAGAGTTTTCAGAATGCTTTAGAACTCAAAACGTTTCTGTTACTGCTTTCTTAAATGATTGGTAGCATTTTCCAATAAAACCATATGAGCTTGGAATTTTCTTTATGGAAACATTTTTAACTTCTACATCAATTTCTTTTGTAGATACAGGTCATTAAGGTTATCCTCCCACCTTTTTCTTTTTTTCCCCTATAGCCATGTCAGCTTTCTCCTGCAGTCATTTGGTTGATTCTCCTGCACTAATTTGGTTAATTCTCAGTGTTCTCAAATAGTTGATTCTGACAACTTTTTTGTTTTGTTTTGTTTGTTTGTTTGGATTCTTTGGTCGTTGTTGCTTGTACAGAGCAGCACATTTTTGGAGGTTTTTACTCTGCCATTTTTGCTGATGTTTTCTATCCATTTCATTTTGAGTGAGCTTTGGTAGTTTCTGTCTTTCAAGGAATTTGTCCATTTCTTCTAAGTTGTTAAATTTACACACATATAGTTTTCTTAATATTTCCTTTCCCTGGCTGGGCAGAGTGGCTCATGCCTGTAATCCCAGCACTTTGGGAGGCCAAGGTGGGCAGATGACGAGGTCAGGAGATCAAGACCATCCTGGCTTACACAGTGAAACCCTGTCTCTTCCTTAAAAAAAAAAAAAAAAAAAAAAGCCAGGCATGGTGGTGTGCACCTGTAGTCCTAGCTACTCAGGAGGCCGAGGCAGGAGAATGGCGTGAACCTGGGAGGCGGAGCTTGCAGTAAGTCCAGATTGGGCCACTGCACTCCAGTCTGAAAAAAAAAAAAAAAAAAAAAAAATTTCCTTTCCTTTTACTGTCTTTTTGGCTGTCCCTTCATTGTTGATATTTATAATTTGTGTCTTTTCGTTCTGGTCAAAGAGAAATGTATCAGTTTTATTGCCTCTTTTTCAAACTGTGCCACGTTTTGAATTCGATATATTTTTTTTTAATTTTATTGATTTCTGCTCTTATTTCTTCTGCTTGCTTTGGGTTTCATTTGTTCTTATCATTGAGTTTAGATCTTTTTGTTTCTAATATCAGCATTTAAAGCTGTAAGTTTCCCTCTAAAAACTGGTTTTTCCATATCCTACAAATTTTGATAATGTCATGTTTCCATTTTAACTCAAAACATTTAATTATACTTTTATTTTTTGAGACAGGGTCTCAGTCTGTCACCCAGGCTAGAGTGCAGTGGTCTTATCATAGCTCACTGTAGCGTCTAACTCCAGCACCCAAGCAATCCTCCTGTTCAGCCTCGTGAGTAGCTGAGACTATAGGTGCACACCACCATGCCCAGTTAAATAATTTTTTTTGTTTGTAGAGATGGGGGTCTCACCATGTTGCCCAGGCTGGTCTTGAACTCCTGGCCTCATGGAGTTCTCCCACTTTGGCCTCCCAAAGCACTGGGATTACAGGTGTGAACCACCATGCCCGGACCAATTAAAACATTAAAAAATCTCCTGGTGACATCCTTTTTGGCTTATGGATTATTGGGAAGTGTGATGTTTAATTTCAGAATATTTGGGAACTTTCTGGGTATTTGTCCGTTGGTATCTAGTTTTATTTTGTTAGGCCATAACTGTATGTTTTGTATGATTTTATTTCCTTTTTAATCTGTTACAGTTTGTTTTCTGGCCCAGAATATGGTCTCACTGGTGAATGTTCATGTGCACTTGGAACGAATGCATATTTTTTGGTTTCCGAGTGGAGTATTATGTAAATAATAGGCCAAGTTGGTTGATAGTGTTCTGTTTTTCAACCTTACTAATTTTCTGTGTGCTTTTTTCTGTCAGTAACCATAGGAGTGTTTGAAGTCTCAATTACAATTCGTGTAACTCTTTGGGGATATGTATTCTAGCTCCTGTTGTCGCTGCTGACACTTGTCATTCTCCTGTTTATTCTTTTGATATGGTTGTTCTTTCAACCCATCTTGGTCTTTTGTTTTTTTTTTTTCTTCTTTTTTGGAGACGGAGTCTCGCTGTGTCGCCCAGGCTGGAGTGCAGTGGCGCAATGTCGGCTCACTGCAAGCTCTGCCTCCCGGGTTCATACCATTCTCCTGCCTCAGCTTCCCAAGTAGCTGGGACTACAAGCGCCCGCAACCACGCCTGGCTAATTTTTTGTATTTTTAGTAGAGACGGGGTTTCACTGTGTTAGCCAGGATGGTTTCGATCTCCTGACCTCATGATCCACCCGCCTCGGCCTCCCAAACTGCTGGGATTATAGGCGTGAGCCACTGCGCCCAGCCACAACCCATCTCGTTTTAAAGTCTTCTGTTTGTCATTTTCTAGTTTGCACTATAATCTGTTTTTAAATGAAATCCTTTCATAAACTTCTTTGTATATATTGTGCATCTTGTATCAGTTTATTTATTTAAAAAACTGGTTTTTGAAAATTTGCAGCCTTTCCTCTTCAGATATTGCCTTTTCTCACTTCTCTCTCTAATCTCTCTTTCTGGCTAGGAGTTAAATATGTTTACTGTTTGCTGTAGGTGTTGATGTAGTGGTAAGGTGCGGAGGGAGAGGAAGTGCCCTATAGTCCTGTAATTAGGTCTGCCTTAGTGAGCCAGAGTTGACTATTTCCCTACTTGATGTCAAAGGCTAGAGAGGGCATTTATCTTACTCTAGGTCTGTTAAGCTTTGGGAAAACTTAGATGCTGGTAAAATAGTTTCCTTTGAAGATAGTACTTACTAAGGAGAACATTACTTTCTCTTGCCCCCTTTTGGAAGAATGAGGAGATTTTTCTCCAGTCTTTATAGTAAGACTCCTGGAAGTAAAACTTAGGAAAGTGTGGGAATGCCCTAAGACTAGGCCCTCTTGGAGTTTTTAACTCTCAGGCTAATCTACATGGAGCCTCCAGTAATTTGTCAGTTACACTTTAAAGTGTTCTAGTTCTAGTTCTAGCTGTGGACTTCTGCTGCCAGTAAGTTGTGATTCTCTGTATCTGCTTGTTTGTGTTTGGGACAGCAGTTTGTCCTATAACCTCAATTGTGAGGACAGGAGTGACAGCTTTTAAAATCTTTACATGTTGGATCAGAACTTAAGTCTTGTTCTTCTTTCTAGAACTCCAATTTCATATAGTATTCTAACTTCTGTATCTTTTACTGTCTTATGTTTTCCATCTTTGTGACTCTCAGTGACGCATTTTGGATAATTTTCTTTGAATCTGTTTTTCTTGATGACTGATTTTCTTTTCAGCTGTGTCTAATCTGCTGCCTAACTCATTCATCAAGAGTTTTTTTCCCCCTAGTACTTGGAGTTATAATTACATTCAGTAAAATATCCAAATATTTAAAATCCAGTTTCACTAATTTTGACAAAGGTATACACCTTAATAGCCAGCACCTAAATCAAGATAGAGTATTTCCGTCACCCTAGGAAGTTTCCTCTTCTCACTTGCAAGTCAATTAGAAACTACCAACCAGACTTCCAAAGTATTCATACCATTTACCAGTAATTGAATTGAAGTAGAAGAGTTCAAGGTATTCTGCATTCTTTGTAACATTTGGTTGGTCATTAAAAAAATTTGTTTAGGCCAAGCAGAGTGGCTCATGCCTGTAATCCCAGCATTTTGGGAGGCCAAGGCCAGAAGTTCAAGAGCAGCCTGGCCAACATGATAAAACCTTGTCTCTACTAAAAATACAAAAATTAGTGGGCGTGGTGGTGGGCGCTTGTAGTCCCCATCTGCTTGGGAGGCTGAGGCACGAGAATCACTTGAACCCGGAAGCTGGAGGTTACAGTGAGCCCAGATTGTGCCAGTGCACTCCAGCCCAGGCAACAGAGTGAGACTGTCTCAAAAAAATTTGTAGCTGTGCTGGTGGGTATGTGTTGCATTGAAGGTTTGGTTGATTTGTTATTTAACAGAACCTTCAATTTTGGAAGTTCTTTGGTTTTTATTTTTTCAAATTTGGATGCTAGACTGTTGTTGCATGCTTGTCTTAATGAATACCTCCTTTATTTCTTAAGGGACTATATAGTCTGTTACCAATAGTGTGTTCTTTGATGTATGATAAATCTGTACTCTTAGTACTCACACATTCCTAATTACTGTTATAACAAAATTCTTTTCTTCTCAAATTTCACTCACATATCTTGGTAACACATTTTCTTCTTACTTGAAATACGTTTGTTTTCCCTATATGTAATATAAATATTCTACAAAGACCCTTCTTTTTTAAGATATCACTCATTCTTTCTCCTATATGGCTATTTGAGTTTGTCTGTGGTCTTAAAAGATAAATGCAGGTTTTCAAAGATTAATGTAGAACCTATAGGATTACTTCAAGGTGCCAGGTTGTGATATTACTTCAGAATTGACTATGATTAATATATATGCTTTTATGTATATGTGTATATATGTTTTGGACAAGCCCAAATTTTAGAGTTCTTAAAGAGAATATTTATTTACACATACATTTTTAAATGTATATAATAGATTAAATACAGTAGAATTCAATTTAAGAAATTGAATTTAAGAAATTAGTATTTTATTTTATAGTATACATTTCTGTCTTGCCTTGCAGTTATAAGTTTTACAGGTTTTATTTTTGTCTTCTGCTTTAGGCAATCCTTTATCACAGGATATTCTCAACTTATACCAGGACCCAGATGGAACCCGAAAGCTACTGAACTTCATGCTTGACAATCTCGCAGGTAACTGTTAGTGACAAAGCTGTAAAATAAATTCTACAGATATTATGAACTAGCTAATATGTGTTCCTCAAGAGCATCTGACTGTTTTTTATAATTGCCTATGGGTTTGGAGTTCCTTCCATTGTGTATCCTATGTTAGTGGAACATTCTTCTTTTCATATACTGAATGTTTTCTATTTACCAAGCAATATGTTAGGAGATTAGTTGCATTATTTTGTTTAAGAACCTAGGACATAGGAACTTTAACTCACAGTTTAGAGATGCAAATTCTGAGATTCAGAGACTAAAGTAATTTATTTATACATAGCTAATCAGTGCCAGAGCTGTGAATCTAAGATTATCTTTCTCTTAATCACAAAAATACACAGTTATTAGTTGTTTGCATTTGATGCAAATGACTTGGAACCCACACATTTTACACATTTTTAATGAATGAAATGACTAGTTTGATTCACTACGCGTTTGTGGAAATTTTGCAGCTAGGTTTTAAATTAAGAACACCAGATTTATTTAAATACAATTTAAAATCATTGTATTCCAAATGGAAGTTTTCTTCTTTTTTTTTTTTTTTTTCTTTTTTTCTTTTTTATTGATCATTCTTGGGTGTTTCTCGTAGAGGGGGATTTGGCAGGGTCACAGGACAATAGTGGAGGGAAGGTCAGCAGATAAACAAGTGAACAAAGTTCTCTGGTTTTCCTAGGCAGAGGACCCTGCGGCCTTCGGCAGTGTTTGTGTCCCTGGGTACTTGAGATTAGGGAGTGGTGATGACTCTTAACGAACATGCTGCCTTCAAGCATCTGTTTAACAAAGCACATCTTGTACCACCCTTAATCCATTCAACCCTGAGTGGATACAGCACATGTTTCAGAGAGCACAGGGTTGGGGGTAAGGTCACAGATCAACAGGATCCCAAGGCTGACCCCCCCACCTCCCTCCCGGATGGGGCGGCTGGCCGGGCGGGGGGCTGACCCCCCCACCTCCCTCCCGGACGAGGCGGCTGGCCGGGCAGAGGGGCTCCTCACTTCCCGGTAGGGGCGGCCGGGCAGAGGCGCCCCTCACCTCCTGGACGGGGCGGCTGGCCGGGCGGGGGGCTGACCCCCCCACCTCCCTCCCGGACGAGGAGGGAGGACGCTCCTCACTTCTCAGACGGGGTGGCTGCCGGGTGGAGGGGCTCCTCACTTCTCAGACGGGGCGGTTGCCAGGCAGAGGGTCTCCTCACTTCTCAGACAGGGCGGCCGGGCAGAGACGCTCCTCACATCCCGGACGGGGTGGCAGGGCAGAGGTGCTCCCCACATCTCAGACGATGGGCGGCCGGGCAGAGACGCTCCTCACTTCCCAGATGTGATGGCGGCCGGGAAGAGGCGCTTCTCACTTCCTAGATGGGATGGCGGCCGGGCAGAGACGCTCCTCACTTTCCAGACTGGGCAGCCAGGCAGAGGGGCTCCTCACATCCCAGACGATGGGCGGTCAGGCGGAGACGCTCCTCACTTCCCAGACGGGGTGGCTGCCAGGCAGAGGCTGCAATCTCGGCACTTAGGGAGGCCAAGGCAGGCGGCTGGGAGGTGGTTGTAGCGAGCCGAGATCACGCCACTGCACTCCAGCCTGGGCGCCATTGAGCACTGAGTAAACGAGACTCCGTCTGCAATCCCGGCACCTCGGGAGGCCGAGGCTGGCGGATCACTCGCGGTTAGGAGCTGGAGACCAGCCCAGCCGACACATCGAAACCCCGTCTCCACCAAAAAAAAATACGAAAACCAGTCAGGCGTGGCGGCGCGCGCCTGCAATCGCAGGCACTCGGCAGGCTGAGGCAGGAGAATCGGGCAGGGAGGTTGCAGTGAGCTGAGATGGCAGCAGTACCGGAAGTTTTCTTCTATAAGAATACCAGGCTGGACGTGGTGGCTCACACTTGTAATCCTAGCACTTTGTGTGGCCGAGGAAGGCGGATCACCTGAGGTCAGGAGTTCCGAGACCAGCCTGGCCAACATGGTGAAACCATGGTGAAACGTCTCTACTAAACATACAAAAATTAGCCAGGCGTGGTGGTGCGTGCCTGTAATCCAAGCTACTCTGGAGGCTGAGACAGGAGAATCCCTTGAACCTGGGAAGCAGAGGCTGCAGTGAGCTGAGATCGTGCCACTGCACTCCAGCCTGGGTGACAGAGCGTGACTCTGTCTCAAAAAAATATATATTAAAAACAAAAAAAGAAGACTATTAGGTATTTGATTTAAAACTTTTTTTTTTTTTTGCTTAAGCTCTGAAAATATGAGTAAAAGTATGGAGATACTACTGCATACAAATATTTTTCTTAGCATGATGTCTTTCTGAAATAACAGAATTCTGAAACAGCTAGAAAAATCATAAGTTCCAGCATAGTGGCCATGATGACATTTTGGCTATATTCTTTTAAAATTCTCTTCATCATAAGACGCCCTTCTTCCCCACTCCTTCACATAAAGTAAGGTTTATAATAAGGTAAAACTAAAGTAATATTATCTGAAAAGTTTATGGCTAAAAAGACTAAAAGATGATCAATAGAAATCAGCAAATTTATTATAGAGGCCTTCTTAGTAAAGAATTAGGAATATGTGGCAATTTAATTAAGCTGTATACATAGCATATGTATGCTGTTTCTAACTTACTTTAAAATTAAATATCTCGGCCGGGCATGGTGGCTCACGCCTGTAATCCCAGCACTTTGGGAGGCCAAGTGGGCAGATCACGAGGTCAAGAGATCGAGACAATCTGGCTAACATGGTGAAACCTCATCTCTACTAAAAATACAAAAAATCAGCCAGGTGTGGTGGCACGTGCCTGTAGTCCCAGCTACTTGGGAGGTTGAGGCAGGGTAATCGCTTGAACCCGGGAGGCGAAGGTTGCAACCTTCGCCTCTCGCTTGAACCCAAGATTGCGCCACTGCACTCCAGCCTGGGCGACAGAGCGAGACTCCGTCTCAAAAAAAAAAAAACAAACAAACAAACAAACAAACAAACAAAAAAAAACTCTTGTCGCTATAGATGTAGCCAGTCAATCCAGCCATATATGTGTGTCATTTGTAAGGAGTTCTTGTATGTTTTAGATGTAAGCTTTTTTTTGGTAATATGTTGCAAATATGTGCTCCCATGCTATTATTAAATTTTTCGTTCTCTTAATTTGTCTTTTGACAAACAGAAAAATTTTAATGTACTCCAGTCCAATTTGTTGATCTTTTTTGTTATGGTACCGCTTTTATCCTTTTTAAGAATTTTTTCATACCACAAGATCATGAATATATTCTCCTATGTCATTATCTAGAAACCGGTTTTTTTTTTTTTTTTTTTTTTTACTTCTAATGTTTAGAATTAGGTTTTCTGACTTTTCCATATGTATTTTATATTGACTGAGCCATTTATTGATTAGGTTGTCCTTTCACTATTGTTTTTTAATGTCATCTTTGTCATAAATCAGGTGTCAATGTATGTGTAGGTCTGTTTCTGGATTCTTTATTCTCTTCCATGAGTCTTTATAGCAATGTAACAGTGTTTAATTATGGACAGCTTTATAAAAAGTCTTGAGATCCAGTAGAGTAAGTCTTCCCCCTTGACCTATTCTAAAGAATTTTGGCTAGTTCTGGCATCTGTGTTCTTTTACCTTGTATTTTTATTAAAATTTTTAGAACGAGGTTTTTAAATCTCTCCCCTCTCCAAAATGTAGAGATTTTATTTGGGATTATATTGAATCTATAGATGGCTTTGGAAATAATTGATATGTTTACAACAGTGGATCCTATTCTTCTATTTGTTATGCTTTTTATAATTTCTCTCAGTAGTTTTAAGTTTCTATGTAGTGGGCTTGCCCATATTGTATTACATTTATTCTAAATACTAACTTCTTAATTCGCTTAAAAATCATCATTTTAAAGATTTATCTAACTTAATGGTTGTTACCGATTAATGGAATACAACTGAGTTTTGTATATTTTTTGGTATTCAGTCATCTTCCTAAACACTTACTAAACGCCTTGCTAAAGAACATATTCAACCACTTTGCTAAATAGTTTTTAATGCTAATGCATTTTTTATTTTAATGTATACAATTATGTCATCTGCAAGTAATGAGAGTTGTATTACTCCATTTCTAATCCTTTTAATTTTCTTGCCAACCTGCTCTTACTAACTAGCTAAAAGTGGTGATAATGGGCATCCTTGTCTAATTTCATAATTTTTGATTAAGTATCATATTCACTGTAGTTTTTATATAGATAAACTTCATCAGATGAAGGAAGTTTTTTCTATTCCTAGTTTGCTAGGCAAGTTTTTTTTTTTTAACATGAGTAGATTTTGAATTTTATCAGATGCTTTTCTTTATTAAGATGAGTAGATTATTTTTATCCTTTAATATGGTAATTATATTGATGGTTTTTTTGTATGTTATACCACCTTTGGTATTCCTAGAATAAAGCCAACAAGATTATGATAAATTATTATCTTTTTATACCCTAGATTCAGTTTGCTAATATTTTATTTAGGATTTATTTATTTATTTATTTATTTATTTATTTTTATGAGATGGAGTTACGCTCTGTCACCCAGGCTGGAGTGCAGTGGCATGATCTCGACTCACTGCAACCTCCACTTCCCAGGTTCAAGCGATTCTCCTGCTTCAGCCTCCTGAGTAGCTGGGATTACAGGCACACACCACCACGCCTAGCTAATTTTTATGTTTTTAGTAGAAACAGGGTTTTGTCATGTTGGCCAGGCTGGTCTCGAACTCCTGACCTCAAGCAATCAGCTCACCTTGGCTTCTCAAAATGTTGGGATTACAGATGTGAGCCAGTGCGCCCAGCCTATATAGGATTTTTTGCATCTGTGTTTATGACTGAAATTGGCCAGTACTTCTTTTTCTTCAGTGTCCTTGTCAAGTTGTGATATTAAAGTTACACTGGTTTTATAAAATTTATTTAAGTATTTCCTTATTTTCTGTTGTTTGGAAGAATTTATTTAAGGTTGAATTTTTTTTTTTCTTTCTGGGTTTTTTTTTTTTTCTGGTAGGAAGTTTTAAATTACTGATTTAATTTCTTTAATAATTATAGTACTATTCTGATTTCCATTTCTCTTTCTATGAGTTTCTGAAAGTTGTGTTTTCTGGAAATTTGCCCATTTTATGTAAATCTTCAAATTTACGGGCCGAAAGTTGTTCAGAATATTTTATGTCTTAATATCCATAGGTTGTGTAGTGATGTCTTTTTTCCATTTCAGATATTAATTTATGCAGATGATAAATTATGCAGGCATTTATTAATATTTTCTTTGAAAAGAAGAACCAACTTTTAGCTTCATTGGTCTTCTTTATTGTATGTTTGTTTTCAATATTATTAATTTCTTTATTTTTTCCTTTCTTCTGCTTTCATTTGCTATTCTTTTTCTAGCTTAAGGTGAACATGCCTTAATTTCCAGTCTTGCTTTTTTTTCCTCAAATATATTTATGTATATATTTATGTATAAATATTTCTCTAAAGTGGCTTTTAGCTGTATCTCACAAGCTTTAGTTTCTATTATTTTCATTATCATTCAGTTCAGCATATTTTCTAATAGCCCTTATTTCTTCCTTGGCCTGTGAGTCATTTAGAAACTTGTTTCTTTATTTTCAGAGGAGTTCTTCCAGTTTTCTTTGTCATAGGTCCCTAGCTTAATTCCATGGTGGTTAGAGAACATATCTTGATTAATTTAAATGTTAAAAATATTTATTACCTCTGCAGATGATTAATTTTTGTAATTAAGTATGCACTTGAGAAGAATGTCTCTTCTCATTAGATGCAGTATCCTGTATGTTAGTTTGTTTGTTCATTATATTGTTTGAATGTGTTAGATGTACTTAATGATTACTTTGGTTTTATTCATTACCAATAAAGCTATGTCAAAATGGTAGGTTTGTCTTTCTTCTTGTAGTTATTTCAGCTTTTCAATTACATATACTTAGGGTGTATTTTCATGTGTTTTATATTCATGGTTATTCAAACTTTCTATCTTGCTGCACATTTACTTTACTGATTCCTTGTTCTTTCCTTTTTTGGTGTTCCATTTCTGTTTTCCTTGATATTTAGAGAGTTTCCTTAGCTCACTGCAGCCTCCAACTCCTGGGCTGAAGTGATGCTCCTATCTTAGCCTCCCAAGTGGCTAGGGACTACAGGCTCACGTCACCACGTCTGGCTAATTTTTTAATATTTTTGTAGAGATGGGATCTCACTATGTTGGCCAGGCTGGTCTTAAACTCCTGGCCTCAAGTGATCTTCCCATCTCAGCCTTCCAAGGTGCTGGGATTATAGGTGTAATCCACTGCATCTGGCCCTCTTTTAGCTATTTTTTAAGGGCAGGTCTGCTAGCAATGGAAGTGTTTTCCTTTGTTAACATCTTTATTTCCCCTTGATTTCTGAAGGATAGTTTTTCTGGATACAGAATTTCCAGTTGACAGTTCTTTTCTTTCAGTCCTTGAAAAATATTGTACCACTTCCTTAGGCTTTCATGGTTTCTTAAAAGAAATCTAGTGTCATTTGAATTGATGTCCTATAGGTAATATGCTATTTCTGTCTGATGTTTTTAAGGTTCTTTCTTTAGTTTTCAGAAGTTTAGTTACGATCTGTCTTAGCATGGATTTCTTTGGGCTCTTGATATTTGAAGTTTACTCACCTTCTTAAATTTGTTAGGTGTAAGTCTTTCACATAAATTTGGAAATGTTCACCTGTTCTCTCATAGAATACTTTTTTAGCTCCACATCCTTTCTCCTGTCCTTCTGGAACTCTGATAATACTAATCTAGATTTTTTAAAAAAATTATAGTTCCACAGGTTTTTTCAGGCTCTGTTCATTTGTTTCAGTCTGTTTTCTTTTTGTTTTTCAGACTAAGTTCTCCTGATTCATTCTCAAGTTCACTGATTTTTATCTTTTGGCATCTTTATTATTGTGCCTTTCCAATGACTTTTAAAATTTAAGTTATTGTATTTTTCAGTTGGATAATATCTATCTGATACTTTTAAAATAATAATTTCTCTGTATTTGCTGGATTTTTCTATTCTTTTCAGGGATATTTGTAATTACTTGTTCAAGCAGTTTTATGATGGCTGTTCTAAAATCTGTCAGATATTTCAACATCTGATTCAGCTCAGTGTTGGTGTCTGTTGGTCTTTTAACACTTAAGTTGTGATTTTCCTGGTTCTTGGTATGACCAGTGCTTTTTATTTGTACCCTGGACATTTTGGATATTATGTTAGGAGACTTCTGATGCTTTTTAAATCTGTGATTTCAGCAGACAGTTACCCTGTTTAGGTTTAACATGTAGATTTGGTTTGTCTCTTCAGGTTCAGCTGACACCTGCACTGTAGGCAGATCAGGCCTAGTGCTGCCAGTCAGTGTTAGGTGTGGGGAGGAAGGTTGGCTCTCTTGAGCTCTGTTGAAGATTGGGTCACCAATATATTTATTTATTGTATGTGATAGTAGCCCATATAACTCTTTATTTCTTTGTTTTGTCATATCATTGGTGATATCATTGGCCATGTAGTTTCATCTTTAAAAAACCTGACTTTAGGCCAGGTGCAGTGGCTCACGCCTGTAATCCCAGCACTTTGGGAGGCTGGGGCAGGCGGATCACAAGATCAGGAGATCGAGACCATCCTAGCTAACATGGTGAAACCACGTCTCTACTGAAAATACAAAAAAAATTAGCTGGGTATGGTGGTGGGAGCCTGTAGTCCCAGCTACTCGGGAGGCTGAGGCAGGAGAATGGCGTGAACCCGGGAGGTGGAACTTGCAGTGAGCTGAGATGGCGCCACTGCACTCCAGCCTGGGTGACAGAGCAAGACTCTGTCTCAAAAAAAAAAAACAAACTGACTTTAAATGCATGTCTCACATGAATATATTATCCTTTTGTAAAAAAACGTTAAAATTCCTGTTATGATTAAAATTTCTTTTAATCATTACTTTTAATCACAGTCCCTTCCATGCAGGTAATCATACTTGTGAGTTGGGTGTATATCCTTTTACTTTCTGGTAGGCATTTACATACAAAAATTATACCAGCAGAAGTTTTATACTATAACTTTTAGTGTATGGTTTAAACATTTTTAAATAAAATATATCACATTTTGTTATTCTATTTTTTTCTACTTCTTTTTACTCAACAGTGTTCCATGGATATATTTCCACTTGAATACATATTTATCTTTTTAAACTATAGCATAGACTTTCTTAAAATGGATATTATTTAGCCATTTACTATTGCTTTCGTTAATATAAACAATGCTGTAATGGATATCTTTTTGAATCCTGCTTAAAGAAGATAGGGCTGATCCCAGGAAATAGAATTTTACTCAGTCATAGGGACATGGGTGTTTTAAATTTTAAAAGATGCCAGTTTGTTCTCAAGATAGCTGTACTAATTTATATTCCTACCAGCTGTACATGCTGTTTATCGCCATCACAAGTCCTGGATGTTATTGAACTTAAAAATTTTGCGTGAACTTGGGTAACAAATATGCCATCTCATCTTTTTTAATTTTGCTGGTTAGTAGTGAGATAGAGTATTCGCTCATATTATGTTTTTGGCTCTTTGGATATTGTTGATTGCATTATACTTAAACTGCTACATTGTGATACACTAGTTAAGATTTGGAAGCACCAAAATGTTGATATTATATTACCTGTTTTATTTTAGAAGTTTCTGGATTTCTGAATTTTTTTTTTTTTTTTTTTGAGACGGAGTCTCACTCTGTCGCCCAGGCTGGAGTGCAGTGGCGCGATCTCGGCTCACTGCAAGCTCCGCCTCCCGGGTTCACGCCATTCTCCTGCCTCAGCCTCCCGAGTAACTGGGACTACAGGCGCCCGCTACCACGCCCGGCTAATTTTTTGTATTTTTAGTAGAGACGGGGTTTCACCGTGTTAGCCAGGATGGTCTCGATCTCCTGACCTCGTGATCCGCCCGCCTCGGCCTCCCAAAGTGCTGGGATTACAGGCATGAGCCACCGCGCCCGGCCGGATTTCTGAATTTTTAAGCAAGCCAGCTTAGGTAGATTTTGCTAATTAAGGATCCCAATAGCTAGAAATTTTTTTGTTTACTCTTTCTGTTTCTATATTAGATTTTTCATTTTTGAGACACTTGCTGTGACTCTGCCATGGCACTCACATAGCCAGAAGATTGTTTTCTGGGATTCAGTATGTTGAACAAGCTGGATGATTTGTCTGTCATCTTATAACCTTCTTTTCTTTCCTGGCAAGATATGGAATATATGAAATAGAGTTCATTCTACTCTGTGAAAAGTATGGCTGCTAAAACAGAGTATCATATAGGTAGACTTTCAGAACACCAAAACTGTTAATAAAGTGACAGTTTTAAAGATCTGGGCTACTTTGGTCAAAATTTCTGTGGCTAGATAAAGATGGAGTGTTGTTTTAAGGGAATACATTTCTCAGCCATTAATGCCATGGGCAAATCTGCAAACTTGAATCAAGTTGTCCTGTAATTTCAAAGATTTTGAAAGGAAAAGAAAAGGGGGTAGTTAAATCTTAACTCATCTGGTAGTTAGGTAGCATTTAGTTCCATAGTATTGATAACCATATCTGAGCAATTAATGTCTAACAAGTGCCTACCTTTTTTCTGCATAATGTGGTTCTATCCTTATCTCTTGTTTTGTGTTGACATTATAAAAGAGTAAAATCAGAAAATGAAGGCCCCACTAGAAAATTCACTAACTTTAATTCATCCATATGTACTTTTTTCTGTTTTAAAGATGTTTGAGTATTTTAATTCATCAGGGTTGGAATTTCAGATGGCTTTGATTTCCCACAAGGCTAAGTCAATACAATTTACATATATAATTAGAAACTTAAGATTTTACATAGGGTTTTAAATAGGTACTTTTCGTAAATACCATGTAAGTGAAAATGCCATTAATGAATTTCCTAATGTTATTTTCTTGTATTAGTTCTGTGTTCTCTGCATAGCTTTTCTGAAATTTCCTTTGGCTCCTTAATCTTCATTAAATTTCAGCATTAGATTAAGTCAGTTTGCAGGCCGTTACAGCAGAATAGAAAACAGAAGTGTTTTTGACATTATAAACACATTTCAGATTTCAGAAACACATGAAATTAACCTATGTTTACAAAATTTTTTTCAGTTCATCCAGAGCAGCTTCCTCCGAGGCCATGGATTACATTAAAAGAACGAGACCAAATTCTGCCGTCAGGTAAATAGTTTTTCTCATTCTTCCTTTTTTTTCAGAAATTCTTAAAATGTTATTTGGGCTTCATGATCTGTAATAAATAAGACTTCATTTTTACCTTTCATGGGTAGATGCATTTAAAAATACTGATGGATAGACTTTTAAAAAGTCCACATTAAGATAGACCTGTCAATAGGTGTCTTATATCTTTCACAGTAATGCAGCCCTTGGTTTTAAAATTATTTCTGTAATACAGCTTTCCAAATAGCATCTTCATAGAGAGTATTGGGTGATTTAAGATTTAAGTAATGCAGCCCTTGGTTTTAAAATTATTTCTATAATACAGCTTTCCAAATGGCATCTTCATAGAGAGTATTGGGTGATTTAAGAAAAATGAGAACAATGATATTTCTTGTGAAAAATTTTAAACTACTGAGAAGTACTTGATCTTTCTTGAGAGATAGATAACATTTATGGAAGAATAATGTAGACTAGACATATATTTACTATACTGGCAACAAAGTATAATACCAGCCCAGGGGTGTAGAAGTAGTACATAGTATTTGAGCAATATAAGGATATAATCTAGCATTTCTAGAACTGAAGTAATGTAGAAAACATAAGCCTTTATCTGTTTGCAGGGACCAATAATGGTTTGACATTTATAAAGCTTCTTCATATTTGATATTTTAGGCATGGGAATTCTACTTAAAATAAGTTATGAATTACCGTTTTTCGAAATGTCTTTTTTTTATCACAAGAGTAATAATTTTCATGATATCTAATTTCATTTTAAAATTAAATGAAAATTCTAAGTGTTTGGATATGAAGATTAAACCAGTCACAGAATAGTACTACATTAATACATTTTGGCTGGGCACTGTGGCTCATGCCTGTAATCCCAGCACATTGGGAGGCCAAGGCGGGCAGATCTGTTGAGGCCAGGAGTTCAAGATTAGCTTGGCCAGCATGGTGAAACCCCATCTCTACTAAAAACACAAAAATTAGCCAGGTCGTGGTAGCACACTCCTGTAATCCCAGCTACTCAGGAGGCTGAGGCACGAGAATCGCTTGAACCTGGGATGCGGAGTTTACATACAGTGAGCCAAGATTTTGCCATTGCACTCCAGCCTAGGAGACAGAGCAAGACCCTGTCTCAAAAAAAGAGATAATTAATTGTTAAAGGGTAAATCACAATTAGACTTTATATATATTTTGAGCAATATAAAGGCCTTTTGTTTGTGAGTTTTGGGCTTTTTTTAAGTTAAGAGGATTCAGAACAAGTCTTTTTTTTTTTAGTATTTGGAAATGTGGGATATATAGCCTCTTCATGGTTCTATTTGCATTTAATAACACTACAAAATATTATAATATGCAGTACATTTTTGTGTCTTTCAGAGGTAATAATTTTAAAACCAACCCACTCTAGAGCTGCAATATCAGCTTGTTTTAAGAGGCATTGTGTCAGTGTTATGAATAACATTTTTACTATCAGGTTGCATGTTGGTGTTTAAGTGAAAGGAGTACCTAAGGTTTTCTACAAAACTTAAAGCTAGATAGATTTATTTTATACTTGGCCTTTCCTAGTGTATAATTAATTATTCCCTTCTGATGTTAAAAACACCATTTTCTAATTCTTCATAGTAATCCCTTTTGACTATGAGTGAACATAATCTTGAAGAAAAGATTTTCTAATATTGCACAGCTACATTTCCATTAAGAAAAGGAACAATAGAAACAAATTTTCATTAATTGCTAAATTCTCAAAGTAATCTGTTCTTGGGTTTTCTTTATTGAAAAACTAGTGTGGACTTTTCTTGTGAGGTATGGTGCTTCTCTGAGTAGGATCTGAGTGCTGAAAAAAAGTTACTGTTAAAAATGCATTTTACTTCTGATGCATAGAGGGATGTGTATAATACTTTGTGGTGGCTAAGGGTGATTTATTGCTTAAAAACATGATAAACTATATGGAAATCAAGCCTAGATAATGAAAAAGGTCCCAGATAGAAACAGAGTATAAGAGATGAGTGGTAATAACACTTAGGTAGTTTTTACTTCTGTTTAAAAATTGCTGATTCATTCTCAGGCACTGGCAGGGATATAAAGAGTTTTGGCTATATTATAAAAATTGCAATCTCTGATCTTTTTAATGAAATCTCAGTTTACAAAGTCTTAGGAAAAAACTGAATGAAGCAAATGGCAGTCTGCCTCTTTCGCCTTACTTCCAAATGACATTTCAAATACTGAGAAGCATAGTAAGGTAAATTCAGGGTGCTTACTTCACAGTGTAGTGGCTTGAAAATGATGCTGGGTCATTTCCAAGATAAATACTCAGAAAGTACAAGTCAACTCAAATTGAAATTTAGCTCCCAGTGTACAAAATGGTCACCAGTCAGACCCCCCAGGGGACTGAACTGAGTTTCTCTTAATACCTTTTCCATCATCTGAAACAGAACCAACTTCAATCAAGTGTCACTTCACTTTGAATTCCTCACGTCTTATTTAAATAAGTGATTCTCAACCATGTCTGTTCATTATAATCACCTGGGATGCTGGGATCCTTTTTAAAAATACGAATAGCTAGACTCTTAATATTTCGACTTAATTAGTCTGGAGTCAGACCCTTACTTCAGCATTTTCTTTATAAGCTCTACAAAGTGATTCTACTAGGCAGCCAAGATGGAGAATTACTGATAAAAATCAGGGCTTTTCAGACTTTAACATGCAAGTGCATATGAATCACCTGGAGATTTTGTTAAATTGCACATCCTGTCCAAAAGAGGTGTTCATGGGGCCACAGATTCTGCATTTCTAAATTCCCAGGTGATTGATTACTGATGCTGCTGGTCTTCACAGCACAGTTTTGAGTAGCAAGGGTGCAAACCATCTTCTACTATTAGTTTGCTCACAGTCTTTTTATAGTTAAAGGACATTTAAAAATGAGCATTTTATTTCAGAAATGAACATTTGATTGACAAAAATGATTCTCTTACAACTAAATTTTGTTAGCCCATACTCTTCTGCTTCAAAGTAATGATAGCAGTAGGAGGCACAAAAAATACTTAGATATTTTGTTAATAAGAGGTAATGAGATTAGAGTTCTTTAATTAAAATGCAACTACAGTTTACTTTTGTTCCACTCATTTAAAGAAGCTTTTCTCAAAGTTATAAGCAAAAAATTAGCAGATTTAAAATTTAAATTTTTTATTAAAATAAATTTCCTTAAAACTCTCAAATATGAGCTGTTAGTCTAATTCTAGACTTAATAAAATAAATTTTGTATGATAGACTCCAATGATGTTTTAGTAGATTAGCAATCTTTATCTTGCCTAGGCATTTTACAATGATGATATGTGGCGTATGTGTGTGTGCTTGTGCAGGTGTACACATGATATTGCTTTAGAAAAAGTTGCCTAATTTTCTCCCATTTGTCTGTTGTTTTTTCTCCCACTTCTTAGCATCATTCACGGTTATGTGTTACAATGTGTTATGTGATAAATACGCTACCCGGCAGCTATATGGCTATTGCCCATCCTGGGCATTAAACTGGGAATACAGGAAAAAGGGAATTATGGAAGAAATTGTTAACTGTGACGCAGATATCATTAGTCTTCAGGTAACACCATAGAAATTAAACTGTCTTTAACTTAAAAGGTGAACTTAAACATAAGAGAAGATCTGACCACTGGGAGAGATCCTGTGTTTAGAGCCAAAGCTCAAAAAGAATTGTTTTCTCTCCTCTTAAAAATAATGGACAATTTAAATAAGCATTTAAGACATTTCCATAGTGAAACTATTTTGCTGACTGAATACAACCACCTACTTATATTTATTTACTATTTTCTTAAGTGGAAATAATCTTACCGTTCATGTTAATATTCACCTCATGATCATTGGTATTGCTGAAAGAGAAAACCACAGAAGATGGCCAGTCTTTTAGGAATATAAATTTACCTTGTATTGGAGTCTGTTTTTTAAAAAAAAAAAAGCTTGCCCACAGTTATTCCTTAAACAGACATATTTTAATATATTGTACTATAAATCATGCGTATTTGCCTTACCTTACTTTATAAACCATCTCTAAAATTTAGATTCTTCTGTTTTATAGCACTTTATTAATTGAACTTTACTGAAGAAGCAGCATCTTTTCATGAAATGTGTTCTGTTGCTTCAAAATTTAGCTAATGATTAGCCAAAAAGATGTTTGAATAGTTTTTAGTAACTTTTTTCTTAGCAACTTTCAAAACATATTAAGTGCTTAAAGGTTTAAAAATTTTTAATTGACAAATAATTGTATATGTTTATGGGGTACATTGTGATGTTTTGATACATATATATTTTTTTAAATGATCAAATGAGGCTAATTAACATATTCATCAACTCAGAAACTTACTGTTTCTTAAAGGTGTTTAAAAATGTTGTGTGTTACAGGCCGGGCATGGTGGCTCACGCCTATAGTCCCAGTACTCTGGGAGGCCGAGGCGGGTGGATCCCTTGGGGTCAGGAGTTTGAGACCAGCCTGGCCAGCGTGGTGAAACCCCATATCTACTAAAAATGCAAAAATTAGCCAGGCAAGGTGGCGTGCACCTGTCATCCCAACTACTTGGGAGCCTGAGGCATGAGAATCGCTTGAACCCAGGAAGCAGAGGTTGCAGTGATCAGAGATTGCACCACTGCACTCCAGCCTGGATGGCAGAGCGAGATTCTGTCTCAAAAAAAAAAGAGTTGTGTGTTACAATTTCACACATTCTTTTCATCATAGCCTGAGAGGAAAAATTATTAAAAAATTTTTTATGTAACAGAGTAGCTTGATAATTTATTTTTAGGTTGCTTGGGAAAAAAGTAAAAATCTTTTAAAATTAAAATAAAATTTCTTCTAAATACTGAGACTAACAGAGAATTGGGGAGAGGAGGAGGCAAACAAAATCAGGCTATTGTAGTTTCTTGTCTACTTCTTGGTTTAGTATTTGTAGTGATAACAGCCTCACACCCTCCTAAATATAGCAGTTTGAAGGATAGAACATAATTTAAGAAAATTGTCTTACTATAAAAGCAATGCTATAATACTATACTGTATTAAAAAGAGATCATTCTAGAGAAGTTGAAAATTTTGAAAAAATATAAAGCATGATGGAGGGAAATACCTAATTTCATGTCATAAGATAGTTGTGTTAAAACTTCTGGAGTATTTTTCTTCTACACATTAAGTAAAATATATTTACAGATACATTTTGTTTCTTATTTATTGTACTTAATGGATTTTCCGTGTTACTAAAATTCTTCAAAACTCATTAATTATATGAACGTATATTGATGTAGCTTTTCCCATACCATTGGACACATTTAGTTGTTTATGGGTTTTTGCTGTCATAAACTCATGCTGTTAGAAACATCTGCATACATAAATTAACTTCATATTTATTTCATTTAGAAAGACCTGTTAAAATATTTTATGAGTCAAAGAATAAAATAGACTAATAATTATCAAATTAATAGAGGCCATTGGATGATTGCGATTTAGGTACTTAAAAATTTCTTAAAGTAGAATTTTTTGTGGATAGATTTTACGTTTCTCACTCTTGGGTATCATTTCTTTCCACCATAGTTCAGAAGGATATGCAAGTTTTTAAATTACCTTTTTATATATAAATTACTATTCCCTATCACAGAATCTATCATATACCCAACTTGCTTTGTTTAGTTGCCAGTCTTGAGGAAGTAAAGTATAATGTAGTGAACTGTAAATTGGGAATCAAGAGACCTTGGGATGTAGTCCTACTCCTGTTACTATCTGTGTGAGCATGAGAAAATCATGTCACCTTTCTGATTCTTTCATGTTTAAAAAGCTGCCATTGTCAAGTAGCAGCTGCTAGCAATCAGGTAAGATAGTAAGATAATATTTGCTATGTGAATTATTTTTACTAAGTTACATCTTACTCATAATGCTGAACATTTTAATATCTTAATCAGCATTTTCCCTCTGTCATATAGATGATAACTTTTCTTTCATCTCAGGAAGTGGAAACAGAGCAATACTTCACTCTCTTTCTGCCAGCATTGAAGGAGCGTGGATATGATGGATTTTTTTCTCCAAAGTCACGTGCCAAAATCATGTCTGAGCAGGAGAGAAAGCATGTAGATGGTTGTGCAATATTCTTCAAAACAGAAAAGTAAGTTAAGGAAACAAAGCACAATGGTGTACTTTTATTTATTTAAATGCTTACACTTTAAAATTGTCTTTGGTTTCACCCTATAAAATCAACAGAAAGCTAGAAAACAAGTATTATGCAACTTAAAACTGTTGTTAATGTTTCATTTCTCAGGCTGTGTATTCGAAATAAGGATATTTATTGTATTATTCCTTATGCTTTTATTACCAAATAACACTGAACATTTTAAGAGATACAGACTTGAATGGTCTCGTATTTCAGAACATATTTTCATGAAGTAAAGTATTAGTTTTTGTGTAAAAAAAGAAAGTGATACCTTTTAAGGTTGGCCATAAGTGATCTGGGTTTCTTTTCTGTGATTTTTTTTTTTAATAATTGATTTTTGAGAATCATTCATTTTAAAATCATTTATTCACTAAATGTATACTGAGCATTTGCTTTGTGATAAGTCCTGTGCTAGACACAACAGACACAAAGATAGTCAAGACATAGTTCCTAATCTCACTGAAAGCTCAAATCCAGTAGGAAAAACTAGGCATATAAGACAATTGCAATATCATATGGTGTAATATAAGATAGAGATCTGCCTGGGTAGATAAGAGAGGCAGGCACAGAGCATATGGAGGTAGAGAGTTAAAAGGGTTGACTGAGACAGGGCAATGGAAAATGAAACGTGACATCTGATAGAGGTTGAATCCCATGATTAATAGTTTCGATTTCATACGTTAGGAAATCATCTTACAGGATAAGCATATACATGCTTACAGCTGTTTTCCAGTATTTCCCCATTTTACATCTATTTTATCAAAGCCAATCTGTTTTTATTGATCCAAGCATATTACCAGCATGACATGCTATTTTAAGTAAACAAATTCAATGAATTTGAAAGATATTTGGTCCACTTCCCATTTATCTATGCCTACTTTCCTGTCTTTTCCATGAATTTGTAGTAGAGATATTCTTATTTTGGTTAATAATTAGTACAAAGCCTTGTAGTATTTGAGGTCAGAATATACTAAATTCTTCTAATGGTTTGGTAATTTTTTATGCATTTTAGAATAATTCTATTAAAACTACGTATTTCTTAACTACTGGAATATGTTCTGAGAAATGCATCATTAGGTGATTTTGTTGTTGTGGGAACATCATGAAGTGCACTTACACAAACCTAGATGGTACAGCACTATACACCTAGGCTATAAGGTATAGCCTGTTGTTCCCAGGCTAGAAACCTGTACAGCATGTTACTGTAGTAAATAGACAATTGTAACACAATGGCATTTGAGTCTAAACATATCTAGACGTAAAAAAGGTAATGTATTGTGCTGTGATGTTAAGACAGCTACATCATCACTGGGTGATAGGAATTTTTCAGCTCCATTATAGTCTTGTGGGACTACCATCGGCATGTAGTCCCTTGTTGACTGAAATCTTGTTATATGGTATATGACCGTACTTCCAGAGTGTTTACCATCTGTCAGCCTTTTCGAATTGTTTATATTAGTTGTCTTGTTCAAATTTTAAAGCAACTCTTACAGGCAGCTATACAGCTATTTCCTTGTTTTTAAGGATGAGGAAACCAAGGTACAGACAAGTTCAATAACTAGTTCAAGTTACACAGTAGTCTGATTTCATAGTCCATGCTTTTAACTACTGTAATAAACTGAATCTTTAGCCTTCTTGTTTGAGCTTTTGATATCACTAATACCTCTTATAAGATTACCTCATTTAGAAAAATTGCCCTGAATTTGACATTTGTTTTTGTTTTTAGACAGGGTCTCAGAGTCTTACTCTGTCACCCAGGCTGGAGTGCAGTGGCGATCATGGCTCACTGCAGCCTCAACCTCCCCAGGCTCAGGTGATTCTGTCACCTCAGCACCCTGAGTAGCTGAGACTACACGTGCATGCCACCACACCTAACTAATTTTTGTATTTTTTGTAGAGATGGGGTCTTGCTGTGTTGCCCTAGGCTGGTTTTGAACTCCTGGGTCCAAGCAATCCACCCGCCTCAGCCTCCCACAGTGCTGGGATTACAGACATAAGCCACCGTGCCTGACGATATTTGTTACCTATGTTCATACACAAATCCCCTTGAAACACCATAGCTTAAAAAAAAAATGCACCAGTAAACTTGAGACATCTAACATCAGGCTCTTTTTCTATTTGCTATAGTTTCTTTCAAGATAATATGGAAGATTTTTATTATTACTCTCACAGTTTTGAGAGGAAAAATCTAAAATTCCTTAACAATTTACTAGAAGTAGTTAAGGCTTTGAAATTACAGTTAGAACTGTTATCTGGGTATTTGCAAATTGATTCTTGAATTATTAAAAATGCTGTGAACTAGTTAAGTAATGAGCACATAGGAAGTACTTAGATGTGTCACCTGTTTTTCTTTTCTTCCTCAACTCTTTTTTCCTGAATAGTAACATGGATCTGGCAACAGACTGAGTGTGATACATCAGTATATTGTACCTCTTTTCAACTTCTTTCCTGGAATGACAGGACTATATACCTCCTATAGGTAGAACAAAACCACCTTCTGTCCCAGTACCAGATATTTATCCATGTCTTAGCTGACTATTCAGTGCCAACTATTTGGAATTTGAAGTATTCTACCCTGCCTTTATTCTTTCTTTAGATTGGAAATATAGGGCAAAAAAAGACTGTGAGTTTTGAAGCCAGGTGCTTCTTCTATTTATTTAGCTATATAATGTTGAAAGACTTACCATTTCTGGACCTGTTTCTTCATTTGTATATTCTTATCTTGTAAGATCATTTTTGTAGAGGTTACAAAACTAACAAAGATAACTGTGGAAGAGTAGTCGACACTGTACTTACTCTCAGTCTCTTTCTTCTGTAATCAGAGTATCTGATAATTCCTCATCTTCACTGATGACTGTTTAATCATACATGAAAAACTGGTACAGAATACGCAACAATAAATGGAAACTATCATAATTGCCATTTATAGCAAAATACTATAATAAAAATCTCTAATGCATCATGATGAAAGGATAGAGTATTGTTTAGTTAAGGCTAGGACACAAGTTACCAATATTCAGATAATTAGAATATAATACACTATTCTTTAAATCACATTATTCTAGTTTAGTTTTGGGGGATTCAGAATCTACTTCAGGATTTGGCAGCACCTGTTTGGTCATCATTATGAACATCATTTTTTGGGAGTTAGATGCATAGAGATACTAGAAAATAGAACTTTGAGTGATAAAATACCAGATCTCAGCTTTTGCTTTGTCTTTTAACAAGTATTATTTACGTTCCAAAGCATTTTATAAAATACATTCATACATATGCATATGTTTCTTATATGTATATAATGTATATGTAGAAACTGAGTTGTAAATACATTTTTTTTTTTTTTTTGAGACGGAGTTTCACTCTTGTTGCCCAGGCTGGAGTGCAGTGGCGTGATCTTGGCCCACTGCAACCTCCGCCTCCCAGGTTCAAGCAATTCTCCTGCCTTAGCCTCCTGAGTAGCTGGGATTACAGGCATGCTCCACCATGCCTGACTAATTTTGTATTTTTAGTAGAGACAGGGTTTCTCCATGTTGGTCAGGCTGGTCTCAAACTCCCGACCTCAGGTGATCTGCCCTCCTCGGCCGCCCAAAATGCTGGGATTACAGGCGTGAGCAACTGCGCCTGGCCGTAGATACATGCTTTAGACGCATAATTTAAATTTCTTTTTGCCATGTTTTGTCCTATAGACTTAACCATTAAGTAGAATTGGGTCTTGGAGCCAGATACACAACTTAATAGTGGGAGAAAAAATGAAGATGAAAGCAGACCTGTATGTTAGACTTGCTGTTCCTGAGATTAGCAGTTCTGACCTCCTTATCATGCTTTATTTCAAGTCAATGAGAAAGGGAAAGATGAAAACAGCAATTTAGAACAGTGTGATCATTGCACTGTGAAGAGGCAATCTCTTATCATAGGATTGGGAACTTAGGTTGTCATGGCACTTAGTTCTTGCTGTACTTCCTAACCTGCTTCCATTCTCAGAGGTACCAGGTAAGGCCAAATCCTTGCTTTTTTTCTTCTATTATCACAGGTAGTTCTGTGCTTGGAAGGAGGGTTTTCAGAGGTCATAGTATCATTCCAAAATGGTACAGTATCATTACTGTTGTGATACTCCCATCTCACTGGTCTCTCAGTTATTAATTTCCTGTGTCATAGGTGGTTGTTGCATTTAGAATTTGTACGTAGGATTTTTTTTGAAAATGAGATTTTGATCTGTACTCTTCTGGTAATTTCTATTCAACCTGGATCATAACATTACGACTTTGTACTACAGTTTCTGTACCTTTCGAATATAGATAATAACTGTTCCACTTCAGAGGTTTCTTATGGGGTTAAAATAATGAATGTGGATGCACTTTCGGTGGTTAAAAGAGCTGTACAGTCTGGGCGTGGTGTTTCACCCCTATAATGGCAGCACTTTGGGAGTCTGAGGCGGGTAGATCACAAGGTCAGGAGTTAAGTCCAGCCTGGCCAAGATGGTGAAAACCTGTCTCTACTAAAAATAGAAAAATTAGCTGGGCTTGGTGGTGGGCGCCTGTAATCCCAGCTACTCAGGAGGCTGAGGCAGAGAATTGCTTGAACCCGGGAGGCAGAGGTTGCAGTGAGCCAAGATCGTGCCGTTGCACTCCAGCCTGGGTGACAGAGCAAGACTCCATCTCAAAAAAAAAAAAAAAAAAAAAAAAAAAAAGAACGGTACAAATATAGGATGTTATTTATCTACTTCCTTATTTAACCTGGTCTCTCAGCTTACCTTTTCCAATTAGTTACCTTCTGGCACTCCCATGATTACTTAAAGGGACCAAGAACACATTTTATATCATTTTATACTGAATATAGTAAGAACTTCTATTTGGTTTGGTTTTAACAGTGTTGGGATGTGATCCAGAAAGGGTCAGAGTTAACTTTGTGTGATTATACTATTGTCTTGACTGTGTATTACATTGCCCCTTTTTACTTGTAAATGAATTCAGGGATGGAATATTACTTAAATCCTATAGATTGCTTTAGTTTCTCATAGTTGGCAGTCACTGTCCTCTCTCTAGCATTAATTAATTACATCAGAGCCCACAAAGTTATTTTTAGACTACAAGTTGGTAAGAAATTGAGTTATGTCTTTATTTGAAGGACTGCTCTGGACGCGTTCTTTTTGCACATGAAACATCCAACCTAATAATAATTCTCAAATCATATAAGGGGATTTTTTGGTCATAGCAGTCTTTATTATATTAATATATGTTCTTTTATCCATTTGACCTTTCGTCTAGTTTTTTTTTTTCAAAAATGTGAATATACAGAAGAATTCTTAGAATAAAATATCATCAGGAATAATGCTTTTAGCATCTGTATACCAGTCACAGAGTATGAATAGTAAACTAATGTATCGAAAGAGACAAGTTTAAGATTTTCCGTATTACCAAGGCTGTATGGCTTGGAACAATGATTGGAAAGTAACTATAAACCAATATGTCTAATTGAGAAGAAACATCTAATAATAGAAAGAATGGCAGAAAACCTCTATATTTCAAAATGTTACCTGTATGGAAATCTGTGAAACAGAAAGTAGATGCAGAATAGAGTGCATTTGGTTTTCATGGGAAGGGAATGCAAGAAGTAGCATTGTTAAGGTAGTAGGGATAGAATATGGGTAATTATATCTTACTATATTGTAAATTTATTACAGTTATAAACAAGGAAATAAGATAAATTGTAGATTACAGCCATCAGCACTAATGCTAGAAATCTCATTCTTTTAAAAACAGAATATCTGAGAAAGTCTTAAAGTTCAAGAAACATATCAACACTCTTATTTACTAGAAAGAAGGAACTTTATTTGGTTCAACTAGTTTTCAACTCTCTCTTTGGTTTTTCAACCCTTGGTGAAGCTGAAGTGATAAAACTTGAGTGAGAATGTGTGCTCTAGAGTTTCTCAGTGGCAGTGGAAGGGAGTGTTAGTTATAATGACATATGCATCCTGTTTAGGAAGACTAGTTTTGCTTTTCTGGACTTTTGAAACCACGGCAGTAAAAAGAAGATACCTTTAAAAGATTGAGAAGTTTTAAAAGTCAAAAGTATGGCAGTATATACCAATGAGAAATAAAGTTGGAAGGATAGTTGCAAGCATCTGATAACCCAGTGGTTGCTCAAGATTTATGTTTAAAGAATTGTTATTTAAATGAAGAAAGATCAATAACTAATCATGCATTTTTAAAAAAGTTTAATGAACCTATGATCATTACCAAGAAACTTAAGAAAAAGAAAAGGCTGGGTGAAAGTGCTAAGGCAGTGAGGAGGATATTTTAACTAACATTATGCACTGTAAATAACAAGGAAGGAATGGACCCACTGCAGACTGTATAATCAGTAATTGATGATCAACAAAAAACAGCTCTATACAATTTATGTTTTGCTTTCATGATTTCTATTGAGAAGAATTTTCCTCAAAGTAGAAACACTAAGACCAGGTAAAGAGGAGAATGGCAAACCAAGACGGTGAGATTGGTAAGCCAAGAGAGTCACTAAACTGCACTAACTAGTTAGGTTTTCAAATGAAGATAATTATATCTTATGGTATTAAAGATCTTACAGAAGTGTGGTTAGAGAACTGGCAAAGGTAATCTGTTATAAATATTGGAGTAGAGAAAAAAATTCTAGGATTTGGGGGATGGATGAACTATCAAACTTTTCAAAAAGACAGACTTGCCCAGCCTCAGTTTTCTTCATCTTTGTAATGGCAGTAGTAATACCTCCTGCTGCAATGTGGGTTCTCGGAGATAACCGAAAGAAGTCTCGGAGATAGTTTGGTGTTCAGGAGTTTATTAGAAATCAACACCTGTGGAAAGGGGAGGAAGCAGAATTGGACATACGGAGAAAAGTGAAGTGTTGCAGGCCTGACTGCCTCAGGTGACTCAACAGGGAGCTTTAGAGCTTATATGGCCTGTGAGAGTTAAACCACAAGGGGCCCACATCCCTGGACTTTTAACTTTTGCTTTTGATTTCTAATTGGATGGTGGTGCTCCTAGAAGTATGTGACCATGAGTAGGCAGCTTTCTGCAACTGAAGCAATCCCTGATGAGGAATCTGAGCAGTATATCTCCATGTGCAAATTTTAGGACTAACATATATGAAGTACTTAACACAAATCTTGAGACTGGATAGATCCTCAATAATGGTAGCTTTCATTATTTTTTTTATTATTCTGTCCTATTGAGAAATTTAATTATTTTGAGAGAAGAGAATGCATGCTCATAACATTTATAAATGTCCAAAAGCTGGCAGGGATATTTAATCTATTAGAAAAATAGAATTAGATCCAATAGAAAAATAGAATTATATCCTGTAAATTTGTGCATCTATCTTAACATATCTGTAAAAAATTAAAAATTAAATAGGATGAAGTTTCAGAGCACTTAATATCCGAATAGGTGAACTAATGAGCAGAAGTTCATGAAGTGATACTTAACTGAGGTAAAGATTGCTGCTCTTAGATTATTAATGGAAGGAATAAAAAGAGGGAGGGACAAGAATCAGCTGAGACCACAGAAAAATATATGTAGCAATGTTCATTACGGCATTAGTTAAAATATGTAAGAAGTAACTTAAATGTCCAACACAGGTTAAATAAATTATGGTGAATCTGTAGAGTGGACTATAATCCAGTCATCAAAATTGATTTGGAAGAATATTAAATGTTATAGGAAATGTCCCTGATAGAATAGTATTGTTCTAATTGCATAAAAATATGTGTGTGTATGTGTGTAGAGAAAAGTCTGGGGAAATATATTAACTTTTAAATGGAGGTATTGGGTTATAAGTGACTTAGTTTTCTTTGTTCTCATATCTCTACAATAAACATATTTAATGTATCATTTTTTCCACGTTTTTGTTTTGAAGTACCTATAAATGCAGGACTGACAAGACCTGGTTTAAGAGCAAAAAGATCAAAACATTTCAGATATATGTTAGTTCCTGTTTGGCTTACAGTATGGCTTTCCCCAAAGTGAAGTTTTAGTCTTTATTAACGAAAATACAGTTAAAAAATGAAGAAAGCTGTAGTTCATTTATGCCCAGTTATAGGTACTGCACCTTTGGGTAAACTTGAGTTGTTCAAATGAACTTTTCAAAAAGACAGACCCAGTTGTCAGTTCAATTTAAATTTGTTGAGCAAATTTAAACAAATTGTTCAGATGAACAACATCACACATCATGTAAGTGTAACTGATCGTTTCTTTTCCGGAGAAGACATGGAGGGTGGGAGAGCATAGACATCTATTGTCAGATATTTAAAGTGGTGTCATTTGGAAGAGAAATTAGATTTAATGTATATTCTTGAAAAGATCTAGATCTAGTTTTAATGGAAAAAATGGGAGAAGAATACAGGAAAGCAAATTTTAGTTAAGATATTTCTTTTAATTAGAGTCCTATGCTCCCCTGCCCCTACGCCCCAAAGAATGACCTAGCTTTGGTAGAAGTAAAATTATTCCAGTTATAAAAATATTATAATTAACAGGATTTTTAAGACTTTTGTACAGAATCCTAGGTTCCTGTAAGTATACCATAGAAGTTCTGTGAATATTTAGAAGATATCTCAAAAATTAAATGTGAATAATTGAACTGTAGTTTGAAAATAACATGTTCACTCACATGTTTCAAATACAAGTTTTAACATTTTGGAAATCATTAACGTGTTCATAAAGTACTGCTTAGTTAACTTGTTTTTGGTGCAGACCTCTGAATCAAATTTCTTCATGCCTGCTTCTTTTTTCTGAGTATAGGGCCAGTTATTTACCATTTATAGCTGTGTGAATCAGGATTTTTAATAATACTCTGTAACCAAAACAAAATACAAAAATTGGACACTGAGACTGATATAAAACTATATCATCTCTGTCCTCTGATTTCAAATTTTTATATTCATCAAAATAGGTTGCTTGTTTTCAGTGGTTGATTTATTCTAACATAATGCTGCTTTTATCTGTTTTATCTGTGGGAATCTCACCAGAAACTGTAAAAGGTATTCCACAGCTTAAAATTGTTTGAAGAAGTCTGATATGGACAATGGTCAATCCTGTCTATAGGACACATTTTGAAACTGCTCACTCCTCTTGATTTCTCTTGCCTTTGTTCAAGCCACCATCATTTCTCTTTCTGATAACCTCACAAACTTTCTAATCTGCTTCCCAGTTATCAGTTCTTTAATTGAGCAGCTAAGTGATCTTAAAAAATATAAATCAAATGATACCATGTCCTGGCTTAGAACTTTTATCTCTCCTCTTCAGCATCATTTCATACCCTTCCATTCTTTTCTAACACGTAAACTTGCAGTGCTTTTTGCTGTCTCAGGACCTTTCACATTTTCTACCTGGGATGCTCTTAACCCCATTCTTCACCTTAGTAACTTTCATCTGTCATATTTAAGCTTATAGATTACCTCTTTAGAGGGTAGAAACTATAGTCACTTTAAGCACTCTGGGTTAGAAATAGGCACATAAACTGACCCTTTACACTTGTCAGTCCAGCTGACACGTTCAGAATTGGAGGAGGGAAGGGAATATTGCTTCATTTAGTGCAGCATCCTGTGGCATAGTAAGTCAATATTTTTGAAGAAACAGAAACTAGCTTCTGTTTTCAAAGCTTGAAGGAAAGTGAGGAGGGGATCTGTTACAAGACTAAATATGTCTTCTCTCCACTGAACACCTAGTGCAAGTAATGTATTTAGTAGGTTTTGATTACTTATAAATATTTCACAAATTAATAAAATTAGACTGAAAAAGGTTAAATGACTTCACCAACATCCCACTGCAATTAAATGTCAGCACTAAACCAATTCTATTAAATCCTACAACTCTACAATGCTTAATAATTTGGCATTAATGAAGGAAAGAAAATATTATTAGTGCAGAAGTTGTAATCACAGAGAGAGTCATTTCTTCATCTTGCAGAATCTGTTTCTCAGAATACTTATACCCCATTGCAACTTGCTAGTAAAAGTCAGATGGAAAAATCAGTTACTCTTTAGCTGAGATAAAGGTGTGCCCCTGCATTTTGTTGACAAATATCTTGATGTGGTAGAAATAAAACTACAAACAGGGTAGGTGGATTGTATTCTTTTTATCTTTTTCTCATTAACTTAGTTGAGATTGTGTGCACCTTTAAATACCAGAAAATTCTAGCAGTAGCTTAAACAAATGAGGGAAGGGTGATTTTCTCACACAAGAAGTCCAGAAATAGGCAGTCCAGAACTGGTTCAGCTGCTTCCCCATTTTTAGAAGGTTGGCTTTTGCCTTCCTGCTTCTTATTTCATGGTCACAAGATGGTTATTATTTCTCCGAGCACTAGCTGTAAAGGGCAAGGTATAAAAGCATGAAGGGATATATATGCTGTCTTTGTTAGGTGGGGCCTCTGAGAAACTTTTTACAATAATCAGACTTCTTGTGTCTTAGTGGCCAGAACTGTATCACATGGTCACTTGCAGCTAGAAAATGACAAGGGAGACAATGCATGTCATGTTTCTTTCATTTAATATCTTTCAGCATGATAGTCTAGGTACCTAAAATTATTATAATAATGTACCTTTTAGATTTACATTGGTGCAGAAGCATACAGTGGAATTTAACCAAGTGGCGATGGCTAATTCAGATGGATCCGAAGCTATGCTGAACAGAGTGATGACAAAAGATAACATTGGTGTTGCTGTGGTATTAGAGGTCCACAAAGAACTATTTGGAGCAGGTGAGTGCAATGTAAAATATTCTTACTAAAAATAAACACCATCCCAAGTTTTTCCATCTCAAAACAAGTGAAGAGAATTTTGCCGTTATTTATTGCAAAGTTATTTTCTTTTGAGGAAAGTTAAGGGAGATGGGCAGGAAAATAGCACCATTGTGTAAAGCATCATATATTTGTTGGGATATTTTGTGCTCTCTATCACAGTCTTTTTTACTGACCAGATAATCTATGTAAAGTCTTTTTTAATATGCCATTAATCCCAAACAGTTCTTTTAAATAGGGAATATTTTGGTTAGGCTGAATTTAGAAATTATGATGACTTGGCCCTCTTTTTGAATCATATTTTTAGCTTGAGTGTGATTATTTTGTCTTTAAGGTTAAGGACTTGGCACATTTCCTCTAGTTTCTTTGTTATATCTCAGTCATTGTCAGGGTAAGAGCAGGATCTTTTATCTACATGGTACTTTCTTTAGCATTTTAGATTATTTATAGCTTCCTTCAGAGTCAGAAACTCATTATGTACTTCATACACAGACCTTTTTTATCCTTCTTACTGCCTGCCTTTGAGCATTTCACTGTTTACTAGTACATTTTAAGCAAGAAAGGAGTGAGACCACATCAGGGCTTTTTTTCCCCTGTACTTTTTGTAGAGGAAAAGATTATTTTGGACTAGAGTATTGATTTGAATTATTCAGACCATGCATATGTGTCAAACCTTCTTTTCTCACCATACTTCAATTTATTCATTATCAAAGGTAATCTTTGATATGAAATTTTGGACTTTTTACTTTTCTTAGCCCCTCCGTTTTTATTTACCTTTATGTCCTTTGCAATCTTATTCTTCCCAAAGTTTGGTACTTTTTTTTCTGATATTGTGGAGAATATCTTTTGGAGTTTTACTCCTCTTTTAATTTGCAGAAGAGTAATTCTAAATAGTAGAGACTTTTACGTTCTGAAATACATATCTCTTGTACTCATAGAAGGGGAATTTAGTAATATAGTGCTTATGGCTCTTTGAAGGGGAAAATTTTTAATATTGTGAATACTTAATCTATAGCTAAAAGTGACACTATAAAACTAGGAAAAGAAGATCGCTTAGAAGATTTGGCTACAGACATTTATGATCAAATTGCTTTTAAGGTGACTATGTCAGATATAACAGATACTTCAGTTTCTTATTTTCTCAACATTGAAGATAATTATAGCTTGGTGAGACTGGAAAGAAACTTTAACAAACTAGTAGACTTAGAAAATTAGGTCTTTTCCCCCAAAGCTTATATTCCAATAGAAAAATTTGAGACGCTTCTATAGAAATTATAAAAGAAAAATTAAATTTGTATGTTTACGGATAGTACAATGGTTTAAAGGTATGTAAAGTAAAAAGTGAGAGATCCCTCATGTCATTCATACTCTAGATTATAGCTCTTGTTGATTTCTCTATAGAGTTACTAACATACAGAATGTGAGTATATGTATTAATAGTTTTATATCTTGAATATTTTATGGACATCTGTCAGTAAATGTTAACTATGTTTAATTTTCAAAAATCTTAATGTATTCCATCTACCATTTGGAAAGTACTATGTTAATGTTTATTTTAACAGAATTAAAAAACATAGAATTATAGGAATAAAAAAAAAACTTTAGAGATATTCTAGTTGAATATTTCACTTCCCAAAAGAATCTGGTTAAATTACTGACCCAAAACTACATAAAATAATTAGTAAGAAAGCCAAGTCTAAAACCCACGTGTCCAGACTTTTATAGCACACTACTCTCTAATTCTGATTTTAAAAATAATGTTATTTCGGTATATGGTGTGAATTTGTTCAGGTAGCAGATGACTTTCTTATTTTATCTTATATAGGTTAATATAATTTACTGCCTTTACTACTGACCTATCACAGTTGTGCTGTGTTGTGCTTGGGAAATGCAAGGTGAATGAGTATTAGACAGTAGTAAGAATTTAAATTGAGGTTTAGGTAACTCAACTGAAAACCTGCCTTACTACATTATTGTGCTATTTAAATGACAGATATTTAAAGGGCTATACCAAATTTGTGGGCCAGATTTAGCCCATGGGCTACAGTTTGCCAACTTGATCTAGGAGAGTAATTCCCATGGTAGGATTACCAGAATCTCAGCCCTTTAGCTTCTAAGAATTACTTTATGAGATAAAAGGGAAGTTATAAATTCATGGAAAAGAGTAAAGAAGTAGCTGTGGATCATATTGAGAAAACCTGAGGATGCCACATTTCTTCAAACATAAAGCATAACTTTGTCTTCTTTTTGTAATGTTTAAATTTAGGTATGAAGCCTATTCATGCTGCAGACAAACAGCTGCTTATAGTGGCAAATGCCCACATGCATTGGGACCCAGAGTATTCTGATGTGAAGCTCATCCAGACCATGATGTTTGTCTCAGAGGTTAAAAACATTCTGGAGAAAGCCTCTAGTAGGCCTGGCAGCCCAACTGCAGATCCTAATTCCATCCCGCTGGTGCTATGTGCAGATCTTAACTCATTGCCAGATTCAGGTATTTATAACATCATTTCCTCACTGCTTTCAATTTCACTTTTACTCTTGGTTCAAAGGCCAGCTAGCTCCTAAATTTTGAGTAGATAAATTAAGGAATGTATCATAAGAATTCCATGGATGGGACACAAGGTAATAGAAGAGAGTTTAATAAAGAAGCTATTACCAAAGGTGTTGCCTGGTTTAAGGGAAACAAAGCAATAAATGATGCAGTACTCTGCCACTAGGGGATTTAGTAATAGATCTCTTTACCACTCCTCTACCTAAAAGGGAAAGTGGTGGGAGCTGTCTGTCATTAGAACTTGGAAAAAATACAGTTGTAGGAAAGGGCCACATAATAGGAGTGATGGCTTTGAATTGCATGAAGCGGTCAATCCCTGGCAAACCAAAAAGAAGAGAGCCAGGGAAATATATATTCTTACCTCACTCTGCTTTTGTCCTTTCATCTCCTGCTAGGCTGCCCATTGATCAAATCCAACCAAAAGCTAGAGCGGGGAGGGATTTGCAGTTGATGCAATAAAGATCAGCTGCCTGAGGCACAGAGTGTACTGCAGAAGGGTGATCTGAAGGGGCAGCCAGAAAATATTCATTACGTGTAGCTCTGTAGTTTAATAATGTTAGCAACTTTTAAGTGAATTCATTAAATCATATTTGGATAATGTTAGTGGTTACAGAAGAATGATCAAAATTATCCTAGGGCTTCATATTACTTCTTGAGCTCCACTAAACTACTTTATGTCTGAACTTTTATCATTTTACTTTTTATAAAAATCATTTCTGCATTTTAGGTATCAAATGGAAAACATTAGACTATTACTCTTTTGCCAATACCAAAGCATATGCTAAATTTTGTATATTATCACTGCTAGGCTATTTTAAGTTATTTAAAGTAAGTAACAATAAGGTTACTATAAGATAACCTAAATGCCTACACTTGGAATATTAAAAAAAAAGTCACTGAACTTGAAAACATCTTTTTCTTCTTAGCAAATAATGCTGAAATCATTGTTTATAAATGTTTGTCTTTAACCCTTAGCCTAATTGGCACTTTAACCACATGCTCCTTTCTTAATCCTTTCTTAAGTTGAATTACTCTCAACTGCAAGTTTTTCTCCCATTGTATTTGATTTGTTAAAACCAGTTAGTTGTCATTTGGCAACACAACATAGTGAAATGACTTTGGTACCAGACTGTCATGGTTGGATCCTGATTTTGCTACTTATGAACTATGCAATCTGTGACTAAGTTCCTCATTTTTCCTTTTTTTTTTTTTTTTTTTTTTTTGAGACAGAGTTGTGCTCTTGTTGCCAAGGTTGGAGTGCAGTGGTGCAGTCTTGACTCACTGCAACCTCTGCCTCCCGGGTTCAAGCAATTCTTCTGCCTCAGCCTCCCAGTAGCTGGAATTACAGGTGCATGCCACCACGCCCAGCTAATTTTTGTATTTTTAGTAGAGACAGGCTTTCACCATGTTGGCCAGGCTGGTCTCGAACTCCTGACCTCAGGTGCTGGATCCGCCCACCTCGGCCTCTCAAAGTGTTGGGAGTTTTACAGGCGTGAGCCACCGCACCCAGCCTAGTTCTTCATTTTTATCAAGGGGGGAATCATGTTATCTACTTCATAGAATTGTGAGATTTACATGAATAAAGCACTTAGAACAGTGCCTGGCATGTAGCAAATACTAGACAAATGATAGTGCCTTCTGAGCTATTTACAATACTGATAATTGTGCTTATCACACATTCATTATATCTTACTATCAATCCTTATTACAAATAGAAAGATGACTCTAACAGTGCACTAATCATCATAAGGGTTTTGATACTGTTTTCATGTTTGCTAATTCAGTGGAAGCAGTGCACTTTTCTGAATGCTATTCTTCTCTTCAGCCTTGTATTTTTAGCCAAGTGGTATACTTCTGGCATATAATATGCTTTATAGTGTCAGACTGAGAAAACTCACTCTAGCTCAAAATAAAGAATGATATTGTCTAGCTGACATTAGACATTGAAATGTTGAAGATGCAAAATCTGTTTTTGTTGTAAACTATTTTTATTAATATGCTCTACTTATATATTCGCAAAGTTGTTGATTGCTTAGAATGGGGAAATACTAAAGAGATAGTGGTTTGGAATAATTTTCCAAAAACATTTAGGGTTAATACCTTCCTGGTGAATGCCATCCTAGGTCCTGGAAATCATCTTTAGCCTGAAAAACCACTAAGAAAACTAAGGATATCTTTGAGTGTTCCTGATATATTTTGTTCTGAAATAGGCAAACATCCTTTGATTCATTTGATTGACTCATATGAAATGGCTGGTATTTGATTTTTTATTTTTAAACAACAACAAAAGGCAGTTTTATACGGCTCAACCTAAGAAGACCACTCTGAGCCTGGTGGATTAACCTGGTAACAAGTCTTGGCTGTGAAGCCTTGTGTAAGGTCTAAATGCTAAATGGAAGTGTCTCTTCTTTATTCTACCAGGTGTTGTGGAATACTTAAGCAATGGAGGAGTAGCTGACAACCATAAAGACTTCAAGGAACTAAGGTACAATGAGTGTCTTATGAACTTCAGCTGCAATGGAAAGAATGGAAGCTCAGAAGGGAGAATCACACATGGCTTCCAACTTAAGAGCGCCTATGAAAATAACTTGATGCCTTACACCAATTACACCTTTGATTTCAAAGTGAGTGGCAGCCTTTGGGCAGGTGTAGAAATTATTTCAGATACAAGCATGTAACAAAAAAGGTGTAAATTCTTTATGATTAATTGTATAATCTTCAGGAATTTTTAGATTCTTAAAATGTCTAGGCTAAGTATGCACCTAAATATAAGTAGGTTTATTGGGTTTTGTGGCTATTGTTGTCTTAAATTCTTCTTGCTCTCTTGTTTAGATTTCAAATAATATAATAACAAAAACTTCTAAAATGCTCACTAGGTACCAGGCACTGGTCAAAGCACTTTGTATATATCAATATAGTTAACCCTCACCTGCTCAAACCATCCCTAACTTTCAGCAGTAACCTCCCTCCCCCAACCGCCCGCCCCCCACAGAAAAGCACCGAATATAGCAAAACTCACTTTGAATGAATTTATGTAGTATTTTCTCAAGATTTTCTTTCTACTTTCCATTGATATCTTAGTATCTTTAAGTTTTTCAGGTTATTTTTGGGTATGGGGTTAGAGAAGGTTGTACTTTGGTTCTACTTTATATCTGTGTATTTATGCTAATATATTCCTAGGCAGTGGGACACTCTAAAAGGAAAAGAAAGACATTTTTTGACAAATATGAAAAAAAATGGAAAGGCTGATTGTACAGGACCAGCTATTCTTTAGAAAGACAGATTGTGGTGGCTTTATGTAATCTCTTTCCCAGTGCTAGTTTTCTGATCACTCTGTGTACCTGTAGCTCTGCTATTATACCTCTCTCTGACTTTCTGGCATTTCAGGCATCTATAGTAGAATCTTATACTATCTGGAAAAATCCAAGTGTTAGAAAGTGGTTTGGTATAAGAAGCCTAGAGGAAATTTAATAAAATACCAAAGGAAATTTACAAATGGCCTCCCTTATATCTCCAATAACCTTTTTCTATTTTTGCGTGGGTTAGCTCCTTTCCAAGAAACAAATAGGAGGAGGAAGAAAAGAAATTCGTGTGTTGTTACTAATCAGCTTTCATAATCATGAAGTGAAAAAAAATTGCTTAGAAATTGAATCTAATTTAGTATTTTTGCTATTAGAAAAGATAATTCAATCCAGCGATAGTTCATTTTGTTCCAGCCACTTGTATGTAGTGATGTGCTGGTAAATATTTAATAATGAGCTTTTTGGGAAAAAGCTCTATTTGTGGTGTTTGCCGATTTCTGTGGTTTAAGTACTTCTGTAGCAGAATCCTATCTTCCAACATGATACCATTGAACATAGAGTTGGGAAGAGGTGCTAAGAAAGCTAGCACTAGCTGACTCTAGCACATCATTGCTTTTATGTAAACTTAAAGGAATACCTTTTAATGATACAGTTTACCACAGCTTAAATCCTATCCTTGTAACTATAGTGATATATATCTGCCAGCGTAACCCAGAAAACCTGTGACAAAGTTCCCGAAAATAAGTGTTTAGTAATTCTGCAACTATTACTATTGTTCAGGTATGTGTGTAGGTAAAAAGAAAAAAATTTTATTCTATTTCACATAGCCCTTTTTTTTTTTTTTTTTTTTTTTTTTGAGATAGGGTCCCAGTTTGTCACCCAGGCTGGAGTGCAGTGGCAAGATTTTTGCTCACTGCAGCCTGAAACTCCTGTGCTCAAGACATCCTCCTACCTCTGCCTCCCAGGTAGCAAGGACTACAGGCACACACCACCATGACCAGCTAATTTTTTGTATTTTTAGTACAGACAGGGTTTTGCCATGTTGCCCATGCTGGTCTCAAACTCCTGGGTTCAGGCCATCTGCCTGCCTCAGCCTCCCAAAGTGCTGGGATTACAGGTGTGAGCCACCGTACCCAGCCTAGATTTTTTTTTTTTTTTGAGACAGGGTCTCGCTCTGTCACCTAGAGTGGCACAATCATGACTCACTGCAGCTTCACCCTCCTGGGCTCAAGCAATCCTCCCACCTCAGCCTGTTGAGTAGCTGGGACTACAGGTGTGTGCCAACATGCCTGGCTAATTTTTGTATTTTTGAGGGGTTTTTTTTGGTAGAGACAGGGTTTCACCATGTTGCCCAGGCTGGTCTTGGGCTAATTTTTGTATATTTGAGGGTTTTTTTTTTTTTTGGTAGAGACAGGGTTTCACCATGTTGCCCAGGCTGGTCTTGAACTCCTGGGCTCAAGCAATCTGTCCACCTCAGCTTCCCAAAGTACTGGGATTACAGGTGTGAGCCACTGTACCCAGCCTAGACTTTTTTAAAGCTTACTTCTTCCTTGTCCATAAATAAAAATCAGAGAAACACAATTTGGGACATTAATCCACCTTCCTCAGTCATCTGAATTGGTTTAAAATTATTTACTGACAGTCCTTCAAAAGCTCTTACATGTGTTAGTAATTGAATCAAAAATCCTATTGAGCCATTTACATTGTTCAAATAAGTATGGCTAAAGAACTAGAAATGCCTGGCTCAGAGAGTGTTTGATGTTTGGATGTATAAGATAGGATCAGAGAGAAGGATAAAGGTATAAGTTGGTGGGAGAGAGTAATATATGGGAAGATAAATAGGCTGGCTGGATAGATAGATGGGATGAGACAATAGAATAGTATTTCAAGGAAGGATGGCTAGAGACTAAGGGCACACCTGAGTAGAGAGAATTGAGCTCTTAGTCCAAGTAACAGAAAATGAACTTTTCAGTTTTATACATATATTTTACATAGTTAATGCTATCCCAGTATTGAAAGCAATCAGTAAAAAAGGGTAAGTAACATCAAATATAAAATGCCATGTGATCAGCATCGAATGCAGATCCAATTGTATTAGTGAGGGGCCATTGTATCAGTGAGGTGTTAAATTTTGTTTGCTTAGCTTAGTATTTGTTTACTTTCTTCGTCCTTGAACAAGCTAGAAATGTAGAAAACAGGTATTTAGAGCTCAGATTCATTTAATTGCAAACTGATTTGGAATGAACTGAAGGGTAAACAATTAGAAGAATTACTCCTTTTTCAACATTACTTTCAGACCAGGTAAGTTTAATAAACAGCTTAATTCAAACCTACTACTGCTGCTCCTCACCCCATGTTTATCCTCTAATCTGAGGGTGTGCCCAAATCATTTAATAAAAAAAAGGAAGGGCAGCTTTTATTTTATAGCAAATAGTAAACTTTTCTGTTACATTATGAAATTGTAATTTTCTGGCATTCTTTTAAAAAAGCTTAGCATAGTGGTAACAGACTATTAATATTTTCGTTGTGTTTTGACTTTTTGTTGAAATACAGTTCTATAGACTTATACAATAATAGTCTTTACTAATATAAAGAGTGCATTTTCCCACATTATTAGCATTAAATCTTTTAAAAAAGAAACTGACTCAAAGGGGTTAAAAATCATTAGTCTATAACCTTTTTTGTGCATATGATCAAAGTTAGGGATCCTCCTCATAGATGCATATGTACAAATATGTTGGGTGAATTCACAGACATAACCTGGCTGAGAGTTTTGATAAGAGTTTTTACTCTGGATATTTCAAACCATGAAAATAGTTACAAGTGATGCATTCTATTAAAAGCGTCTTACTTCCTGGAGTGTTTATCTTTTTCTTGGGGCCTACGTTTGCAAAGAACTCTAGCAGTTGATGTGCATGACGGCACTCTAATAAGGTTGTAAGATATAGGAGGGTTTGTAAGATATAGGAGGGTTTGTCGCCCAGGCTGGAGTACAGTGGCATGTTCTAAGTACACTGCAACCTCTGCCTCCCAGGTTAAAGCAATTCTTGGGCCTTGACCTCCCTAGGAGCTGGGACTACAGGTGCACGCCCCCAGACCCAGCCATTTTTTTTGTATTTTTAGTAGAGAGGAGGTTTCACCATGTTGGCCAGGCTGGTAATTAACTCCTGGCCTCAAGTGATCTGCCCGCCTTGGCCTCTGAAAGTGCTGGGATTACAGGCATCAGGCATGAGCCACTGTGCCCAGCCCTATAGGAGATTCTGTTCAACATAAGTAATTGAGATTATTTCATGTGTTTTATTTTAGAATTGAAGCAAAAAGTTGTCTCATAAGGAGAAGTAAAACTACCGTGATCCTTGTTAACTCATTTTCCAAAATATCACTGTAAAACTAGGCATTATAACCAAAATGAAGGGATAATACCTTATGATCCTATCATTTTTTGACTGTTTAAACTTGGAGTCCCCTGGACTCATGTAAGTTCCTTAATTTGTGGTAAAGTAAGGTTGGATAAGGGCTTTTTTTTTTTCTTTTCTTTTGTTATTATTTTTTAAGAGACAGAGTCTTGCTGTCAGCCAGGCTGGAAAGCAGTGGGACAATTGTAAGTAGCCTGAAACTCCTGGCCTCAAGTGAGCCTCCTGCCTCAGCCTTCCGAGTAGCTGGGACTATAGGTGCCTGCTGCTACACCTGGCTAATGTTTAAATTTTTCGTAAAATCCTGGGTCTCATTATGTTTACCAGGCTGGTCTTGAACTCCTGCACTTAAGCCATCCTCTTGCCCCCACTTCCCAAAGGGCTGGGATTACAAGCATGAGACACTGCACCTGAATCTTGTCTCTTAGAAGAGGAACAGTTTTGGTGTTTTGATATTGGTCAAATGAAAATCAACAAACTGAAATGATTGTGTCCAAAATCTCACAATAAAAAAATTTGTTTTCATTAAAAGTTTTTATTTTTTAAGTAGCCCATTTCATTATAATACCATTTAAAGTATTGGCTGGAACTCATGTATAGTATTTGTAAATAGGTTTTTACAGGTGTAGAAATATTTCTCCCTACTTGGGCTCAGGCTATCTTGATATGAATAGGAACTAGATAGGAAGAAATTTGATTTTGCTGTCTTGCATACACAACCTGGGATAATAAAAGCCCCCTGGTTTTAGACTTACTGATCAGACAAATCCAGTCATCTAGCTCTGAGAGATAAAACTGCTATGTATGGCTTCCTGCTGAATGATTTTTGCTGAGTTGTCTTTATGTAGCAAGGAAATCCAGAATTTACACATATTCCAGTATTTGTGAAAATGAGTATTTTAAATTAAGAATAGAATAGTTAACTGTGTAGTGTGTTGTATGTATGTAGCAAATCTGGGAAAGCTAGACTAGGATTAGCAAATCCATAAACATGGTTTACTACAGCTTCAGTCAGGTGTGTTTGGATATCTTGATATGCAAATAATTGAAAATAATACCGTTAACTATGTATGTGCTTATATAAATATTCTTATTTTCTACTTATTATAGCCAATAGGATTAGTACAGGCTCCATTATATTTATACTGATATGTTGGATTTCACTAAACCAAGCAGGCCAATTCTAAAGATGACTAGACATAATTTAATGTGTTTAGCTTCTCAAATTATCACTTACACACAAATGGAAGGATTTATAATTCCAATAGCATGCTGTGTTTCCCTATTGAGCCACCTTTATTTCATGTAATACCCATTGAATATTTGAGCCTTATTTGACCCACTATCAAGACAACAGGTACCAGAAGAAAGGGTACTCAGTTTTTTGGTTTTTATAAATTATGGATTGTTCTTTATATATCTTGAATTTTTCTTTTTTTCCTATCCCCAATCTCTTTCCAGGGCGTGATTGACTACATTTTCTATTCCAAGACTCATATGAACGTGCTTGGTGTCCTGGGGCCTTTAGATCCTCAATGGCTGGTTGAGAACAACATCACTGGGTGTCCACACCCTCACATCCCTTCAGACCACTTCTCACTGTTAACACAACTTGAACTCCACCCTCCACTCCTGCCTCTTGTCAATGGTGTTCACTTGCCTAATCGGAGGTAGTGGAGTACTGCCCCGCCAAGACGGGGATCTGTTGCTATGGACCTGTACAGTTGTAAATCAAAGTATGTAGGAGTGAAGTATGGCCATCCTTAAGCTGCTTCTTCAGGTTTCTTTCATTATGTGTTTGCTGTAAGACTTTGTACATTTTTGTGCATATTGGTATCACTTGGCAGTAGGGCTGGAACCAAAGTATTACTCTCTTTACAAAATTTTAATTTAACATGTTTTTAAATTGGACCTTCTTTATATTGTATTAACAGCCAGCATTCAAAATTGATAAATTACCAATTTGAGGCCCAATAACAGTGTATTTGTTTTTCCAAAACAAATACTTCCTTTTGAATGGTTTCAGTGAGCCAACCATTTTATAAAAGGCAATTTTTAAAAACTATAAATACAGTATTTTAAACTGAATGATGATATGCCTTCCAGGGAAAACCTTGAATTTTTCCTTTATAACTGACTTTTGGATTCCAAAGTCATTTGCACATTAACAGAGTACTTAAATTTACTTGTTCAGTACATAAACTATGATATAGCCTCTATACATGGTAAGAAAATTTGAAAAATTAAAGATGGTTGCACAGTATACTTTTATAATCCAGCATGTAACACCACATGACAATTTGTTGGCCAAATGCTGGTTTGGAGTTTTTTTGAGGAATCACTTTGGTTTTTTTGTCCTTTATATATAACCTTATTGGAAGTATTAATTCTAAGCCTGTCTCTCAAGTTTATTTATAGAGAAAAAGTAAGTAATCTGTATTGCCACATACCTTGAAAATAGAATGTGGTATGTTTAGGATGCCCACGGAATGAATTTTTCCTTATTCCAATTCAACCTTCTGTCTGGTTGTGCCAGGAAAACAGATGTTATATGACCTATATCATTTTTGCCATTATAGTCAAATGTTAAAAGAAGAAAAAAATCTGCTGAATAAAAAGGCCTTGATCAAAGTTTCAGATGGGGAAAATCATACAGATATTTTATGTGTTTCCAACATAGATTATGTGGCTGTTGGTTTCTTGAGATGACAGTGCAAAGGATTTGGGAGAGAGAACAAATTTGGGGCAGTAGTTGAAAACGTTGGGTCATTTTCCTGACTCTAGCTGCCAAATGGCCATCATATGCTTTTAATCTTTGTTTCTGTTGTCTGTCAGGGTTGAATTAAGAAGCTACTGGTTTATTCCCAATTGTTGATGCCTTTAGGTATGTTGGAATCTTTTTTTTGCCTAGGAGGGGCCAGTTGAAAATCTGTGACTCAAGAGGCAGTGAACAGAATACTGTTTTCTGGGGAAAAATTGGTTGGCTACTTGATGTTAATTATGGCACAGTAACAGGAAAAGGTTGTGTCTGTGTTTTTAAGTTTTTCTTTATTCTGCTTTTTTGCTGCTATAAGAGTTTTCTGAAATTTATATTTTAAACTTTTCATGCACTTTACTGTTTCTAGTCTCAAAATGTGATATTTTTAATAAACAAGAAATTTTCCATTATGTGAATGAAATTTTAAAAGACAATAGCCTATATTTGTGTCTCACTAATATATAAAGTACAGGTCAAATTTAAATTATTTAATTAGTTTTAAATATACACAATTTGTCTCATCTTTCAAACCTGACATCTTCGGCTGTTTTATTAGTCTTAAATGATGCATTTACTTTGGTCATTTTATGCTAATTTCTTCCATAGTAAATTAATCAGGCTATATAAGGTAATATTTCCCCAGAGGGTAATTTTAGTGGGACGAGGGTGGTGGGATGATGTCATATCATACATGGGATTGCATCAGAAGGGTTCTGTAAAGCCTGAACTCCCTTTTAAAAGTGCCTAGTGATAGAGGCGTTGTTTGTCATCTATTATAATTGGAATGTCATTGTAGTTCAGTGAATTTTGATGTAAATAAAATATCTTTTAAAAATGTTAAAGTACCAGGATAAACAAACAAAAAGAAACAACCCTTAAGATGACAGATTTTCCTCAACATGCAGGTTTCCCTTCTTATATACCTCAAGTATCCAACATCTAGCCATGCAAATTGATTACCTGAAGCATAGTACTGGAAAGTAGAATAGCATGAAAAACTTAATTTTGTGGACATTACCTTTTTTTGTAATCAGCTACTGTATGTTTTATTTTAGATCTTTTGTTTTGGGTGGGTTTTCTGCTCTGGAGGTATATGCACTAACAAAACATTTTCCTCCTTTCATATACGCATGTTAATTAGCAATGTGAGCAATATTTCCTACCATACTTCACTCCCAATATTTTTTGAGATGTTTGTATAAAATGGAATTTAAAGTTCACTTATGATTGTATATGAACCACAGAGGAGCCCATTTATTAATAAAAAACTTTTTTAATAGTTAAATGTAGAGGGAAAAAATAAAAAAAAATGGGAAACATTGTAAACAGCTTAAGTTTATTTTGTGTATGATCGAGGCACTCTGTTGCAGGAAGGTGTGTAATTGGGTTCTCTCTGCTTCAAATGCGCTCTTTCAAACCATTCATTATCCTGTGTATTTTTAATGTGGTTTTAGTAAATGTTGGTAGTAGCTCTGTTGAAGTAGGTAATTGTGTTATGTTTTGGGTGGTACACACTTGGGGCATGGTAACCCAAATTTCATGTGCACGGTTTCCCTTTAGCCCACTGCCCAAATTTCACATACCCTTCACCCTTTGTTCCCTTTGTAAAAGGAGTGGTATCTGTTTTGAGCTGCCAATTCAGATGATCAGAAATGCTGCTTTCCTCAGCATTGTCTTGTTAAACCGCATGCCATTTGGAACTTTGGCAGTGAGAAGCCAAAAGGAAGAGGTGAATGACATATATATATATATTCAATGAAAGTAAAATATATATGCTCATATACTTTCTAGTTATCAGAATGAGTTAAGCTTTATGCCATTGGGCTGCTGCATATTTTAATCAGAAGATAAAAGAAAATCTGGGCATTTTTAGAATGTGATACATGTTTTTTTAAAACTGTTAAATATTATTTCCATATTTGTCTAAGAACTGGAATGTTCTTTAAATTTACTAAAACAGTATTGTTTGAGGAAGAGAAAACTGTACTGTTTGCCATTATTACAGTCATACAAGTGCATGTCAAGTCACCCACTCTCTCAGGCATCAGTATCCACCTCATAGCTTTACACATTTTGATGGGGAATATTGCAGCATCCTCAGGCCTGACATCTGGGAAAGGCTCAGATCCACCTACTGCTCCTTGCTCGTTGATTTTGTTTTAAAATATTGTGCCTGGTGTCAACTTTTAAGCAACAGCACTGCCTAAAAGCAAGCAGAGAACAGAATCCCAGCACCATTCTATAGGCAACTTTTTAGAATTCAGATATAGTAAATCTGTTCCAGATTTATGATGTTTTATGTAAAAAAAATTTTGTATAATAACATAGCTGAATATTTTTGTTTCATTTCTTTGATGTAAGGCGTGTGAACATTCGTTTGAATATCACATGTTGAAGTCAGGTATGGCACAATGGGTTCTGAGACCAGCTTTTCCTCCCCTCCCATTTGCCTTGTTCCAAGCTCTTTCTTTTCAAATTACTTTTCTGATATTCATAGGCAGGTATTTAATTTTACTAATTAGCATCCTGTGTGAATGTATTAAAGAAGCCACTGTGTTTTAGTGTAGTTGGCAAAAATATAAAAGCTGTTTCTTATTTGCCCCTATTTTTTTTGGTGTCTTAAAGTTAAATCACAGAGAAGCAAGGGAGAAAGTTGAAAGATATCTAAGGCTCATATCACTTGATTCTATGGTAGATTATATTAGAATTGAGGATGTGGCACATTAAAACTGGAACATGGGCAAATATAGTGTTCCATTTTAAAATTCTAAGTTTATATTGTTAAATGGGTGAAAATTTAAGTTTATATTTGCATTTCCAAGCGTTTCTAAAAATCACTAATGCCATCTATACTTTTAGTATGAAACAGCAGACTATAGAAAGCACAGGGAAGAATAGGCTAAATACATTCTTTGAAGAACCAGAGGCATATAACCATACATTATGTCATTCCTAATACATGGCTAGATTTTCTAATGATAAAATTGACTGTGTCCCAATGCTTATTTGATTCTAAGCTTTTTTATTCTGTTTCTGAGATATTTTAATAGCTTTGCAAAATATGCTGACCAGTTTTTGGAAAATAATGGTTTTTATAGCAAGCAAAGACTTTATGGCACATTTTCAAAATAGCACTCATACATACTTACATTTTGACAGAAATGTGAATTCTCACATTGATAAGATATTCTTTTTCCCACCTGCTCTACCCTTTTAAAAAGGTCACTTTTCTAATGTGTAGTAGATTCATTTATGCCTTTCCCTTTGAGTCATACCATGTTTGGAGAACTGTGTGAATTGTAGGTAGAGAAATTAACTAGGGAAGCCAGAAACTTGAACTAAAGTTTTAAATTTGTAGGCAGATGAGAACTTTTATACTATGGTTGCTTTGGGCGATTCTAATTTTGTAATAGCATCATGATCACCAAAATTAATTCAAACATTTTAGTACATCTTTAATCTGTCTTATTTACCAAAGTTCTAATCTGTTTAAGAACAGGATGCCAAGAGCATCTTTCATTTTATAGAATGATATGCTCACCTTTATAAGTGTCACCTAAAAGCTTGAGGGTAAAAAAGAAGCAGCCCATATATCTAAACTACAGGATGTCTTGAACAAGATTCACAGAAAGAAAAAAAAGCAGTTCTTTCCAGGAAGGTGGTAAGGAAGAGCATGCATATTTCTTGTTTTAACCAAATACCTTTTTTATGTAAATGTCTCTATTAAACCCCAGGTCCTACACCAGGAAATAGGGTGATAACCAGGAAAATACCAAGCTTTAACCCAGTTGGCAGTTCCTTGTGGCATACATTTGGTTAGACTTGGGTTTTTCTTGGAACCAAAGGAAAATAAGCATGTTGAGTTCTTCGTTCAACAGACATGACATTGAAGTAATGGAATTTTTTTTTTTAAGTAAAATAGTTTTCACTTTCAAAGCCTATGACATAAGGACATTTGTGCTTATTAATTGTTAATTTTTATGGTACATTGTATAAACTGAGTAGCATTGAACTGCATTTTAGAAGTATGTCATCAGAAACAAATCACATTATGAAAAGGATATACAAATGCCAAGTGATATGACTCTTTTGGCATGGTGGTAGCATGGTCCATTCAGCTTTCAGAATCTTTCGGAGGCTCTAGTTTGGTGCCTAGTACTAGTTATTTTTGTTAGAACAATCTCTCAAAATTTAGATAATTTTCCAGTTGTATGTCTGTCACTTTTAACTCTAAAGCGTAAGAATCATGGTAACCCTCTCAGAAGTGGTCCTTTCTTGCTCATTTCAGTTTCGTATTAATTTCAAATCACTGATGTATTGTCTTTCAAGCTATCAATTGTTATATGTACCAATTTAATTTAGTTTGTAGTTATCTGAAGTCACAAAATTGGTTCAGCATTGATGTCAAACAATGGCTTTGCTTCTTACCAAACAGACTTAGTATCCTGCTGCTTGTTTCAATCTTGATGCAGTAAGTGATGCAGTATCTGGGTTTGTATTTACTTAGAAACTGTACTGTCCTTTCTCTGTGCTTAACTTGCTAAAAATATATTCCCTTACCTGTGAAATTCCTGAGCGGTGCTCTGCCAACTTTTCAAGGGGAGGGATTTGGATGGCTGTGTTACTGCACACTGGATCTGGAATTGTTCAGGGTTATGAGTGACAAATTTCTTAAACACCAGCAGCACTGAGATGTGCACTATGGGCATTCGTACAGTTGTCCAAATGCAAACAACTTTTTCATCTTGGAGAAGCTGAGATACAGAGTTCAATAGAACTACTTGGAATATTTTGAGAAGGTTGAATGTTTCATCTTTGGCTTTGTTGTCTCTGGAGTGGGGAAGTATGGAGGGCTTTTTTTTTTTTTTTTTTTTAAAGAGAGTGTGTATGTACTTTTTCTCTCTATAAGGGCCAGGGTGTTGGTCAAATTCGCCATGGATTAATTTATATCTTCTGTTGTGATTTTTTTCAACTATATAACAAGTGCCAACTAATTGTCCATGGGACAATCTACTTTTCCACTCAATTTATCGTTTTGAGTAGGGAAAGGTTCATTTATTTTCATTACCTGGCATTAAGTTAAAGAATTCATTATTTTGCATACATTTGAGTCATTCTGTGGCCTATAAAGTGTTTTTGTAACTATCTAATTCTAATGGTTGCAAAGCAAAGCACATGACTGTAAAACCAAGCAAGGTGTTTTAGTAACTTTTTCCCTGAATACTTGGTAGTTTCCATTGATACTATTCCAAAACAAATTCTGCTGTTTTAGGTTGTATATTTACTTTGCTTTTGTTCTAAGAAAAAGCCAAGGACTAAATCAACTTGTTATTGTGTTTCAGTAATCAGTTTAAAATCTAAGATTTTTTTTTAAATTAGACTATTTAATGAAGTGCCATGTAATTGTAGCTTGCTAGTGTTTAATGTTTAATAGACTGGTTCTGTAGGTGTTTTAACCATTTAACACTCTCTGCCATCCCTGGAGAAAGTGGTTCTACTCTTACTGAACACATTCTCTCTGACAAAATCACCAGCTGCTTTATTTTTCTATTTATTACAGTTAAACAGTTGATGAGGTCTGAATCTTGACCAAAACTGCTCAGCTGAGATGTTTTTCACAATAGACACTGTACAAAGTGTGCGTGCAAAAGGACACGGTTGGTAGTATTTTTTCATTAATGTGAACATTGACTAAAAAAAAGCAGTCCTGCCTTTTAAATCTTGTGGCAGCTCAGAAGGGAGGTGCTTAAGAACCTTAACTACTATGTCAGATAACAAAATATTTTTTTCCATTTTGGAGATTGGTTACTGCTCACACATGATGTATAGGGCTAAATATATGCTTGTTTCCTTGCACCTGTGTACTTCCCCTCTCTCCCTCCCTTTCCTTCCCCTGTAGGCAATAAATGGCCATTTTGCAACTGCATACCTTTGTCTTGGTTTTTGACTCTTTATTTGTGCAGTATAAACCTCTGCTTTTAGGTTGATACGTCTCTTCTAAAGTGAAGTAGGGAGCCAAGATAATTCAGGGCAAAATACATAATTACAAATTCATGCTACATTTTTTTTTCTGGTGAAAACTACATTACTAAGTACATTGTTTAAAAAAAATTCTGAAGCTAGTTATATGACTTGCTTTGCCCGAAGAAACCAGTGCAAAGGGATATATGTCACTTCTGAGTGGAACTTTAAGGGCCAGTCTTTAATTTGCCATATTTCCTTTTCTTGCCTGTGTGATCATAGAAGTATATGTTGAGATGAAACCTCTCATTCCAGATCCTTAAGTGACTTTGTTGAAGAGAACTCCCCTGCTGTCCTTTGGGCATGTAGTGTAAGAAACAACTGCTAAATCTCAGTGTGTTAATACGATAAAGTTGTGTTATTAGGGCTTAATTTAGTTGATCCTGACTGACAGACAACCACCAGACAGATTTGCTGAGTTATCAATATTGAAGAAACTCAACAGCTGGACCTGCTAAGATCTCAAGTAAATTCATTCAACAAACATTCAGGTATCTTCTGTGAACAAGGTGCTGTGGGCATATTAAGATGAAAGACATCTTTATAATGCCTATCCTCCAAGAATTCATATTCCAAATACTCCTTATGACACAGAAGATATTCCAGTGTTTCAGTCAAAGTAAAGATATCTTAAATCATAGAATCTTGGAAAGAGTGAGAGAGAAGGCACATAGTGAAATAATTAGGAATTCTGCCAACTGTGCTTACAGATATTCAGCTGAAAAATGACTTTAAAATAAGGTGTGATAGAGAACAGATTATTTTTAGTGAAACAGAAAACAGCTGTGCGGCTTAGTAAGTGCTTGGAAAAGATAATGGTAGATTATTTTGGAACAGATTGTCAACATTGACAGTTCAGTGCCTATTGACTTGTTTTTACCAAGGATCCAATGTGAGGAGGCTGTCACTGACCGTGAGGTCCTTGTCTTCACAGAAGCCTTTGTGTTGGCCAGCCTTTAGGAAGTCCTCCAAAAGTGGAATCACTCATGTGAAGTGAATCTTGAAGTTGTCCAGATTTCAAGATAACTGCCTTGTTACGATACCTTTGTGATGAGGCATTGAAGACACTCACCGAATGTCCTTTCATTTTACCATCTGGCCTTGGGCAAAATGTAGGCTCAATGGTAAAGTGGAGATGAACTAAACCTCACGAAATCGGTCTCCCAAAAGCAGAAACCAAGACAAGGGTTTGCATGGAGGTAGTTTCTTTGGGTAATTGATCTCAAGAATGAATGGAAGACAAAGAAGAATGAAATAGGGAAGGAGGGAAAGCCAAGTCAGGGATGCGTTACAGAGCTGATCACTTCTGTGGGCAACTGGGGAATAAACATGCCAAGGACCCTCTGTGGAGCTGAATAGAAGGCACCTGAAAATTATCTTCATGAGGAATGGGATGAGGCAAAGTTTACTCCATGGGTGTTAATTCCTTTTCCCATCCATGTTTGTGCCTGTATCAAATTCACTTAGCAAATTCCTGCAGGTGTCCCATATAGTGATAATGGAGAAATGGGATGAGGGGGTGGGTGGTGCAAAAAGCAAGAAATATTTGGTGTGGCTCAGGCAAAGTGTATCAAGTTACACCGGTGTGCATCTGGTTGCCAAGGTAATAGAACAAGGAAGTGAGCTGAGAGGTGTGAAGTGAACATAAGAGGGGTCCACTACAGTGTAACCACTTGTACCACCAAGATCTGTTTGGGCCCAGGGTCAAGTTCATTTCATTGTAGCCTACGTTGTGGCAGGCTGTAATCTCAATAAAAAAAAAAGATGAGGAGTAGTGGGACAAAGAATATGGTCCCCTGCTGCAGCTGGTTCTGAGGCTGTGATTAATATTTATCTTCCCTATTCTATTACACATTTCAGATTTTACACAGCTTTGCAGCAACCTGTCAGTGGGTCTAGGTTGCTTCTCTGAGGTGGTGTGCCCAGACCTTCATCCCAACAAGATATAATTACACTTGCTGGGTGACGGCTGCTTTCCTGGACATAAAGGAACCAAGAGATGCCCAGTGAATCTTGGGTTTCAGACATGCTTCTTTCTGCCTCCCATTGTGGGAGCAACCCCACCTTCTCGTCAATATGATGAGTCTGTGTATGCCAGCATTGTGAGCCCAAAATGACCCCTTTCTGGGGGCAGCCAATATATTTCCCATGCCTGGGTGTGGGTGGTATAAAGTCTGGGTCTTAGCCCACCTCAGCAACTCTGAAGGGCCTTCCCACCTTCAAAGTTCCCAGGGCGCCTTTCTGCTTTGTCCCCCTGAACTCTTTTCTCAGTCAAATCCTAGTTCCTTTCCTTCCGTTTTACAGGGTTTGATTCTGAGAGCACTCACTGATAAGTTTCCTGCATGCTAATAATCTCCATCTGAGTTTCTTCCCAGGGAACACAACCTGCAACACTGAGTTCCAAGGAGGCATGCCAGCAGTATATTAGGACTGCCTCCAGGACTCCTTGCTTGATCCACTGGAGAGTGCCACCATGTCAATAAAATGCAGTCTTATTCTGGTGCCCTGGTTCACACTTTGAATATCTACTTTCACATGTTTCTTCAGTTCCTAGTCATGTTAGCCCAGATCTTAGAATTCTTTGGGTGTGTACACTATATTCTTCTGGTGTAGATACTATATTCCTTGCTCAGACTGTAATGTGATGATAGTTACTGGTCACAGTCAAGGAGAGGAGGCAGGAGTGGATCTAATGGAGGTTGAGCATCATCTTGTGAGGCACCTGCTACATGTGAGAACTTTGTGAGTTATGCAGGCAAAGAGAGGTTTCTTTCCTCTAGCAAGGAAGAGGGGTCTGAGGGCTAAGAATATCTGGGGATTCAATCTTCTCTAGCTTTTCTACCCAAATATCCCCAGCCCAGGGTTTAGGGCTCACTTTGAATGCACAACCTCAAAGATGATGCCTGTATTCTTTGTGGCTCTGCTATTATTGTGCAAATCCTGAGCCTGACCTTTGGCACTGTTTGCCCCATGGCTGCTGAAATAACAGTCTATAAACACTGCCATGGATGCATTCTGACTTTCACAGTATGCCTTGAGTTATAGTTAGCTAATTTGAGCCTGTCATTTTCTTTTTTTCAAAGTGTCTAAAGTCCATTTTGAAAACCGGGTAACCTTACAGTCCTTAGACTTATCGTTGCCCCCAACAGTTTAAGTGCCACTGTTTCCTTTCCACTTGCACTTCAAACCCACTACTAAGGAAAGTGCACTAGTGCACTGTCTAGTCACTTCACCAACCAGCAATGAAGTGACTAGAGAGTGTGATACAGGTCCAGAATCCATCTAAAGCCTTTGCTTCCTTGGGCTATTTCTGGTACTAATTGTCCTAGACTAAGTTCCTCCAGAGGACAGAGCCTGAGAGATCTTCCTTGTAGGTAATTTATTTTGGGATGTGATCTTCAGAAACAAGAATAGGGATTGCAAGGAGTCAAATAGGAAAGGAAAGCCAATTTCGTGGTGAGTTATTGAGCTGATCACATCTGTGGGCAACTGAGGCTTGATCCTAGCAGGATCCTTCTGAGGAGCTACATAAAATGCACCTCAGAATGTCCACTGGAGGAGTAAAAGAGGAGAGTATCCAGTGGCTCCAATACCCCATTGGGCAAAGGTCACTTACCTAGGTGTTAACTCTCTCCCATATCCAAGTTTAGCTTTTCTTATGACAATAGTGAAGGATTCTGAACTTCATTTGAAGCAAATCCAGAGAATATACATAAAATTAACTACAAATGATAAAGTTCTTATTGAAATAAATGTAAATGGCTGGGCATGATGGCTCAAGCCTGTAATCCCAGTACTTTGGGAGGCCAAGGCGTTTGGATCACCTGAGGTCAGGAGTTCAAGACTAGCCTGGCCAACATGGCGAAACCCTGTCTACTAAAAATACAAAAATTAGCCAGCGTGGTGGTGCATGCCTGTAGTTCCAGCTAACTGGGAGGCTGAGGCAGGAGAATCTTTTGAACCTGGAAGATGGAGGTTGCAGTGAGCCAAGATTGCACCATTGCACTCCAGCCTGGGTGACAGAGCGAGACTCCGTCTCAAAAAAAAAGAAAAATGTACGCATAGTTCTGTGTTTTCTAAGCACATTGTATATACTTTTATTCCTTATTTGTAGATCATGGCAAATTAATATAAAACTTAGAATTGGCTGTTGTAGGGTTTGTTATGTGCCAGGCACTGTTTATATGCTTCATACAAACTCATTTAGTCGTCACAACAACATAATAAAATATGTACTGTGATTCTCTTAATTTTCCAGATGAAGCTGAGGCCCAGAAAGATTGGTAACTCAATAGCTATGTAATCTTGGGCATGAGTTGGTACAGGAAAGGGCTCTGCAGCATGTCCAGACTATAGTGAAAAGTAGCCCCTCCCACTGGGCCGTCGAACCTTACAGACCTATGGTGTTAGAGGTTGAGCTGCTGTTATACAGTGGGGACAGGGAGGAATAAATCTGGCACCCAGCAGTATGCATGGGCAACTCTTGGTACTCTTTTGTCCCATTTTGCTGTTAAATTGACAAGGACAAGAATCATGGCTTGAAAAGAGCACAGTAACTGGGTTCTGGGTTAGCCCACTAGGTCAACCAACAAGACCAGCAGAGGTGCTAATTGATGAAGAGAAGCTGTAGGTGAATGGGTCATGGAAGGAGATGATGAATATCAGTTGTAGCCCCCAGAACAGCTACAACAGAAGAGGCTGTAGGTTACCTCACTAGCCTTTCCCTTCTACGTATCCCTGGGGGATGTGGGGGCACAGGAAGAGGGAGGAGGTGCTTTCAGAAATTATACAGGCGGGGTGTGGTGGCTCACACCTGTAATCCTAGCACTTTGGGAGCCCGAGGCAGGCGGATCACTTGAGGTCAGGAGTTCACGACCAGCCTGGCCAACATGGTGAAACCCCATCTCTACAGAAATACAAAAATTAGCCGGGCATAATGGCGGGTGCCTGCAATCCTAGCTACTCAGGAGGCTGAGGCAGGAGACTCGCTTGAACCCGAGAGGCAGAGGTTGCAGTGAGCCAAGATCACGCCTTTGCACTCCAGCCTGGGCAACAAGAGTGAGACTCCGTCTAAAAAAAAAAAAAAAAAAAAAGAGAAAGAGAAATCTATTATACAAAACAAGTGGCTCTGAGTGTCCCAAGGTGAAGCTATGGTGATTGCTCTGATTGTCCTCTTCAGGACTCAAACATTCATATTTTTTCAACAATACAGGAAGCTGGGGGCTTTCTGCTGAGGTCTTCCCTGAGGAGGGAGCCCTGTCTTGCCCAAGGTCATGCCCCATCAGGGAGGAGGGTTCCTGTCTGCAGCCAGTGACTGGTGAAGGTGGCGTTCTTAAAGCTTAGCCCCTTTGCATCAATATTTGGCAATTCTGAAGGGACAGGCCAGCTCCAGAGCTCCTTACGCAAATATCTAAGGCCTTTGTTGTGACTACATTGCTTTTTCACTTCCCAAGTTTGATCCTGACAACTGTCTTAAGGACTTCTTGAATTCTAGTTTCTACTTCAAAATCTGTTTCCTGGAGCGTCTATCCTGTGGCAAAGAGTAACAGGTTTCGCATGGCAGGTAATATTAGTGCTCCCAGATTTTAGAAAATCTTGCCACAGAAAACTGTAATACTTGGCATATAAGTTCTATGTTTGTGTGTGTATCATAAGGATGTATTGAATACTTAAAACTGTAAAACATCAGGGAAAAACAGGTAGGCTTTATTTAAGAGATCAGTGTATATCAATTTCTGGGGATTTGTGATCTCTTCCCATGGATTAGAGGTGTCTATAATAAGGGATTGCATTAAACAGAGTTTGGTTGAATAAACAGAAGCTACCTTATGTTAATCAAGATAAATATAATGCAGTGAATCAGTTAAATGGGCAAGGGAAAGATGAAGTCAAATAGTAGATGGTGATGCAAACCAGAAATTAGCAACATCCGAAAGCCACTATAAGCTTCAAGACACTAGATATTGGGAAGAGATGCCACTAACAGATACAGGAAACTGGTTTGCCTGTCAGGAGTTAGAATCATGGCAAGGGCTGTCCATAGGAGGTGGTATCACAGAAGGAGGGGCTGTCTTTTGAGGGCTGGGATCAGAGAAGGCTCAGGCTCTGCTGGAAATGCTACCTGAAGTAAGAAAAGAAGAAATTCCCTGGCTTTCCTTCCACTCTTCCCTCCAGTTTCCCTCCAGGTCTCCCATTGGCTGAACCTAACCGTAAGTGATGGGTAAAGAAGCCTGGAAAACGTTGCTTCCTTGACACATTCAGAACAGAGGAACAGTGGGGAATGCATGCAAGACAAAGCAAGCAAATGATTAGTACATATGCTGTTTTTATGACTCAGCATCCATTCTCACACTTGTAGCCATTTTAAACTGTGATACAACCACAAGCTAATGCTGCTATATAACAGGATGCAACTGTCCTTTATATGAGCATGCTTCCCTCACCAGTGCATTTCTTAACAACTTAGTAAAAGGAGAGTCCTCTGGATCCTTCAAAGCAAGGGTATGGTTGGCAGTGGTTAAGCAGTTTGCACGCTGTGAATCCATTCCAGATTTCTAATTCTCCAGACTCCTTTGCCTGTACTGTGCTATCTAATACTACAGCCACTAGCCTCATGGTTAGCGGCTATTGAGCACTTGAGATAATTTGTTAAAAACATATTAAAATGTGGGTGCTAGAAAATTTAAAATTACAGTTGTGGTTTGTATTTTATTTCTGTCTGAAAGCATTGTTCTTCAGTGTGCCAAGCAACATCTCTACTTCATATCTTACTGGCCTTATTCTACTAAACTAGCAGGTGATTGATACCACCGCTGGTGCTTGAGCCACCACAGGAAATCCTGAATCCAGGTATACATGTCTATCTCAATAAATTCCGCCTGATCCAACCTTTGTTTCATCCTTTTGAATAGTCCTTTAGAATATATTTTCATACATGTCCCCTACATTTAACATAAATTAACAACATTTTGCAGCTCCTTTGGTGTATTTGCTATTTCATATGGCAGCAGATCATACACTTTCATCTGGTCTATGTTGGATCAAACTCTTGTTATGAGATTAGAAACGATGGGTGGTTTGAATGGGCTCTGGAAGAATAAGCATCCTCTTCTAGGGCATCTGCCACTAGTGAAGTCATGCAATGGTTTTATGCAAGTGAAGATTATTTGCCTCAGTTCGGGTGTTAAATTGAAAAAACTGACAAAAGGAAAGCTGCTTTTGCTGGAGAGGAAGGCTCAGGGGAATTCAGCATTCAGAACCTCATCCCTGTCTGCCCTTTCAAAGTCTCGGGTACCACTCCTTCCCAACCAGGTCCTTTACCTCAGCATAAAATACCTGATAGGACTACACATGTAACTGATGATGCATTATCAAGACTTGGGCCTGATACTCAGTCATCTGCCTTATGGTGATGGAGGTATGGAATGTGGCTATATAGCTTGATTTTTGGGTTAAAAAATTTAAGGCCTTAGGCTTATCTTTTTCTTTGTGCATACTCTTCAGGGCAGTCAGAAACATCCATCCTATGTAATAATTCTTGTTATTATTATTACTATCATAACAGTCAAATGCAATAGTTACTTGACCAAAGTCTTGCCTTCAACTTGTACTATGCCTCGAGAAACTGCAGCTTATAGTTTAAGTATGATATTGCTGCCTACCACAAATTGCTAGTGTCCCATTTCTTGCCTGTAAGGAGGTCGTCACTGCATTCATGATCAAAAATGACAACACAGTCTTAGACTTCTGTGTGGAGTATCAGTAAGAAGCCCCTCAGAAAACCAGAAATCACTCTGCGTATAGCAGACAGAAGACATTTAGTGCAGGGGACTTGTTGCACAGGTAATAGAAGAGTTGTGAAGCCAAATGAGAAGATATTGAGGAATCCTGAAATTAGGAAAAGCAGGAAAGTGCTACCACCATTTTGGCTGATGAGGTAGAAGGGAAGACATAGTGTTCTCAGAGCTCAGAAACTGAACCATCTAGTAGGAGCTAGAACTTGTCAGTGGCTGTCTTGTGAGATCTGGAAATACATAGAATTATCCCAAAGGAGTTGCTGTTATGGAAAAAAGTCACTAGGCCAGGCGCGGTGGCTCATGCCTGTAATCCCAGCACTTTGGGAGGCCGAGGCAGGCGGATCACGAGGTCAGGAAACTGAGACCATCCTGGCTAACACGGTGAAACCCCGTCTCTACTAAAAATCCAAAAAATTAGCCGGGCGTGGTGGTGGGCACCTGTAGTCCCAGCTGTTCAGGAGGCTGAGGCAGGAGAATGGCATGAACCCAGGAGGTGGAGCTTGCAGTGAGCCAAGATCATGCCACTGCACTCCAGCCTGGGCAACAGAGCGAGACTCTGTCTCAAAAAAAACAAAACAAAACAAAAACCAACACCAGTCACTGCCAGAGGTGCCACTAAGCAGAGAGAGAAAGGGAGAAATACCCTGGCTGCTTCTCTTCTCCAGGGTATTTCTTCAAGTAATCCATTAAAGCTTCCCATTTGCCAAACCTATTCAGAAGCCAGTTGTTAAAGGAGCCTGAGAAATGTAGACCTTCAGATACAGGAGAATTAGGGAAGGATGAGAATGAATCTGAGAACAATCAGGCAAGTGACCAGCACAAGAAGCACATCCCATTCTCAGTTACGTACACACTATGTGCTGTGGATAGAGTCCTAGAGATGATATGGTACTTCAGAGAAGCTTGCAAATATATGGCCATATCATATATATTATGTATGTTGTTAGTAGTAACAGCATGAATGCTAGAGAAATCTTGTGTAGTTCTAGCATTAGTTCTGATTAGGGTTAGTACCTATTTTTTATACAGTATATAGGTGAAATTATTATACATACCATCTTATGAGAGGCATGAAATTACTTAAAATAGCAAGCTTTTAAATAAGATTCTACCTAAGTACTTTCCTTATTCAGAAACCCAAAGAACAACATACATTTTCCCTTCTATGAGCTTGGCTCTCTTTAGTGATTTGCAACTACATAGCCAAGATGATTTGTCTAAACTTAGGAGACTACAAACGATGTGTGAAAATGAGGTACTAAACATATGGAAAGGAAATAGTATGGTGCCTCCTTTGAGATATTTATTTCTGCTGAAACTTTAATCTCTTAGTATTTTCACATCTATAAAATATTCTTTGTGGGGGAGGGGGAAGGAAACTCCCTTCTGCTTTAAGAGTCCCATTTTAAACCAAAAATGCACTTGCCCAACTTTTTATTTATTCCCTTAATAGTTTTGAGCTGTACCTATGGAAAGTCAGGTAAATTCAGAAAGCTTGAGTTTAGATATTTTACATCCTATACCACGCTTTCAGGGGAGAAAAAGGGCTTCATATTTTGAATATGTGAATTCTCTACCCTGTGGTCAGGAAGTTAGATTCAGGCATTGATCCAATGATCCCTGGAACATCTTCCACTTTTTTCCCAGTGGAAGGAAGAAAGATTTGCTAGAGGGGCTGACAGCATGAGAATGTGCTGCTACTTTTAACCCTCCAGATTGGGTTTCTCCCCAACACAAGTGACCAAGCAATTTTTTCTGAAGAGTCTTGAATGATATCCACATGACCAGTTTCTCCATTTTACATGATAATGTAAATTAGTACTAAGGGGATGTCTTTGGTTAATTACTGCAAACATTTGAGTCTGCAAACTCACCCCTTACAAACTATATGACACTGAATACTAGATTAAATGTGAATAAGGCAAAAGATGAATGTTTCCTCTACTATCCTAATGCAGGCCAGTCTCCAGGCATACTTTTTTTGGGGGGGAGAAGGGGGTACAAAAAAAAAAGACAGAGAGCCATTGGGAAATTCATAGGGTAAGTTAGGGAGGTGAGAGGATACTGAAGGTTTCTGCAACTACCCATTTTTGGAGGGTGGAGCAGTTTTTTGGTTCATCTTTGCACAGAGTCTTCAATAAAAGTTTATTAAATTAATTAAAAGAGACAAATATGACAGCCCTTCAAATACTTAATATTGTTATATGGGAGAGGCATTAATAAGTCTTTCTGTAATAGCCACTTTTTGTTCTTACTTTTATTCCCTTAAAGTCACACAGAATAATAAATGGGAGAGTTTCTAAATTATTGGAATTGTTTAAAAATTGACCACGTAGAGACTTTTTTGCTGTTACTTCTGGACAACCACAGAAGAAAATATGCTTTCTGTTGATGATCAAGCTAGACGACCACTAATTAGCCTCCCAACTCTGCCGTTTAGAATTATAGGATCTTCAGTTTTCATTTTCATTCAGATACTTATATTTGTATTCATTAATCAAAAATGTCTTCAAAGTTTCAAAGAGTTCAATTATAACTGAAGGAATTTGGAGACAGACCTGTCTCCAGGGCTGTTTTAGTAAATTAAGGTATACCTGTATGTTGGAAAACCTAAGCAGGCATAATATGTGTTTATGGACAAAGAAAAATGGTCATAATATAGCATTAAGGAAAAAAAAGTTAGGCCAGTGATGGTTTAAAAGTAATGGACAGAAGGTTTCTGAAATTCTATTTTGAAGCTTTAATGTTTAAAAAATGTTTTTATCAAGTATGTGTATGATATATATAAATAAACTAGGGCTAGAAGAAATGTAACTTCTAATTTTCTTATCTGGACCAATTTACTTATTTGGCATAACTGAACAACAGCTCAACTCTTAACATAATTGAGCCTCTTTTATTCTGCAGAAAGTTTGATTCCATTACCCTCTCACCTTGAAAGAAGGGAAATAGTTTGATAGTGAAGGAAAGGGAGGAGTCTACCCTTGTCCTTTGTTTCCCTCATCATACACTTAGTCTTTAAACTCTCTTTACCTGGAGAGACGCATTTTAGTGGAGTAATGAATCCAGAAACCAGAGATGGACTGTCTATTCCCAGATATCAAATTAATGATCTTGGTCCTTTTTTTCCTCTACCTTTCTATAATGCTCAGCCATAAGCATCCATTTCTTTTGAAAAGTCTCTGTTCTCTTGGCTTCTGTGAAACTTCAGAAGATTTGAAGATAATGTAGGAAAAATAATTTATATCTTGTTCATTTTCTCTGTCCACTGGTCTTGAATTATTTCAAGCATCAGCCCTACTTGCTTTCTTTCCTTTTCATTTTTTCCATCCATTATTCCTATTTAGATGACTCCCTAATGTCCGTCTCCACTCCTAATCTCTTTTAGTTCTCTATTTCTAACTGCCTCTTGGGAAATTCTTGGGCACACCTAATTTCACTATCTTTGAAACTAAATGAATCGTTCATCATTAGTCTTGTTCCTCCTCTTGTGTTTCTTAGGTGGGGTGAGTAAAAGATTCCAATCAAGACTAGTTTAAAGTTTGAGGAGCCATGGAAAGAAAGATCAGTCAAGACCACTAGGACTTGAGAACTCCTATCTTTCTCCTCTCCATTTTATTCAGTACAGACCCATTATTACTAATTTAAGTTGCACAAAAGGCTATCAACAGTCTATTTACTGTGCTCTTTTATAGTTTTATTAATTTTATGGAACTGACATAAGTTCACCACTAATCTCAGTCTCTCATTCCTGTTTATGCGTTAGGCTCTTAAGTTTCCCAAATTCAACTTCTTTCATCTTGTAGATATTCAGGAACTTAATCCATGGTGACATGGTGGTATACATGTGTGTTTGTGCTATAAGGGAATAGGGTATTGCTATATAATCAAGTGTGGGAACTCATAAAATGGAAAACTTATCAAGAAATTAATTGAATCTGCACCTCTCCTCTGTACTCTGCCCAAATTCCAAGCTACAGTGGATGGGCAGAGTTATGAACCTATAATTGTCCTCCCTTTTTCTCTAATATTATCTAGAGTTATTCCTTGATCTGATTACATTCTGAATACAAATGGAATGACTGGAAATGGCTCTTTGTATAACAGGACTGAACTGTGTTTTGAACACCTGCTGCCTAAATACATATTAAAGAGGCTCCTCCAAGTAGATGCCAGTGTCCATCAGTAAAAATACTCAGCTGTCTGGTGGGACAAGTGTTAGGTCACGTGGGCTCTCAGCAACTATCACCATATCCTGAAAATAAATGCCAGAAAAAGAAATAAGAAATTTTTTTTTAGCATGTATGGCAAAGGCCTGAGAGTAACCTCCATTATGGTTTTGGGAAGCAAACAATATTTTTGTGCCCATTTTCTGGAATAAGGCAATTGTTATACAAAATTATGATCTTGCCTGTCTGAAACTACAGTGGTAGGACTGTCACCTTCCAATGGAATTGGGTATTCAGGGGCCACCAGTTTTTCTTTAGTGACAGTGACCTGTGTACTTTCAGGGACATAAGGAGGAGAGCCCTGGTGAAAAGATAAAATGGAAGAAGTATTTGCTCTATTCTGCTGTTCTATTCCCCTTATCTGTGACTCAAAGAGGTGCCAAGAAAAGAGTCTGAGATGACTTTGGGAAGAAAGAGAGGGCAGAAGAGAGGGAAATAAAAGGGTTGATTTTTTATGGGGGTGGCATTGAAGAATTGCTAATAGAAGAAAGAGTTACAGGAGCTGGTGGAAGCAATAAAATTGTTTAGGCTACCCGTTGGCTGTGAGTTTATGTTGTTAACATGCTGTACCTAGAGCAGAGTATTATATTGGCATTGACTTGTTACTACTATAAATATCTGGAAATGTCTTCTAAACTAATAGCAGTTGTTTTCCTATCTTTTAAAAAATATATACGTAGGAAAAAAAATGGTTGGATAAAAGTACATCAAGAAGGTTACTACTTGTAAATTCTTTCTTACATTCTGTTTTTTTCTCACTTAAGTATTTTTCCAGGTTAACACATATATGTCAAAACCACAGAATATTATGAAGCCATTCAAAATGATTTGGTTGTGCTATTATATGGCTTAATTTTGTATTTATTGGATATTTAAGTTGTTTCTAATATTTTCCTATTGTATATCACTGAAACATAAATGTACTAGAATTTTTCCTTTTTAATATCAAAACTTACTTTGCTAATGTTTAGAATCAGTGGAATTACAGAGGAGCATTTAGGTAACGTGTGACTTACCAAGCTACATGTGGAAGCTTGAGTTTCTAATCTACCTCCACCATTCAAGTCCAGGGAGCCAGAGGGTTAAACTCCTAGCAGATGGTGCTGCTGCTAATGCTGCTGCTGACTGAGCATGTCAGGAATTTAAAGAGTTGCTTAAACAGGGTTAATATATGGCCTGTGGGAAGACAGCTGTTGTGTAGCAGAATTACAGGTCAGGAGGTTAGCCACATTTCCCTGAAAACAGAGGACTCGCCAGAGTCAGGATCAGTGAAAGCCATTTAGGGAAAGGAAAAAGCAGAAAGGTTCTATTTAAGGGAGCAGTTGAATGAGAGGGTAGAAAGTGCTAGGGTAGAACAGAATAACTACCAAATATAGAGGGGAATGGGGGAATGAAAGGAGACAGAAACAAGCATAGCAGAACACTGCCCCTACAGCCTCCACTCTGGAGATGCAGAGAGAGGCTGTACCACCAGCCCATTTCCCAGTTCCAGGGTTTGTTGTCTTATGCTTTCACCAGTATAGGGATGTGAGTTGGGAGAGCTCTGATCCTGCCAGGCTATTAGACGTTTAACATGGCTAATTGGCCCTGTAAGAGGACACAATGGGATGCTACCAAGTTGGAAAAAAAAAATTAGCCTCTTGGAATTAAAATCTCATCAAGTAGCTGATATCTAATGCAGTCCAAATTCTGCAAACACCTTGAGGGTCTATTCTTAGTGAAGCACTGTGAAAGGGTATTACGGAGGTTTGAAATTTAAAAATGTGAAACACCCGTCTCAGCTCTCAGGTAGTTTATTATATAATACAAGGGTGATGAACAGAGGAATTAGATAAACCCATGACTGTAATACAAGGTGACTAAGAAAACTGCTACCGAGAAAGTGGCAGGAGAATCAAAAGCAAGAGAGAGACCAGGACTGGTGAAGAAAACAGTGAATGTTTCCAAAGGATGTAGGCAAATATTACAAAGATGTAGGAGGGCATTACACGTGAAAGTGATCACATAATCACAGGCACTGAGTGACTAGTCTATCCCTCATACATGTTCATTTTAAAGTACTCTGAGGTTTCCTTCTCTTTTTTTTTTTTTTGCACAGAGTTGCCCAGGCTGGAGTACGGTGGCATGATCTCCACTCACTGCAACCTCTGCCTCCAGGGTTCAAGCGATTCTCATGTCTCAGCCTCCTAGGAAGCTGGGATTACAAGTGTGCGCCACCATGCCCGGATAATTTTTGTATTTTTAGTAGAGACAGGGTTTCGCCATGTTGGCCAGGCTGGTTTCGAACTCCTGACCTCAAGTGATCTGCTAGCCTTGGCCTCTCAAACAGCTGGGATTACAGGTGTGACCCACCGTGCCAAGCCTAACCTGAAATTTCTTTATGGAATAAGTCAGTCTTTCCTCATATTCGATTTTTTGCATAAATGGGTATTCAATAAATATATTTTGAATATTTGAAGACCCCAGTTTTTATATTGGCCTATAGAATGATATAAGGAAAGACCATAGACTTTAATGCTAGATAGATACGGGTTCAAATTTCAATACATTTTCTCGCTGTGTGACCTTGAACACAGTACTCATTCTCTGAGCAGTTTCCTTATCTATAAAAATGAGGAATATAAGGATGGACTTTGCAAAGTTGTTGTAAGGATTAAGGAGGAAGACATGTTCATACACTTGCTTGGTAAGAGCTAGTGTTCTGCTTTCCCTTGCCTTCACCCTTGCCCTGACCGAGTCTGTGTAACTGCTTGCCACTTCCTTGGTAACACCAGAGGGCAACATCGTCCCATTCTTATATCAAAGTTTTTCAGGAGTGAATGCTTCTTTGCAGACAGATTTTTTAAAATGCTTCAGCAAGGGAGGAAATAGAAACTCCATGCTCCTGAATGTGAATAGGGCGATAAGGGCTAAGCCCTGGAAAGACTTTGGAGCAGCTGCTGTGTTCCTCTGTGGGCAACAGCTATGGGCAGACGCTGTTGGAAGGCACTCCTTGTGCCGTCTATTTCTGCCAGCTGGGTTAAGAGGACTTCTGGTGCTAACAGAACCTTAAACTGGGAATCTAAATCAATCGGCTTGTTTACTACTAGAAAACCATTGTGCTTGTGTGATATATCTGAAAAGCCTGCTGGAATGTGTTTGCCAGAGTCTCATTACTATGGTGACTATGTATTCTAGTTAGCCTGGGACAGTCCTGGTTTATGCCTGTGGTCCCAGAGTAATTATTAGTGCCCTCTTTTACACTCAAAGTATCTCAGTTTTCAGGATAAGTTACATGGCCATCCTAGTCAGAACATTAAAAGGGATACTCACTAACAGTAAGGATCTGACGTAGCAAGAGTCCTCTGGTCGGTCTGGTTAAGACCGTGCATGGGCTTTGGAATCAGAAAGTGACATCTGGGTTAAAAACCCTGCTCTATCTGTGTGTCATTGGCAAGTTAGTTAACTTCTTTAAGCCTGTTTCCTGATGTATAGATTAGGGACAACAGAACATGAATGCACCGTCTCATTTAATCCTCCTAGTGAAAATGCTTACATGAGTCTCTGGGACAGTGATACATGGTTGCTACCCCTGGTATTATTTTTAAGATTTGCTGTAAGATTCAGGCTGTCACCTTAGCTGTATTGATTGGATCTCTGGATTTGAGGGAGTTGAGGGCAAGAGTGAAATGAATTGCACAAGGTTACAGAAACAATTATTGAATTGCTCAAGGTTAGAGCCAAAAAGAGCACCCACACCCGTCTCTCTGTCTAGTGCACCAAGGTGGTTGCTGTTTCTGTGGAGATAATTCAAGGTTAAAGATGTGACCCAATGTCTATCCTGAAGCCTTTAGCAAATACTGGGCACAGTATTATTCTGAAGCATAGAGGAGAATAGACATCTGACTATTCCACTGCATTATTCTTTTCATTTTATTGCAAAATGTTTTATGTATGAATAAAAATAACCTTGTCATGAACACCAGAAAATGCACCCCTATTAAATCCTAACATTACTCCATACTTTTTTTCAAAGAAATTAAATGTCAATGTCATATTCTATTCATCTTATCTGTCCCTATCTTCCCCTTCCAACAAGAGAATACAATAAAAATGTTTCAATAAGGAAAAATAGAAATTAAATGTCACATACAATTAAGACCTCCTATGTACCCCTCTTGTATAGACTCTTCCCTTATTAGATAATATTTTAACAGGTTTTTAAACTTAATTTAAATGGTGTCATACTATATCCCTCTGCAACTTTTTTTTCGTGTTGCTTAATATGTTATCGAGATTTATCCATGCTGGTAAGTGTGGTATACTATTACATTATATGAATATTCTGCAGCTCATTTACTCATTTTCCTTTTCATAGATGTTTTCATTGGTTCCAGTTTTCTGTAATTATGAACGATGCTGCAATGAGCATCCTTATGCATAAGACTCTCATACATGTAAGAGTTTCAGTATGGGTTATAGCCACAAGTGGACTTGCAGGGTCTTGGAGTATGAGTATCTTTGACTTTACTCAAACTGCCAATTTTTGCCAAATATTACCAAAAATTCTCCAAAGTGGTTGTTCCAATTTTCATTGTATTTAAGTTTTTTTTTCCCAGATGAAAATATATTATTTAGTTAAAAAAAGAATATGGGCCATAGTTATTCCAGCAACCAAAGAACAGAAAAACACACTCGTTGTAAAGTATATGCACTTTTAAGAGGTAGGGAAATGAATATTTATTGGATGTCTACTATGGGCTGGGCCCTAAGCTAAGTGATTTATATTTGCTTTTTCATTAATCCCATTACCTATCTGTCACCAAATCCTCTTAATTCTACCTCGAAACATCTCTTCTTTTCCCTTTTACTCTTTCCTTAAGAATTTTATTTTTTGCAGAAACACAGATGACACTTGCTGAGTTAAACCAACTGATCTTGCTTCTAGTCTTTGTCCTTGCCAATCTATCCCTTACAGTTTTAGAACAATCTTCCTAAAGGCGTAAATGGGATCTTGTCACTCCCTTTGGTGGAAACTTTTTAGACTTTTCCATCGACTAGAGGATAAATTTCCAACTTTTTGGTTGGGGCCAGATTTTGAAAGATTTTGCTCTCCAACTTCACCTCATTCCTACTCTTTTACGCTTCATTATCCTGCACAACTGATGGACTAGTTCCCCACATAGGCTGTGTACATTTCAAATTGAAAAAAGCGTAAGCAAAGCTGTGGAAGTTTGAATGTTCTTTCCACCACCCCCCACCTCAGGCAGATTTACCACATCATAGGGCTTTGAGTGATTCATTCTGTCTGGAGTAGGGAAGGGAGGAGTGTTGGGATGGCTTGCTAGAGAAAGGAAGGGTGATTCAGCTATTTGTCATGAATAGGGAGACCACATAACTTAACTTATATTTAACATGTAACTTAACTGGGACACCTTTGAAAGAGGGAGGTTAAAATATAAAAATTATGTAATTTTTTGAATGTATTAACTGTGTAACATATTGGCATTGTTACATTGGTCTGTAATAGAACTATCTTATAGTTCTATTTTAAAACTCTTCGCAATAAAGTACCATATACTTATGTACATTAGTTCAAAATATTACAGCTACAAAAACCAAGTAAATTTATCTTTAATATTGACATTTTAAACTGAAGTTACAATAGCATTCACAATGATGAGAACTATTTCACTTTTGTCAGAGTGAACTTCAAACCTCAATTTGCTACAGCAGATGAAAACAATGAGCTATTATTGGACTTAACCTAACTGACTTTCTCTTTGAAGCATCTGAAGACTTAGATATAAAACTGGCATCATTTAACACTTTGAAAAGTTCTTCTGCTAATGGAGCCAACACATCGACAGTTCTCACTTCATTTTTGTACATGCAAAGAGCACTTGGAATTGAAAATGAGCGAAATAATGTAGAAGTTTGCTCTAAATGAAAAGTCATGTTTCACTGGGGGATATGTTAGCCCTGAATTCTGAAGCTGCATATCTTAAGTTGGTTTCTTTGGGTGTAGTCTTTATATAGTAACTACTAACTTTCTTTTTATTAAAGGAAGTACCTTGTCTTATTTCTTAGTAAACACCCTATTTAAGTGTAATTCACCTACTTCACATAAAACTGCATAAATTATAAGTATAGAGCTCAATGAACAACCTTGGATCAAAAGATAGAACATTGATAGCACCCATTCTCCCACTGTTATATACACCCCCTCCCCAAGGGGAATTGTTATCCTGGCACCAGGCACCATCTTGTAGTGCTGCCTACTTTTGAACTTCATATAAATGGAATCATACATTATGTATTTTTCTTGCTTCTGGCTCCTTTTCCTTAATATTATATTTGTGAAATTCACCCATGTTGCATATGGCAGGAGTTTATTTCTTTTCTTTGCTATAAAGTATTCCTTTGTGGGAATGCTACAATGTATGTAGCCATTCTACTACATTTCTACTATTTATTTCCAGTTCTGGGCTATTATGAAAAATGTCATTATGAATACTGTTGTACCATTTGGGGGGTGCATATATACTCATTTTTGTTGAGTATATGCCTAGAAGTGTAATTGTTGGGTCATATGTTTCTCAAAAGAAGACATACAAATGGCCAACAGGATACAGTTGATCCTTAACAATCCTGGTTTGAACTATGCAGTTCTACTTATATGTGAATTTTGTGGGTTCCACAGGGCTGACTGTGGGACTTGAGTATGCTCACATTTTGGTATTAAAGGAGGTCCTGGAACCAATAGCCTGAGTATATCTGGGAATGACTGTTCATGAAAAAGTGCTCAACATTACTAATTATTAGAGAAATACAAATTAAAACCACAATAAGATGATCTCACTTCTGCTAGGATGGCTATCATCAAAAACATGAAAGATAAGTATTGTCAAGGACTTGGAGAAAGGGAACCCTTGTACCCTGTTCTTGGGAATGTAAATTAGTACAGCCATTTTGGAAAAAAGTATGGAGGTTCCTAAAAAATTTAAAAACAAAATTACCATATAATCCAGCAATCCCACTTCTGAGTATTTGCTCCAAAAGTTTGAAATCAGTTTGTCAAAGAGACATCTGCACTCTCATGTTCATTGCAGTACTATTTACAATAGCCAAGTTTGGAATCAACCTAAACGTCTACCAACAAATGAATGAATAAAGAAAACATGGTAGGCTGGGCATGGCAGCTCATTCCTGTAATCAGCAGTTTGGGAGGCCAAGGTGGGGGAATCACTTGAAGCCAGGTGTTTGAGACCAGACTGGGCAACAGAGCGAGACCCAGTCTATGTAAAATATAAAATACAAAAAATTAGCTCAGCATCATGGCATGCCTCTGAAGTCCCAGCTACTCAGGAAGCCAAGGCAAGAGAATTGCTTGAGCCCAGCAGTTTGAGGCTGCAGTGAGCTATAATCATGCCACTGCACTCCAGTCTGGGCAAGAGTGAGACCTTATCTCAGAAAAAAATAGAAAAGAAACTGTCGCCTGTATACACAATGGAATAATATTCAGTCTTAAAAAAGAAAAGAAATGCTGTGATTTGTGACAACATGAATGTAATTGGAGGCCATTATTCTAAGTGAAATAATTCAGGCACAGAAAGACATATACTGCATGATCTTAGTTATAGGTAGAATCTAAAATAATTGAACTAATAGAAGCAGAGAGTAGAATATGATAATATGGTTCTGTGGTACAAAGGCTGGGGCATGGGGAGAATGGGGAGATGTTGGTCAAAGGGTACAAAATCTCAGACAAGAGGAATTACTTTTTGAAGATCTATTGCACAGCATGATGGATATAGTTACAGTATTTTACATTTTGAAATTGCTAAGAGTAAATTTGAAATGTTCTCACCACAAAAAATATTAAGAATTTGAGATGATAAATATTTAACTATATTAATTATTCTACATTGTTTTGCATCATTTTGTGTCCCATTGGTTATATTATACAAATTACATACATTTATACAATTATAAATTGTCAATTTACAATTAGAAAAAAGAATTGCTGAGTCATAGAGTAGGCCTATGTTCAACTTTAATCGATCCTACAAAACAGACACTATGCATCTGGATTGTACCATCTGGATTGCTCCAGGTCTATTTCCCACACGCATTTCACCTGTAATTTCTCAGGTCTCCTTTCTGGAGGCCTGCTAGTTTCAGGCATCTCACATGCGGGGGAATGGGCCACTGCATAGTTGGCTAATACACCATGTGGCCATTGAGGGCAGCATCATGAAATAGTTCTCTCTTCTGATTTCTCTACAGAGAAGGGGTAAGCCAAAGAAGTGGGGCGTGGTGAGCAAGATAGGTACTGGTAAATAAGAATGTGTCTGGAGACTAGTATCTCCTTTCCTAGTGGGATATACTTGCTGCCACTGGGCTTGATGATTCGCTTTTACCTGAGGAGGGGAAATATCAGGAAAGTGGTCTGAGACAGTGTGTGGCAATGCCAGGCCAGGTAGGAAATGTGTGTTTCCAAATAGGTACAGAAGATGGATCTAGCCTATGCTCATACATACACTCCAGAATTGGAACCACAGAGCATAGTTGAGATTTGGGGTCATAGGTTTGCTGTTCCAGTGTGGAGAAAAAGGGTATGCACATCAGAGGAATATAGTACGAGGAACCAAGCTGGAAGATGTGGCTGAGTCTCTCAAGAGACTGCCAAATCCTAGGGAAGCTACTTGGGATAAATACCTCATTAATGAGCCGGTTAGGGCACTGGCTCCACACACCATGTCTATTACTGTGTCTATCATGGCTTCATCAGTGACGATTACCACGAGAAAGGGAACATCAGCATTGCCTGGACTGTCCCATAACCAGACAACCTCTTTTCTCACCCTTCTGAGTTGGAATTAGGAGGACGAAAACTGCAGGAAAGGAGGGTGTGGTGTGAAAGAGCCACCACACTCCATTTGTACTCCCCTAAGCTAAGTCTAATTGCATGGGAGGAAAGGGGAGCCTTGATCAAGTGATTCAAGTTTTAAAATAAACAGAACTGAGTCTTAACACAGACATTATGTTTTAATAACTGGGAAAGGGACAGCAAGTTATAGACTAGGACTGAGATCGCATTAGGGATCCTGCTATCCAGTGAGATGGAGGATTAACAGAGCAGAGTTGAAAACATTTACTGGAAAAATAAAATAGCTCTATGTTTATTCCCAAGTTGTTGAGACTGCTCAGTCAAATCGGTTACATAATCTGACATAAATTCACTCAATTAATGTAATCCTGCACCAAGAGGACAGACCCTTTATCTATTTTGTCTCCTACTATATTCCCAGTGTTCAGCATAAGGCCTGGGACATGACAAATGTTAGTTCCATATTTATTAAATGGGTAGCATGAATGATCTGTTTTTCTTGTTACCACATTTTTGTGTTCTAACTAAAAAATTGCACACACTCCTAATGATAAACTCTCCCTGAAGGCAATCATCTGCGAAAGCATATTAACGTATTATTCAATTTGCAACATCTTTTGAAACAGCTAGCTTTCAAATCAAAGAAGTAATTGAAGCAAGTTAGAGATTTTACTTTCAAATTCGAAACCAGTATTAATTGACTTATAACTTTGTTACCCACACTGAGGAAAAAAAATGAACAGAAAAATGTGGTTAGCATATTAAGCAGGCACTTTATATGTCTACAAGCTTGTCTTCAAATGGGTTCACTTTGCAACTGGGACCAGATTGGGTTATTGAGTTGACTATTGCTACTCAGGGTTTGAAGTTTTGTGGTATTTTCATTATGTTGAGAAAGATTTTTTTCCGAGAAAATCCAAGTGTTAGAAGCATTAAATAACAGTGAGTTCAGCCAGTGCCACAATGCGCAGGCAATACAGTGGGCCAGGATGAAGCTATTATCTGTTCCAGTTCAGTGTGTCCCAGGGTTTCACACTCAACTGTGAAACCCTGGGGAGAGGGATACTATTTGGGGCCTTTACTTACTAAGAGAAATGTAATGTACTAAAAGAAACTTATCCTAAAATGATCTTACTTATAAGTTACTTCCATGGCATGGACTCAAGGATATTATTACAAGGTGAATAACAAGTCATTTATCATCATTTTCTTTAATAAAATATTAAGAGCCTGCACTAGAGCAACAAGCAATATTCTTATTTTTTATAAACTTTTAGTTTTAGGACAATGTTAGTACATATAGTTCCCATATACCCCATAACCAGTTTCCCTATTATAAATATGTTATATTAGTATGATATATTCATTAATGAACCAAAATTGACACATTATTATTAGCTGAAATCCATAATGTATTCAGATTTCGTTTTTTTTTTTTTAAAAAAAAACCTAAGCCATGTTTTTCTGGTCCAGGATCCCATTCATGACACCACATTATATGTAGTTGTCTTATCTGCTTAGGCTCCTTTTGGCTGTGACAATTTATTAAACTTTGTTTTCGATCTTTACAGTTTTGAGGAATAGGGTTAGGCATGTTTAGAATGTGCGTCATTTGGGGTTTTTCTCATGATTATCCTGGCATTATGGGTTTTTGGAAGGAAGATCACAGAAGAAAAGGGCAGTTTTCATCGCATCACATCATGGGTACATACTCTGAACATTATTTACCACTATTGATATTGACCTTGACCACCTGCCTCAAATAGATCTTATCAGATTTTTTCCGTGTAAAGTTACCCTTTTCCTCCTTTTCCATACTGGAAGAAAGTCAGATTCACCCATTTTGGGGAGGAACTCAAATTACTCTGAAATTCCAGTTTTGTTTTAATTTTATTCCGGCATTACTTTCTGCACCAGTCATACAGAGGTATGCACACATGCACAAGTGTTCACACACAAACTCTTTCTTTCTCTCTCATCTCTACTCAGAAATACCAAAAAAGGTCTACACAGAGAGATCTCAAATTCGAAACACAGGCTACCAACAAGCTCTCCCCATACAAAAAGTTTATCAGTAACTATAGGTTGAAACCATAGATCAATACAGGAATTTTTCCCCACTCAAGTACATTCAAAGATGAAAAAGATGAAACTCAGAGGTGAAATAAGTTGCTGGTGCTTGTTTTCAAAAAACATGGAGATAATGATTGTAAAATATGGATTCCTCATACCTATTCTTTCTTTGTCAAGGAATAAAGAACTCGCAATTACCAAGCTGGGCCTCTGAAATGGTTGGCGTTTTTTTGTTTTTGTTTTGTTTTTTTCCTGGAAATTCCAGGGATTTGAACTGTTGGCCTCCACTTCCACTTGGAAGCTGGGTTTAGCTCCCAGTGAGGCTCAGGAAGAGAGAAACATAATTTCCTTTCACGCTAACTCTTTAAAGGCGGAGACGCACTTATAATTCCTCCTTTCCTTTTTATTGTTAGCAATTATGCAGAATCAATAAAATAGTATTAACAACAACAAAGAGCAAAATTCCCTCCTCCCCACAACATGAATAGTTGTTTGTCTTCACTGAAATTTCATGTAGCCTCATTTCCCAAATTCCGACTTAGCAGACTTTCTTAGACTGTTTTTAGGAACCTAGTCTGTATCCAATTTCAGATCAAACTCCTTATATTACTTATATAACTAGCAGCGGTGCTAATGCAAATCTGTTGAGTATCCTCTATTTTTTCTCTGGGAATGGGTTATTCTATTCTTGGTCTCTAATTTCCTGGGTAAGGAAGAAATTCCTTTTGGGGTTTCACCCCTTAGATTTGAGATACCTAAAGTGACTTTGAATCATATCCTTCATGCCTCCTGGAAATCTTAGGAGGACTTGCTACCACACATCCTTTGTTCTGCCCTGATATTTGGTTAATAAAAAATGAACTAGAAAGAGAATGGCTTGGGATAATTGGGAAAATAAATTTTATCTGGCATTCTAAAAGATAAATGGACTCGGGATTCATAAATTCTGTATGAGATGGCACTGAAGAAAAAAAAATAAGGTTCCTTATTCTGATACAGGAAGAATTGAGGAGAGTATAGACCAGCACTGTCCAACAGAAATATAATGTGAGCCATATATGTAATTTTAAATTTTCTAGTAGCCACATGAAAAAGAGGAAACAGGTGAAACTAATTTTCAAATATATAGGTTAATATATTGAAAATATTATTTTGACAGGTAATCAATATAAAAATATTAATGAAATATTTTATTTTTCTCTAAGTCTTTGAAATTCAGTGCATATTTTACATTTAAAGCATATCTTAATTTGGATACTAAATTTTTAATGATTAAGATGAAGAAGCAGTCAAAGGAAAACAAAAAAGTTGTGTTTAGCAGAAAGTGTTTTATTCTGCTTAAGTTTTTACATTTAAATGAACTAGAATTAAGTAAAATTTTAAAAATTTACTTCCTTAGTTAACACTAGACATTTTGCAAGTTCTTAATAGCTACATGTAGCTGGTGGCTACTGTAATAGATTGTACAAGTATAGATTAAGATGTAGAGCACTTTTAAGTTGGAGAGTTTATTAAAGTGGTCTTTACCATCTCTGCAAAACAGAGGTTAAGAGTACTGGTTGAAAGTTACAGAAAAATAATTAGAGGTTTGATTGGATATGAAAAGCTTTCGATTGGCCAAAGTTGGCTAAGAAGTCAATGCTGGATGAATAAAGCCTGCTGAGGGTTAACTGTACAGTCAAACAACTTACTATGATTGTGAGATTACCCTGGTACCTCCTGGCAGTCCAGGAGCAGAAAAAGTCCCACATATCTAGATTTTCTGATTGTTGGGAAGCCTGGAGAAGGTCAGTAGGTAAGTGAATCTAGGAAAAAGGCATGGCCAAGCTGAGCTGTGGTCCAGGGTGTGAGGAAATGACTGAAATTAAAACAGTTAACTAATCAGGTGAACAGGAGGGTATGAGAGTAAGGAGGAGCTCCAGGTTGGTGAGAACTTTTGGAGTGCTGGACGGGAGAGTTTGGTTGGAGAGAGGATTTTCATTACCTGATACTCTAACAGAATGTTAAAAGGGGCTCTTCCAGTTGAAACAAAAAGTGCCAAGTACCCTCGCCTTCACTGCCTAAACTCCTCCAAGTGACTCTAGAGCAAGCAAGCTAAAGAGGCCCATGGACCCAATTCAGTTATCATTTGTTTTAGTAATTAAACTTTTATTGGACCACAGCTGAGCTTATTCATTTGTTTTCTCGCTAATTGCTTTCATACTACAATGGCAGAATTGAGTAGTTGCAGCAGAGACTATATGGACCACAAAGACTAAAATCTTTACCATCTGCCTCTTTATACAAAAAGTTTACTGAGCCCTGGTTTAGCCAAGCTTTACACTATCTATGAAGGATTTGTAAAGAGGGTGGTTCCAATCCAATTCTCCCACGAATTCATCATCAGCTTAAGAGGAGGCTAAGAATAAATGATTTCTCAGACACAGTAAGGATTCCTTTGGAGAATTAGTGTAGTTCATCTCTGTGGGGGAATGTAGGGAGATGTGTTCCCCCATCCCCAAACTGAAGACAAGTGAGGAAGACTTGAAAAGAATCACTTTGAGTTTATATTGCATGCTTTTCTGAAATTTGGATGACACAAGGACTGGTTCCTGAAAAAAATAAAGCCTCTTTAGCGGTGGCTGGTTAGAGTAGGGAAAGAGGGCCACAGTGGCAGTGACATGGACCTGATGTAGTAACTGTTCTCCTCCTCCTTGCCTTCCTTCCTCTCCTCATTCTTCACAGCTTTATTGGGATATAACTTATGTACCATGATATTCACCCTTTGAAAGTGCATACCTCAGTGGATTTTAGTAGACTCAGAGTTGTGTGGCTATCATCATTATCTAATTGTAGAGCTTTCCATCTCCCCCAAAGAGACCCTGTATCCATTAGTCATTTCCTACTTCTTTCACTAATCAGCCCTCTGTAACCACTAATCTTCTTTTTTTTATTATTGGTTAGAAACTTTATTTTTTATTTTATTTTATTTTATTATTATTATACTTTAAGTTTTAGGGTACATGTGCACAATGTGCAGGTTAGTTACATATGTATACATGTGCCATGCTGGTGTGCTGCACCCATTAACTCATCATTTAGCATTAGGTATATCTCCTAATGCTATCCCTCCCCCCTCCCCCCACCCCACAACAGTCCCCAGAGTGTGATGTTCCCCTTCCTGTGTCCATGTGTTCTCATTGTTCAATTCCCACCTATGATTGAGAACATGCGGTGTTTGGTTTTTTTGTCCTTGTGATAGTTTACTGAGAATGATGATTTCCAGTTTCATCCATGTCCCTAACAAAGGACATGAACTCATCATTTTTATGGCTGCATAGTATTCCATGGTATATATGTGCCACATTTTCTTAATCCAGTCTATCATTGATGGACATTTGGGTTGGTTCCAAGTCTTTGCTATTGTGAATAGTGCCACAATAAACATACGTGTGCGTGTGTCTTTATAGCAGCATGATTTATAGTCCTTTGGGTATATACCCAGTAATGGGATGGCTGGGTCAAATGGTATTTCTAGTTCTAGATCCCTGAGGAATCGCCACACTGACTTTGACAATGGTTGAACTAGTTTATAGTCCCACCAACAGTGTAAAAGTGTTCCTATTTCTCCACATCCTCTCCAGCACCTGTTGTTTCCTGACTTTTTAATGACTGTCATTCTAACTGGTGTGAGATGGTATCTCATTGTGGTTTTGATTTGCATTTCTCTGATGGCCAGTGATGGTGAGCATTTTTTCATGTGTTTTTTGGCTGCATAAATGTCTTCTTTTGGGAAGTGTCTGTTCATGTCCTTCGTCCACTTTTTGATGGGGTTGTTGTTTTTTTCTTGTAAATTTGTTTGAGTTCATTGTAGATTCTGGATATTAGCCCTTTGTCAGATGAGTAGGTTGCAAAAATTTTCTTATACACCAATAACAGACAAACAGAGAGCCAAATCATGAGTGAACTCCCATTCACAACTGCTTCAAAGAGAATAAAATACCTAGGAATCCAACTTACAAGGGACGTGAAGGACCTCTTCAAGGAGAACTACAAACCACTGCTCAATGAAATAAAAGAGGATACAAAGAAATGGAAGAACATTCCATGCTCATGGGTAGGAAGAATCAATATCGTGAAAATGGCCATACTGCCCAAGGTAATTTATAGATTCAATGCCATCCCCATCAAGCTACCAATGACTTTCTTCACAAATTGGAAAAAACTACTTTAACGTTCATATGGAACCAAAAAAGAGCCTGCATCGCCAAGTTAATCCTAAGCCAAAAGAACAAAGCTGGAGGCATCACGCTACCTGACTTCAAACTATACTACAAGGCTACAGTAACCAAAACAGCATAGTACTGGTACCAAAACAGAGATATAGATCAATGGAACAGAACAGAGCGCTCAGAAAGAACGCTGCATATCTACAACTATCTGATCTTTGACAAACCTGAGAAAAACAAGCAATGGGGAAAGGATTCCCTATTTAATAAATGGTGCTGGAAAAACTGGCTAGCCATATGTAGAAAGCTGAAACTGGAACCCTTCCTTACACCTTATACAAAAATTAATTCAAGATGGATTAAAGACTTAAACGTTAGACCTAAAACCATAAAAACCCTAGAAGAAAACCTAGGCATTACCATTCAGGACATAGGCGTGGGCAAGGACTTCATGTCTAAAACACCAAAAGCAATGGCAACAAAAGCCAAAATTGACAAATGGGATCTAATTAAACTAAGGAGCTTCTGCACAGCAAAAGAAACTACCATCAGAGTGAACAGGCAACCTACAAAATGGGAGAAAATTTTCACTAATCTACTTTCTATCTCAACAAATTTGCCTATTCTGAGCATTTCATATAAATGGAATTAGAAAATATATTGCCTTTTTTGATCTGGCTTCTTTCAGATAGCATAATGTTTCCAAAGTTTGTACATGTTATGAATCAGTGTCTCTACTTTTTGTAGTTGAATAACATTCCATTGTATCGGATATACAATTGTATGGCTATACCACATTTTGTTTACCCAGCTAGGGGACATTTGAGTTGTTTCTACTTTCTGACTACTATAAATAATGCTGCTATGAACATATGTGTCACAAATTGTTGTTTGAACATCTGTTTCATTTCTCTTGGGCATATACCTGGGAGTGAAATTGCTGGGGATGAATGAAACATAGTCATATCTAACTCTATCTTTATCCTTTTGAGGAACTGCCAGATGGTTTCCAAAGCTACCATACTATTACACACTTCCACCAACAATGGGAATGCAGCTAAGTTCTAAGTTCTCCATATCTTTGCCAACACTTGTTACTGCCTTTTTTAAATGATAGCCATCCTAGTGGATATAAAGTGGTATCTGTGTTTTTGATTTGCATTACCCCAGTGATATTTATGTTGAACATCTTTTCATGTGCTTATTGGCCATTTGTATATATTCTTTGGAGAAACTTATTCAAATCCCTTTGTCTGTTTTTAAATTGGGTTATCTTTTTATTGTTGTGTTATAGTAGCTGTTCTTTAGTTGTCTTAAAGGGACTTTGCAAAACAGGCCTGCTGGGAAGGGTGAGGAGGTCAGACAGAGACCACCAGATGCCAGGGACTGAGATCTGTGTCATTCATAGCCATCAGGAGAAGACATCACAAAAGGAATGTTGACAGAACCCCTACAAACCCACAGAAGAACTAAAGAGAAGAAAAGCCAGAATTTGGGCATCCAACAGAGAGATTTCACTGGCACTAGTGTTATGAGACTTCTACTTTTCTGTGAATCTTCTCCTTTCACGCCCTTCACCTTCCCTGGGGGCCAGAATGAGTGGCTAATTAGCCAGTAACAGGAGGGGGAGGTAGGGAGAAGTAGCCCAAACTGTGGGGGAAGCGAATGCTTGAATGGACTGAGATAGTGAAGTTTTGATTTAATGTAAGTGAACTGTTTACAAAACCAAAGCTAAATACTTATTAACACCTGAGAGTAATTAGAAAAACCATGAGAACTGCCTGAAATTTCATTCATGGATGGGGAAGACTGAACAAGCTCAATGGTGTCAAAGGCAGTTGTATGAAACTAAACATTAAGCCAGTTTATAGTGTCACTCCTACTCACTCCACTTTGTTTGATTGATCATTACAAGATCTTAGACCTATTCAACACTCAATATAGGATAAGCATTCAATATGCTCAACATAAATATCATTGGGGGTAAGGCAAATCAAAACACAAACATACTGCTTTATATTGAGTGTTGAATAGATCTGAGATCTTGTACGGCATGACTGTGTGTGTGTGTGTGTGTGTGTGTGTGTGTGTGTGTGTGTGTGTGTGTGTGTGTTGGGAAGGCATCCAGGGGAAGTGGATTAGAAAGTCAGAGAAGAGGGAAGGTCTGAAGTTGGGACGACAGGATGTTAGATGGATGGCCAGCTTTGATATTGTGCTCCAACAACAGGGTGGAAGGGAATGTGATAGAAATGAAAACAGCAAGCTTGACACTTAGGAGGGTGAGGAATGGCCCTGGAGGCTAATGGATGGCAACTGTAGAAATGTCGAGAGAATTCTGTATGGGCAGAGAAAATGGGATTCTTGATAAGACGTATTGGAACTAAGGTCTGGAAGCTTCAGTGAAAAGTATGCCAACCACATCTCTTGGCTTGGTTTTAGGTTGGGAGAAGGGAAATCCACTAATGGAGAGATTTGAGAAGAAAGAAGAAGTATGTAGCAGTTAATGGAGTTTGGAAAGAAATCTTGAAAGAAGCCAGCAAGCAGTGTTGATAAGAAGAAGCAATGATAAAAGTTCAGGGGTGTGGATAAAGCCGAGAGGATAGCAAGGGTGGAGTCTGGAGAGGTCCACACAGAGGGGTCAATAATTTTAAAGATGAAGGAGATGGGGAAGACAAGGGAAGGGGGAACAATGGTACTGTTGACAGAACTACTTTGTCCTAAAATTTCTATTGTAAACTTGATGTGTTGGTATCAACCTGACCATATGAATGCAACCCCATTAAGTTGTAAACCCCAAATACCAATGCTAGGAACAACTTGGGGGTTCTCTGACCAGTGGCCTTTTTTTTTTATTGTGAAATTCTTCAATTTGAAAGGGGGCTTTCCAGTGGAAATAATAGACTGTAAATTGTTTACTTGGCAAAATGCCATTATACTTAGCTAAGGACCTTCATACATAAGGATATAACAGAGTTTACCTGCCAAGTGCTTTTGGAATGAGATGGTAGGGAAATTTTTCCTGACTTGAAAAGCAAAGAAAAGTTCTAAAAAATACTGTGTTTTGCATTTAAGAAAAACACAGCCATGAAAGAGTAGGAGCAAAAATGTTGGTCAACTAATGAATAAACTGGGTGAAAATCAAGCAAAAGACTAGTTGACATAGTTTTGAGTCGTTAGTCAATGATATATCCTTAAAATTGGAACAAACAAAAAAGTTTTCAGGGCTGCTTTGCTTGGATTTATTTTCCCCATTTTCCTTTCGGGGAATAATTAGTGCTAAAAAAGGAAAGAGAAAAAAGGGCACAGGGTGATAATTAAAGCATAAAAATACTTAGATGTCATGTTATCAAATCCAAATATAAGGGAAGTTTATAAAAGTCTGCTTCTGCTGTGTTTTTCCAATCAAGTGGCAATTATTGGATCTTGATTTTGCATCTAGCACTGTACCATGTGTCATGGCATTATTCAGGAAAGGTATACGCATGATTCTTACCCTGTGGAGGATACATGCTCTTAGGAAAACAAGACTAACCACATGAAGTGTCACAAAGGGAGAAAAATACAAGAGGTTTTAGAATAAACTACTTAGTTGGATTTACTCATGCATATGGACAGAAATGACACAGATACATTCATGAATAAAACAATTGCTGTAATATTATAAAGAATGCATCTTGCAAGATGCTGTTTCAGAAAAACTGCAAAAAATATTGTCCTTGACCATATCTGTTAAGTCCCCATTCTAACTCAAAGCTAGGCAATCCATCAGGATATTTCCTAGAGTTTGCTCCATGGAATATTAGTATCCTGAGATGCCCCAAGTAAAAGGATTTTGTGGTCAAATTTGAGAAGTGTAGCATATTGTTAGAGCAGGTAGCTAGGCACACATGAGCAAAGCAGAAGAGGGCCCCCATCAGGAATGTCAGGCGACCATCAGGTGACGGTCAGGCGGTTGTTAACAGTCTCTCTAAAATAATAATTGGTTGCAGCCAGCTCCAGGGGTAAGGCAGTCGCCCAATAGATAGAAAACACCTGAAGGTGGTGATTAGCAGCTTCATAATCAGATCTCAGGAGTTGGGCGAGCAGGGTCGAGCAGGTTCAAGCATGCGCACTAAGAGGCAAAATGGCGGAGTTTAACCAGTATACGTCCTTCCTCTAGGAATGCCCCGCTGGTAAGGGAAGAATGCCTCAAGTGAGCATGTGCACAGCTTCAGTAAACACACTGTGCATGCGGCCCCTCCCAAGTGCTGGCAGGCCACTGCACATGCAGACAACCCTCCCCAAGGGAAAAATCAAGGGAGGAGAAACGGAAACCTGGAAACCATTCCAATGTATAAAAAACCCCAAGTCAAGGGCTGAACAGGGCACATGGATCTCTCAAGTTGCCCACTTGGTCTTCTTCCAAGTGTACTTTATTTCCTTTCGTTCCTGTTCTAAAACTTAATAAACATTGACTCCTGTTCTAAAACTTGCCTCAGTCTCTCCCTCTGCCTTAAACCAACTTCTGCCCCTCGGTCAAATTCTTTCCTCCAAGGAGGCAAGGATCCAATTGCTGCAGCCCATACAGATTTGCCACTGGTGACAATACCATGTCTCTTTCTTGAGGAATCATAGCACACATTTGCATATTAAAGGCTCCAAGAAATCCTGCAGAGAACTCATGTTAAAACTGTACAATCCTGCATATCCCAAACTTATTTGACTATAGAACACCCTTATAATTGCTAACCCTACTTTGACAAATGCTATGTTAAAGGATACACATGAGATACTCAGGACTCAATGAGTAAGAAAAGCAGAGAGAATAAAACTAATTTGCACCTGGACGGAGGATTTATTTACCCATGTTCTGAATAAAAGCCAAGGCCTAGTGGCCTAGCCTCTGCACAGAGTCATAGGAAATGAAAACACAAATATGACTCCAGGTGTCTTGAGGAATAATATAGACCTTTAATGTGGGATTTTATGCAGCATACCAAATACAGGCCTTCTAGTTTGTCTCTCTAAATATTCTTTCCATTCTCTGAAAGTCTACATCTGCTTAGCCACTAAAATCTCTCTCCTGCTCTATTTTATATCCATGTTTTGCTCACCATCTTGCTGGTGAGGCCTGTTCAATTTCTTCTTCACTCTCACTCTTTTTTGATCCACCTTCCAGCTAATGACTAACCACAATTCAGCTCCCACCTGCTACCTACACTACACTATGTGGGGAAACCGTGTAACCCGGGAGCTCTAGTTCCCTTGTTTCTCTTGCTTTTCATGGAGGGTCATAGGGGGAGCCTCTTCTCATGTTCATTCTCAAAGGTTTTCTTATGAGATTTTAGTAGGGCATTTTTAGTAATGGGTTTGCTATATCTATTAATGGCAGCATTCCTAATTATATTGAATGTCCCTGAAGGTAGCTTTATTTTTGCAAATAGTATTAACAGGACTCTTTGTGGCTGGACTTGTGTTTAATAACCAGCCCATTCTCAAGGAATATGGACAAACTTTTGCCAGATTTAGATCTATAAAATAGGTTTTATTCTGCATTTAAACTTACAAAAGATTTCCCCTTTCCATTTCAATAAAGACAGCAAAATAACCAGAAAAATTGCCTCCTTACTTAAATCCAACCCCAGAAAAGCCACAGAAGTAGAAGGGAAGTCAATGAAGCTGAGAAATTAAGATAGAATAATAAACGTAGCTGAGTCCTGGTGCAGAGCTAATAGTTGAAAGCATAGGATAATATTTTTGTATTTTTTGGAATACAAGTCTTTTAAAACAAGAGCTCAAAAACACTGTAGGGTAAATGTTGATAGAATTGAACTTATCAACTGTTCCATGAAGGACATCACAAAGTTAATAGACAACTGATTGGGTGAAGATATTTGTAATATCCAAAACTCTCAAGGAGTTAATATCTAAACATATAAGAAGAGAAAATTAACAAAACAAAGACAAGAAAACCAAAGAGAAAATAGGAAAAGGATTTGAATAGCCATTTGGGTTTTTTCCTTTTCTGAAGTCCCCTAAAAGTAAAAGAGACAACCTCACTAGTGATCAGAGAAATGCAAATTAAACAATAAGATATCACTTTATACTCATTAAATTTGCAAAAAGTAGAAAGCAGGATAACATCAAACGTTGGTGAGAATGTGGAGAAACAGAAACTTTCAGGTACTCCCTGTGAGAATATAAAGTAGTACAGAACATTCTGGCACTTCTTAGTGAGATTAAATATGCATAGTGATCCTACATTCCGGTCTCGGATCTACCCAAGAGAAACTCTTGCATAGATACATAAGGGGATATATAGAGGATGTTTATTACAGAATTGCCCATGATACAGGGAATTAGAGTCAACGTACATGTCCATTTTGTAGAATGGAGGAAGAATGGAGAGGTAAAATAGGGTGGATGCATACTAAAAATATGAGGTAGCAGTTAAAAATGATAAAGTATATATATAGCTACATAGGTAGATCTTAAAAATCAAACTGAGTGAAAAAAGAACAGAAGGGCCAGGTATGGTAGCTCAAGTCCATAATCCCAGCACTTTGGGAGGCTGAGGTGGGAGGATTGCTTGAGCCCAGGAGTTCGAGACTAGCCCCAACAACATAGTAGGACCCTATTTCTACAAAAAAATTCAAAAATTAATCAGGCATGGTGCACACACCTATGGTCCCATCTACTTGGGAGGCTGAAGTGGGAGGATCACTTGAGCTTGGGATGTCGAGGCTGCAGTGAGCCGTGGTCATGCCCCTGCACCACAGTCTGGGCTACACAGAAAGACTCTGTCTCAAAGGAGGAAAAAACAAAGAATGGAGCTGAGTGAGACCTATAATCCAATGCTGTTTATGGAATTTAAAAACACATAAACATATAGAATATTAGCATATATTCTTTTATACAAATGTCTCATTATAAAATATATTTTAAAAGTAGAGAGTGGGCCTATGAGAAAAGAAATTGGGAATGGGACAAATTTTTTGTTTTCAAGGAGAAAAATGATCTATAAAATAAAACAAGAGACAGTCCTTTCAGGGAATCATAATGATTGCATACCATGAACTTGGAAGTATATCACTCAACTATGTACTCAGATCCAAAAAAGATCAAAGTTATTATAAGAAGAAGCAACTACAGTGGAAATGATTGATAAAACCATGTAAATAGCATTAATAGACAAACAGCAAACTGAATAAAAGTTGTTCTATGGATATACATATATATATATATAAAATAAGATTATGAAATTTAAAGAATGATTGCTACTGGCTGCAAGAATTAGGTCAATGATGACACTGAACTAGATGGGTATAAATCTTGCCAATTTTCATGAAAGGTTGTTAGCAGAGTTACAGCCTGGAAATTGTCCACACTTGGATGGCTGTACTTTACCTGGAGAAGGATTAGCTTCATGGAATACAAAAGAATAAATAGTTTGATTATACAGTTTGTGTGTAGAGATTATATACAACACAAATATCCTACACTGCCAAATTATATGTAATTTTTATTTGTATATGATTTCCACTTAAGAACCCCCTTTATCTTTCTCATTATTTTGAGTACTTGAATAAAGAAAAGTAAAGCTTTAAAACTTGATGACCATTTTTAATAGAATTTCAGGTACATTTTTCCATTCCAAAAATAAATTGACATTCTGTACTTGCTTTATAACCCTTCCTCCCCCAATATTTTCATATAGTATTTCTGTGGTATAAATTGAAGCAAATATTTGATTTTCATGGAATTGGGGGTCCATATAGATAATATTAGGGTTTTTTTTCTGTTTGATATTAGAATTATAAAGGTGTTATGTTCAAATCCCCTGGGAAAGATAAACTGGAAATTAGGGTTACCTTAGACTATACAGATGGGGAAAAATGAGAGGGAAAGGGTAGAGAGGGGGAGAAGACTGGAGTCTATTTTCACGAGTTCTTAAAAACACAATGACAACAGACAATAATTCCTTTTAACTTCTGTGAACTAAAAGACACAGTAGGGCTATGGATGATAGATCAGGAAGGAAGGAAACATCTGTTTTTTTCAGTATAAAACTCATAATTGGCTAAGATGCTCCAGAGACTCCTATTAAACAGAGACTTTCATGGTAAGACATACTTTCTCCTTTAAAAATTTTTCTTCTAATGCCAATGTGACTTGCATTCTGCAAGTCCATTAACCAAAAGTCTACTGGCCCTAACCAAAGAGCAATTGCTTCTTTTATTCCTATATTTAGTACTTTCAGGAGTTTCTGGGGATAAGCATAATAAAGAAATTAATTATCTTTATTTCATGTGCCTTATGTCCAATAGAATTTAGTGATAATTAAGAATTTGTGGAGCACCTATGACTAGATACTGTATTGGTGCTGGGGAAAACAACAGCAAACATACCCACAGCATTATTCAAAGTGCATTATGTATTAACCCCTTCAATTCTATTATTATCTCCATTTTACAGACATGGAAACTGGGTTAAATAACATGCCTAAGGTCAGTGGCAGAGCGAAGACTTGAACCTGGTCTACTTGGTTCCAGAGTCTATGCTATTGACATTACTCTCTGCTGACTCTCCAGGAATGGAAAGGAACAAGGCACAGCCTTGCTCTCAAAAGCTCAAATCTTGTGTTGCTTTCATTGTCTCCTAGATGTACCCGCTAAAACTGATAAGTGTGATATCTGAATTTCTTATACTTGAAATAATATGAACAAAGTAACCTTATTGTTATCCTCTCTTCTTGTACAAGACAGGGTTCTGGTTGGAAACAGATGGCATTTTCAAAGATGTAATTAAAGAGGGTGTAATAAAGGGACCATTGACAGCAGAAAGCCAAGCTGTTGTTCCTCTGGGCTTACATTAGAAAAGTGGTGGAGTTATTATGAAAACCCTGTGAAAGCTCGTAGCTAGAAGAGAAATGGCTGACAGGGTTTGCTACCATAGTTGGGGAATATACTTGAAACCCAACCATGGCCCAGCATGGGGAGAGAGAGAGGACGAGAGGATAGGATGTCTTGACCTTTCTCTCCTCCTGCCCTCCAGTCTTCTGGATTGCCCCTTATTGACTGTGCCCAACCAGCAGCTGGGGACTAGGGAGCATGGTTGATGTCGCCAGGGAAAGTCATCCACCAAGGGCATTGAACAGGGTGGTGAAGGGTGAAGATTAGAGAATATCCAGCATACTTCTTGTCCTTGTTTTCCTTTGTTGTCATATATTTGTATATACATTTGTGGTTTTAATTTTTATTATAAGAGTTTTAATAACTCAGTAATATTTTGACAATTTTGCCTGCTTTATACAATTTTTGTTGCAGATGGCGGGTATGCCACTATGATGTCAGTAATGTAGTCAGCAGCTGTGATCAGATTTCTCATGGTGTCAATACTTTGGCATCACCAGAGTCCAGAGTATGATCCTTAGCTTTGTAGGTCCAAAAATGGTCTCATTAGTGTCACCCAAGAGCAATCAGCCTCTTAATGACGGGTTCTTTCTAAACAAGAGACTGACCTAATACCAGACTATCTATTTTCTAATGATTGTGAAGGAGACCATGTACTATGTACTATCATTGACCATTCATTCCTCATATCAGTGGATTAGTTTACAGAGATAGAAATAGTCATGTTTACTATCTTGAACAGCATCTTTCAAATATTAGGGAACATAGGATATCTAAATGGGTATCAGAGGGTTGCTTGTTGAGTTCAGAGTCAGAGCAAAGGGAAGCTTTATAGAGGCAGGTTCCACATAGGCCTTATTAACACCTCCAGTGACCTAAAGCCATCTCTCCCCCAGATTCAATTTCTCTCCTGTGGGCAGCGTTGGAGGAATAAGCTCTGGGAATTGGACCTTCCTGACTTTCATTTGTCTGTTTCTAGGTTGATCCTTTTTTTTTCTGTTAAATCATACATCATTTTGGAAAAATACATATCCTAACCTGCACAGTCTGGGGGGAGAATGGGAGTCATCACAGCAATAAACAATGTTTCCTTGGCTCCCAATGTTTATATATCTTGCCCTCCTTGGCAGAGTCTCTCTGACATATTGCAAATCTCTTGCCCTGCCTTCTGAGAGTCTCCAGGATACTATTCATTTGTAATAACATTTTTAAAAAGAAAGAAAAACCCAACATATATCTGAATAAGCCTGAACATGGGTCTAAGCTCCACTGAGCCCACCCTATTCCCCATCTCAATCTTAGCAGTTGAGAGTCTAGTAAATAAGAAATTCTGATTGGCTGATTTTTTTTCCAAAGACATTTTAAGGAGACTTTTGCATTCAATTGTATCCATTATGTAAATTTTACTGGGAAAGCCCTGCCTTTAATTATCATCTAGCTTTCTAATCATATTTTCATTTTCTACTTGTTTTCAACTGATAGTATATCGTAATCATTCCTATGCAGTTACATAGTTTTTGTAATAATTCATCATTCTCCTGTTATTATTCATATTGTTATATTCGGTCATGTGTTAGGATAGGCTAAGTTATGCTGCAGCAACAAATAATTGCAAAATGTAAGTTGCTAAGGAGACAAAGGTTTATTTCTTGCTTGTGCAAAGTCATCTGTAGATCTATGTTGCTCTGCAGGGCACCTGTCCTCTACGCAATGGCTCAGCTATCTAGGCTGCTCTGATCCTGTGTTGTTTTTTTTTTTTTTCTCGGAATAAGCCATCTCCTCCATAATCACAGAGGTAGGGGAAGAGGGCTAGAAAATTCACATGCGCTTTCACCACCATATCCTAGAAATAACACACATTCACTTTCTTCACAGGCTGTTTGCCCAAACTGGGCTTTGTCCCTCTCTAACTGCAAGGGGACTGAGCATAGTGGGAGTGAATACGCCTGGGGCCAAGCATGGAATGAACCACGGACTGGAGAACTCAGCATGGAAGGAGCGAATGCATTATTTATTAAGCATTACTGTCTCTGCCACAGGTGTTTTGTTGTTGTTTTTGTTTCTTTTTGGAGACAGAGTCTTGCTCTATTGCCCAGGCTGGAGTGCAGTGACGCAATCTTGGCTCATTGCAACCTCTGCCTCCCAGGTTCAAGCGATTCTCCTGCCTCAGCGTTCCAAGTAGCTGGGACTACAGGCGCACGCCACCATGCCCGGCTAAGCTTTTTGTATTTTAGTAGAGACAGGGTCTCACCGTGTTGCTCAGAGGCTGGTCTCAAACTCCTGAGCAGGCCATCCACTCGCCTTGGCCTCCCAAAGTGCTGGGATCACAGGCATGAGCCACTGCATCTGGCCTGCCACAGGTTGTTTTTTTGATCATTTTTGACAACAGATTTAAGTAGCAGCTGAGATTCTAAAAGCAGGGTCCAAGAAGAAGAAGAAGAAAAAAAAACCCCAATGAAGTGAAATAAGGAATATTTGTATATCACAAGGTTCTTTAGAGTACGATATAACTTCAGGGTACTAATCCCTCCAAGATTTTGTGAAACTCTGTTTTAGGGAAAATGGAGAATAGGAAATTATCTCAGATGCCTTCTTTCCTAGATTCAGTTCTTACTGGGGTCATTTCTTTTTGTGTGTTAAATAAATAGAATCTCTCCACACAGGGCTGTTTAGTTGTCAAACTTTTTCTAAAGCTACTTCTAATAGGCTGAGGAAAGACAGAAGTAATGCCCAAATAAGGAAAATAACCTTTTGTTCTAATTGACTTTACATAGAAAATATTAATTGAAAATTAAAGAAAAACAAATGTGATTTCTTTTCCAGGAAGAAAAGTTTATGGGCAGTTTCATTTATAGTTAGGCACTTCTGGCTGGGCGTGGTGGCTCACACCTGTAATCCCAGCACTTTGGGAGGCTGAGGTGGGTGGATCACCTGAGGTCGGGAGTTCGAGACCAGCCTGACCAACATGGAGAAACCCCATCTCTACTAAAAATACAAAATTAGCCAGGTGTGGTAGCACATACCTGTAATCCTAGCTACTCAGGTGGCCGAGGCAGGAGAATTGCTTGAACCCAGGAGGTGGAGGTTGCAGTGAACCAAGATCGCGCCATTGCGCTCCAGCCTGGGCAACAAGAGCGAAACTCTGCCTCAAAAACAAAAACAAAACAAAATGAAGTTAGGCACTTCTTCTAATACAAAAGTTGCATTATAAAAAAATTTAAACATTTTTAAAAAAGGTTTAAACCTCCCCAAAACAAACCTCCCAAAAGTTATCACCCAGATTTAACAATTACCAACATTTTGTCACATTTGTTTCATCTATTTTCCCTTTGCTGAAGTATTTTTAAACAAATCCCAGTCATCAAGTCATTGTACCCTATTTCACTCTATAGTTCTAAACAGTGGGGACATCTTACAGGATGATGCCCCAGCAGCATCACACCCAACAAAATGAACAAGTCTTTGGTATTTAGACCCTAGTCAAATTTCCATAATTGTCTCAAAAACGTCTTTTTACATCTGCTCTATTGGGACTCGGAACTAAACTATGTCCACGCTTTGGTTGTTATGTCTCCTTTGTCTCTCTTAGTCTACTCTTCCAATAGGAGCATATTTTGATTAATGTATTAAAAAATATACTGGGAATGGCAATCTCCAGTGTGTGAGGGTTGACTGCTCTGTCACTGAAAGTGCTCCTAGGCCTATCAACTAAATACAATATTTGGATTTTTGTTGGATATCGATTTTTACAAATAAGCTGTAAGAAAACATTTTAGGAGACAATCTAGGAAAACTGAACATGACCTGTGTGTATATTATGGAGTTGTTAATTTCATTTGGTGTGATTTGTTGGGTCTTGTGGTTATGTTAAAGATACCCTTATTTGTTGGTGGCATATATTGAAGTATTTCTGATTGAAATGATATGATGGGTTAGACACTTTTCCAAAAGTGGCACAGTGTTGTGTACCATCGAGGAGAGTGCTAAGTGCCTCCCATATACGTTCACCCTTCCTTCTCAATAGAGCCCCAACTTTTAGTTGGTCACCTAGCCACTTACCTAAAACATTCATTTGTAGCTAGTTATGATGAAATGACTAAAATCTGGCCTAATATATATATATATATATATATATATGCAAATGTTGTATGGAATTTCTGGTAAGTCACCAGAAAGTGTTCAAATGCTTTTTTCCCCTTCGTCCTTCCTCATGTTGGGAACATGGATATATTGGCTGCAGATTTGTCCCTATATTTGAATATGAGAATGAGGGCAACAGCTTAGAAATGGCAAAGAAACAGCTGGAAGGAGCCTGAATCTTTGATTAACATTAAGCTGCTACATAAGCAGTGACTGTCTCTCTCTGGACATCTAAGAAGTTAAATAAATTTTCCGTGAATATATATGTGTATACTCACCATGTAGATGCTACTATTAATATTTTACTATACTTGCTTTACCACATATCAATCATCTATCAATACCCAAAACAAACAAAAAAAGTTAAAAAATAGTGAACTCAATTTTATGCATGCTGAAGTATTTAGTAGAAAGTGTACTGATGTCTTTACATTATTTAGAAATTTCTCAAAAAAAGACACTTCAAAAAAAAAGATGTACAATAGCCAATTTTCATGTGAAAAAAACCACTTAGTATTATTTGTCAGAGAAATGCAAGTTAAAACCACATTGGGATACTATTTCAAACTCACTCGAATGGCTAAAACTAAGAGGACTGATAAAGCAAGGAGTGTGAGGGCAGGGGGTTGGCATGTGGAACAATTGGAACTCTCAAAATATGCCTGGTTGAAATGTAAATGGTATAAAAACTTTGAAAAAACAATTTGGCAGTGTCCTATAAAGTTGAATATACATTTACCATATCACCTAGGAATCCATTCCTAGGTTTCCATTAATCCAGCAGCAATAAAAACTATGTCCACAAAATGATTTGTATACTAATGTTCATAGCAGCATTATTTCTAATAGCCAAGAACTAGAAACACATGTCTATCTACAGAGTGACTAGATAAACAAATTGTGATTTATACATTCAATTAAATAGTAGTCAAAAATAAAAAATAAACTGAATCTGTGCCAAAAAAAATTGGTAAATCTTTAAAAGATTATTCTGGTAGTAAGTACTTTTTCTGGTAAACTTTCAATGTTATTGCATAATTATTTTAAAAAGATAATCAATGCTATAAAAATCCATTTTAATCTTATTGTATCTAATAACAATTCCTCAAAGATTCATATGTGAACAGTAGTTCCAGAGCTTTTGCTATGTTCCTCTAATTTTATAGTAAGTCCTTCTTCCATTTCAATGGGGAATTCAAAGGAAGTGGGAGAGAAGAGTGTCTAGCTGCCATATTGCCTGACAGTGTGCTTTAAAATCTTATTTTTCTTCCAGAATTTCTAGATCCATGTAGGAACACACTGTTACTTTAGTGGATATAACCCAGATGTTTCAAGCACTCAGAATGTCTCTGTGGCCTTCTGATCTTGAAAAAATAAAAATAATTAGCTTTTAAAGTACCTCAGTCAATGAAACAATGTGATGTGAGTATTGAATTAGTGCTCAAGAAGTACAGACATCAATTTTATTTTGAAAGAATGATGAATGATATGAGAAAATATTTATGATATAATATGAAAAAAGCAGCATACAGTCTAGGGAGTCAGGTCAAGTGTCTCAAATCTCTTCAGTCATAACTTTTCCCATGAAAAAGAATGTCTATGAAAATTTAAAATTAGAATAGAGATGTTTATCCTCTTTTATAATATCCTCATGAAAAGTTCAGAAGGAAGAAAGTTGCTATAAAATTTTTACTTAATGGGCTCTCCGCAATGTCCAGATGCCACCACACTTTCTAGTATCCTACCTTTTTATAAGGAGGTATATATTTGGATAATTAAGAGTTCAGGCTCTAGGCCCAGCGCAGTGGCTCACGCCTGTAATCTCACTCATATGTAAAATAGGGGTGATAATAGTACTTTCCTCTTTGCATTGTTATGGAAATCAAATGAGTTAATGTACGCAAAGCACTTAGAATAGAGTGGCACGTTGTTAAGCTTTGAATAAATATTAACTTGAAAAGAATAGGTGCACACTCATGCATCTTCATGAAACTCTAGTGATTACTTGCTGGTGTAAGCAGCTTCTAAAATGGGACCCAGTGATTCCTGCCTCTTTGTATTCACACCTTTGTCTAATCCTGTTTCCTTAGTGTGAGCTGGACCTAACACTTGCTTATAATTAATAGCTTATGGAAAAAATGATAGGCTGTCACTTCTGAGATTGGGTTATAAAAAATGGCGACTTCCATCTTGCTTGTACTCTCTCTTTTTGCTTGCTCTCTGATAAAGCAAGCTGCCATTTTGTGAGCTGCCATGAAGAGGGCCCCTTGGAGAGGGTTCCTTGCCATGGTGAAGTGGCGTTGTTGTCTGGGTAAATATCCAAGATTCGTTGTCTCACAGCGATGGAAAAACTAGGATGTGGACACACTGGAGTGAGGTTAAGAGCCAAGGTTTAATAGGCAAAAGAAAAAGAAAAGCTCTTTTGCTACAGAGAGGGGTCCCAGAGAAATGGGTTGCCACTTCCCCAGTGAAATGCAGAAGATTTTATGGATGAGCTTGAGGAGGCAGTGTTTGATTTACATAGTGCATGAGAGATTGGTCTGACCAGGTGTGCAATTTGCATAATGTTCAAAAATGCAGGTGGCTCCACCCTATTTTTTTATTAGGCAAATGGTTCTCTACCTGGCAGGCGCCATGTTGCCTGCCTCTTTACTGTACACGTGGTGACAAAGAAAAGGGAAGATGGAGCCTTCACATTGAACATGCCTGGCTCCCAGGTAGCCCTTTTCTATTGACACAGCTGTTGGCATTCGCCCATGAAAGCTTCCAACTTGCTTATCTATGTTTGCTGCTGAATTTTTCAGGCTGATCTTTGTTAGAGAAGAAATGATTTGGGGGCTGCTTTTTATTACAAGAGAAATTTTGCCGATGACTCTGTTGCCCTTACTATCTGCCTGAATACTTTCTATCTCCTGTATCAATGGCAAGAAACTATGGGAGTTCTCTGAACTGCAGTCTGTGCCTCCAGTCCAACAGCCTGCAAGTAATGGAATCCTGCCAACAATCATAAAAGTGAGCTTGAAAGAGGACTTTTCCCTTTCAAGCACTGAGATGATTGCAGCCCCTTCTGACACCTTGATTAGAGCTTGTGAGAGCCCCTAAGCTAGAGGATCCAGCTAAGTCACATGTGGATTTCTGCTCCACAGAAACTGTGACATGTTTGTTATTTTAATTGACTACATTTTGAATAATTTGTTATGCAGTAATATATAACCAATACATATTTTGGTGCCAGTAGTTGGGTGCTATTGTTAAAAATACCTAAAAATGGTGGAGCTCCTTTAGGACATGGAACAAGGCTGTAAAAAATTTAAGGAGCATGATAAAGAAAGACTAAATTGCCTCAAAAAACTGTTAATACAATTCTAGACCTTGAAAATGCTGCCTCTGAGAGCTCAAAAGGAAGTGAGACTGGGTTTATATGCAAAATAACTAAAAGCGGGGTCTTGAAGAAATATCTGTACACCCCCATTCATAGCAGCATTACTCACAATAGCTAAAACATGGAAGCAACCCAGTGTCCATCAAGAGATGAATAGATACGCAAAACTTATGCATAAAATGAAATGTTATTCAGCCGTAAAAAGAAAGGAAATTTTGACATATGCTAAAACATGGATAAACCTTGAAGACATAATGCTAAGTGAAATAAGCTGGTCACAAAAAGACAAATACGGTACGATTCCATTTATATGAGGTACTCAGAATAGTCAAAATTAGAGATGGAAAGTAGCATAATGGATACCATGGGTTGGGGATGGGGGCAGTGAGGAGTTATTATTTATAAACTGATACAGAGTTCCAGTTTTACAAGATGAAAAGTGTTATGGAGATGGATGTGATGATGGTTGCACAACATTAAGAATGTATTGGGCCGGGCGCTGTGGCTCACATCTGCAATCCCAGCACTTTGGGAGGTGAGGCAGGTGATGAGGTCAAGGAGATCGAGACCATCCTGGCTAACACGGTGAAACCCTGTCTCTACTAAAAATACAAAAAATTAGCCGAGTGTGGTGGCAGGCGCCTGTAGTTCCAGCTACTCGGGAGGCTGAGACAGGGAGAATGGCTTGAACCGGGAAGTGGAGGTTGCAGTGAGTCGAGATCATGCCACTGCATTCCAGCCTGGGCGACAGAGACTCCATCTCAAAAAAAAGAGAACGTATTTAATACCAATGAATTGTTCACTTAAAAATGATTAAGATGATACATGCTATGTGTATTTCACCACAATTTTTAGACAAAGGAAGTGAAAAAATATGTTATTGAAAATGGGAGGAAAGAAAGAAAATGGGAGGAAAGAGAATCCTTGTTATGTATCAACAGACTACTGTCATCTGTACTTGTGTGGAAAGCAGAAAATGTGCCTAATGAATCTGGCAATCTAGCTAAGATGATCTCTAAGAAGAGTGTTGAAGGTGCTGCCTAGATTATTTTTCCTTCTTATAAAAGCACAATAGACATAAATTGAAGGAATAATTGTTAAACAAAAAGGAGCCAGAACTTGATGGCTGTAAAAATTCTTATCCTCTCCAGACAGCAAAAAAATGCTAAAGAAATAGTTTCCATGTACTGTCAAGAATAGGCGGTCTAGGCCGGGCATGGTGGCTCATGCCTATGATCCCAGCACTTTTGGAGGCTGAGGTGGGTGGATCACTTGAGGCCAGGAGTTCGAGACTGGCCTGGGCAACATGGTGAAACCCTGTCTCTACTAAAAATACAAAAATTAGCAGGGCTGGTGGCATGCACCTGTACTCCCAACTACTCGGGGGGTTGAGGCAGGAGAATTGCTTGAACTCAGGAGGTGGAGGTTGCAGTGAGCCAAGGTCGTGCCACTGCACTCCAGCCTGGGTGACAGAGTGAGACCCTGTCTCAAAAAAAAAAAAAAAAAAAAAGAATAGGTGAATAGGTGATGTAGAAAAAAGCCAAGGAAGTTATTGTACAACATTTTGCTAAGACCTCAGAAAGATCAAAGGACTAGATGATTATTTAGTCTACAAAGAGCCCTTTAAAGAGAGTAAGGATGCATTTCATAGATCTCAAATATTATGGCCTCTGGAAAGTTTGGAATTTTGTCTTCCACAGCCTTCTCAGCAGAAGCCCAATGTAGAGAAGAGCTTGTCTGGAAGAGATTATGGATGTGTCATTTGTCTCCTGTCATCTTGCAGTCATTTCAGTGAGAAGTGATATGGCAGTTGTGGTAGAAATGGAAGAACAGGTACAGATATGAGAAGCTAGGGAGCAGATCCTATAAGACCTGAGGACTAATTGGCTCTGGAAAGTCAGTGCAAGACTCTGAGATCTGGAATAGGCTTTTACCAGGAATAACAGATGGAGTTCTTGGCTGTAAGCAGTAGATGCAGGGTCTTTCTTAAACCAATAAGGAATTTACTAAAATAACCTTGGTGGTTTGCAGAATGTATAGGAGGGTGGGGAACGAGAGTTGGAGGACAGGCAGTAGTCAAAGAAGCTGTAGAGGTACACGAAGTAGGAAGTATGAGATACTGTATTAAGAAGACTGGCCAGGAGGTCACCACTGCTGCTACAGGACTATGCCAACACTCAGCTGTCAACATCTCTTCATCTTTATGTCTTTCATCAGATTCACAGTCCTGGGCAGAGTATCCAGTTGCCTAGTCCTGAATTCAGTGCTCATGATCCATGGCTGCAGGAGTGGAGACTGGAAGGATTTTCTATGTCACACCCCGTAGTTAAAGCAAGAAGGGCACTCACTGGAATATCGATACTACATACAGTTAGGGGTTTACTGTTTGACCAAGAAAAACTTGGAAGATGTCAAGTTTTAGGCAAAGCTGGAGAACTGGCACTATAGTTGACAAGATGTTTCAGTACCCAGTTGGCAGGGCTCTGTGCCTATTAACCCAAACCCTGGGCTGACTCTTGACTCCTAGCAACTAAGATCCTTTGTCTGGGCTTGGGTCTCTTTGTTCTGAGTTTCCTGGTCTGGATCCCTGGTCCTCTGCTGATCTTTTTGACTTGCCTCCCTGCCTGTCAACTCTCCGCCTGAACTCACCTCTCTGGATGTGGCTTCTTTATCCTATTAGCTAGAGGGGCCCACTAGCCTGAATTCTTCATCTGCATTTCCTTCAGACTGCCTGGGCTATTTGCTGCTCAAATCTGGAAATTTCAGACTTTCTTGGCACTAAGTAACTACCCTCTGTCTTACTTAACATTGTAGAAAATGTTTTCATGATACAACATATTTGTTCATTCTTTCTCTTAAAAGTGGATGCTTTCGGCCGGGCGCGGTGGCTCACGCCTGTAATCCCAGCACTTTGGTGGGCCGAGGCAGGCGGATCACAAGGTCAGGAGATTGAAACCATCCTGGCTAACACGGTGAAACCTCGTCTCTATTAAAAATACAAAAAAATTAGCCGGGCATGGTGGCAGGCGCCTGTAGTCCCAGCTACTTGGGAAGCTGAGGCAGGAGAATGGCGTGAACCCGGGAGGCGGAGCCTGCAGTGAGCCGAGATCAGGGGCCATTGCACTCCAGCCTGGGCGACAGAGCCAGACTCCGTCTCCAAAAAAAAAAAAAAAAAAATAAGTGGACGCTTTCAGATCTTGCAAACCTCTACCCAACTTTGAAAAGCTACACACGGGTAGGCATAATCAGTATTTTCCTTAAAGAACTTTATTCTTTTTTAAAAAACTTATTTATTTTTATTATTTATTTATTTTATATTTTATTATTTATTTTATTATACTTTAAGTTCTAGGGTACATGTGCACAACGTGCAGGTTTGTTACATAGGTAAACATGTGCCATGTTGGTTTGCTGCACCCATCAACTCATCATTTACATTAGGTATTTCTCCTAATGCTATCCCTCCCCCAGCCCTCCACCCTCCCGCCCTTCAACAGGCCCCCGTGTGTGATGAAGAACCTTACTCTTAACTGAATACTTAGAAGCAATACAAAAATGTTGTTTACAATATACTACATAATCACACATTTATTCAATGTGCATATGTTATTCAATGATGATATGATTTTCCAAATACTGAGCAGTTCAAAATAGTTCAGGACAGATGAATAATAGGTATCTGAGGTGATAATTCTACGTTTTCTTAGGAAAGTGGTCTTTTAGAGAATTTCCTATTTTTACTATGGTTAGTATATTTCTTCAGTTCAAGAGACAGAGTACAAAATGTTTTCTCTGTGCCACTATTTCAGTCAAGTCATTAAACCATTTTTCCATGAGGTCAGCATTATAGTCCTCATTTCACAGATAAAGAGGCAGGGACAAAAGACTCCAATTTTAGAGGTTTAAATCAAGGCAGAAAAGCCCAAATGCAATGTCATTGTACAGTCACTAAATCAGAGTCAGACACCTCTGAGGACAAAAAAAAAAAAAAAAAAAAAAAATCTTTTGAAATTTTAAAAAGAACTTGAAAGAAATTTCTTTTTAACTAAATTTCTAAATGCCTCATATGGTCCTGGATTGAATCATTCCTGCTCTGCCACTTCACTTCTAAGGAATTCACAGCAAAAACATAACCTTGGCTGGGTGTGGTGGCTCATACCTGTAATCCCAGCACTTTGGGAGGCCAAGTTGGGGGGATCACCTGAAGTCAGAAGTTTGAGGCCAGCTTGGCCAATATGGCGAAACCCCGTCTCTACTAAAAATACAAAAAATTTGCTAGGCATGGTGGCGCACACTTGTAATCCCAGCTACTTGGATGGCTGAGGCACGAGAATCACTTGAACCTGGGAATTGGAGGTTGCAGTTAGCAGGGATAGTGCTACTGTACTCCAGCTTGGGTGACAGAGTGAGACTCTGTCTCAAAAAAAAAAAAAAAAGTACAACTTCCCGTTTCTTATGAACAAAGTTAAGAGTGGACTCCATGTTCTTCTGGCACAAGTGAAATCAATGAAAAGCGGTCATCTGCTCACTGGCTGAAAAGCTCTGAGAGGTGTAAGATGGGAGCTGGAGGGAAGTGATTCACCAGGAACAATGATATTCAAGACAATCATTTCAAGTATTAAAATAGAAAAATTGGAAAGATGATGTGCAACTAAAATTTAGTAATGACAGTTAAAATACTTGTCTCCTATGATACTGAACATAAGAATACTTACTAGAAATGACAATGTGAACAGCAGATGGCTGGGATGGCAACAGCACACAGTTTGTTTTTGTGTGTATGTATGTATGTATTTCCATAAGAACATACTTAAATTATGTTAGAAATCCATAAACTTCTACAGAATTAGGTAATAAATAAATAAATATGTAGTTACCAATTGTAATAGGTGCAGGGAAGAAATGAACAGGGACCAAGCCTATTTTGTGGCTCTACAATACACATGTTACGTGTGAGAGTTGCCGTTCTATCCCAAGCTTTTCTCCTCTCTGCGCTTTATCTCTACATAACACACTTTGATGTCTCCAAGCTTTTCCTCAAGTTCTTTCCTCTATTTGAAATGTCTTTTTCCCTTATATTTGCAAGTATGGACATTACAAAATCTTTAAAGCACAGCAGGTTTTCCCCTGTCCACCCTTCTCTCTTGATCCTACTGTCACAGTTCTTACTACATTTTGCCTGGCATTGTAGTTACATCCCAGCGAGATGATAATCAACTTATGAATAGGGACTGTGTTTTATTAATTTATGGCTTCCTTATGGTTCTTTAAGTAGGAGCTCAGTAATGCTTGGATATGATTTCCAAGGTTGTTGATTTCAGATGAAACTATGAGTGTGCTGAGGAAACTCTGAGTTATACCTGAGTGTGATTTGCTGTCTTTCTCAACCCCCATGGATGTGCTCTCAGCTGCCTCAATATAGGCGAGTCAGGTTTGCTCCCTATACCTTAATGGGGAAAGATGGCAGAAAAAAATGGGCTGGGTGCCTTCAAACACATGGGCATAATGCCTTCAAAATCTTGGAGGAAGCAGAGACATTGAAGGTTGGAAGAAGTAGAGGAGAAGCTAACGCTGCTTAAACCACACATCCCTATTACATCAAATTCCCCAATTTTCAATCCTGGCCATGGTGGAACTATGAAACCCTAAAAGAGTTGTGAGTCACCATTATACCTCTTCAGTATTAGATATATTTTACTTTCTAACAATGTCATCATCTGAAACTCAGGATAAAGCTAAGTCATTGCATTGAGGAAAAGACCAATAAAGGGGAACTTCTGGACCAATAGTAATTACATCAAGGCACAATTTACTTACTCAGTGGTGTGATTTTGAGAGACCCCCAAAAAGTCTTCCTACACCTCTTATCAAGCCCTAAAATTTTAGATTGTTATCTAATAATAAAATATTAATATTCAATACCTGGAAGATAAAGCTTTACACTTTATATTTTTCTATTAATTTGAAAGTGCTTTGGAATGAAGTGGAACAACTTACATGGAATCTTTCATCAAGAGCACTTTATTTGGTTCAGAAATTTTTTTGATAAGCCACTTGGGATAGAAACAGATTTGAAGAAGGCTCAAGGGCAAGCATAGCTTCCTAGTGCAAGACCGGGCGAGAATTTTTTTTAATTGTTCTAAGAATAAAGGGAAGAGTAAAGTGAGTCAGAAGCAGACAGCGGGTGGAGCTAGGTTCAAGTGTGTTGCCTGAGGTTTGGCTACCATGCAGGTCTTAAATGGAACATGTGCCTTCTACCCTGAGCTTTAAATAAATAGGTGCTCAGAAACAATACATCTTTTATAACTACTTTTATGTGCTTCAATCAAATGATGGGATGTGTTTTTGAGCATTTATTAATATTTACTTACTGAAAGGTTTATGTGTAAATATAGCTGTGAAAACTATATGTGAAAAATATATGTGTGAAAACTCTGAGGAATTACATTTTCTATGCCAATGAAACTTTGGAGGCAAGATCAAATAGTTTATATCACCAAAATGGAACTCCATATCAATGAAGAAACACAGAAAAGACTGAACAAGGGAAAAACGGTTGGAGATGAGTGAAGCAGCCTATATCTAGTCAAGAAGAAGTCTAGGATGATGACCATCGATGTGGTATAGCAGAATATTGGGAATATACATTACTTTAGTGAACTGGGATTGATTTGGATACTGCGCGCCTAGTCTAATATAAATATTAACAATAAGCTGCCTGTGACGCAAGCCAGCTCAGTGCTCATGATGCCTGTCTGCAATAAGGAAAGAGTGAACACATGTTGTTTATACAACATCTCTCTCTCTGGGGAACCACCTGGATCACACACCTCTTAAGCACCACTTCAGAGCCTCTCAATCTCACCTGTTTGCTTGGTTCTGGTTCTGCTTGACCTCCAACTGACCTCACACAGGAGCCATCTGACAGTGCCTTGTTTCCACTTGTACCATGCACCTTTTGCCTTCCACCCTCAAGTTACATGACACAAATAAAATTCCCTCTTTAAGCTAAGAAAGTTTTATTACTTATAACTAAGAGTATTAACTAGCACAAGGGAAAAGATGCAGAGTGTCAGGTCCACTAGCAATGGTATCTGAGTCCTCCAAATCCCAGAAGTAGGTATTATTTATTCCATTTTCTAGATGAAGAAACAGGATTGGCAAGGTAAGTGGCTGGCCCAAGGTCACTTGGCTCTTAAATGACAGAACTAGAATTTGAACTAGGTCTAACTCTTAATTCAGTGCCTGTTGCCTCTCAAATACTGATGAGGTAAATGACTGAAATTGAATGCATAGGTTTTTTTGAACTAGCCTAAAACAATTATCCAATCTAATAAAATTCAATTTTAAAAAGAGCACAGAGTGACCCAGTAGAAACAAAAAACAGTTGTGTAATAGGAGCAAGAATGGGGAAGATGTGAAAAGGAAACCAAGAGTCAGGAAACATGAGTCTCAACCCTGGTTCTATCACTAATCCGCTGTGTGGCCTCAGTCAAGTCTCATAAAGTCACACAGAATTCAGATAAGAAGGAGACCTCATATTGCATCTTGCTCAATATATTCATTTACCCTCTATGGAAATGGCACCCCAGGAATTTCAGTTGCAGCTTGGCCAACATTGTGACAAACGGTGATAGTGTCACTTAGAAGTATTAGTGCCTGCCATGGTTGATCTTGGGAGACAAAGTTTTTGTCCTCAACCTCTCTGCAACCACACTCCAGTCTTTCCCCGTTAACCTCTTTCTACTCTCAGACTCACTCAATTATGCAATTCTGTACCACAGGGGAAATTTTTTCCTAATTCCATCTAAGTAGTAATTCAAACTTCCCCTTCATGCTTTCATTCCCCAAATTGAGTTAAGTTGGATGAGACCTTTTCGGACACATTAACAAGAAGAGTAGCAAACAACTATTTAGTCTCACTGTGTGCCACATGCTGTTTTTGTTTTTTGAGACAGGGTCTCACTTGGTTACCCAGGCAGGAGTGCAGTGGCATGATCATAGCTCACTGTAGCCTCCAATTCCTGGAGTGATCCTCCTGCCTTAGCCTCTCAAGTAGCTGGGACTACAAACACACACTTGTCTGTTTTTTTTTTTTTTTTTTTTTTTAAGAGATGGAGTGTTGCTTTATTTTCCAGGCTGGACTCAAACTCCTGGCCCCAAGTGATCCTCCTGCCTCAGCTCCCCAAAGTGTTAAGATTACAGATGTGAGCCACTATGCCCCACCTACTTTTGGATGTATGTATCCACTCTTTTAGTTTTTATGAGGTAGTACTCTTATCGCACTCATTTTACAGATTGGAAAGCTGAGGTACAGAGAGGTTAAGAGACTTGCCTAAGATGGCATAGCTGGTAGTCAGAGGGCTGGGGTCTTTCTTTTGACCATGCCAAGAATATTCTGTGGGGTTTCACTTTTTAGAGACTTAATTCTAATCCGTAAAATGGGATGCAAAAAGATTTCTTAACTTCCCTGCCTCCTAGCAATGAGCGCACTCATTGTAGTGTCTGAAATATTTAACTTGCTCTGTATTGTCTCCAATTTTTATTTTGAATTTTTTTATTATACTTTAAGTTCTGGGATACATGTGCAGAACATGCAGGTTTGTTACATGGGTATACATGTGCCATGGTGGTTTGTTGCACCCATCAACCCGTCATCTACATTAGGTATTCCTCCTAATGCTATCCCTCCCCTAGTCCCCCCACCCACCAACAGGCCCGATGAGTGATGTTCCCCTACCTGTGTCCATATGTTCTCATTGTTCAACTCCCACTTATGAGTGAGAACATGTGATGTTTGGTTTTCTGTTCCTGTGTTAGTTTGCTGAGAATGATGGTTCCAGCTTCATCCATGTCCCTGCAAAGGACTTGAACTCACCCTTTTTTATGGCTGCAGAGTATTCCATGGTGTATACATGCCACATTTTCTTAATCCAGTCTATCATTGATGGACATTTGGGTTGGTTCCAAGTCTTTGATATTGTGAATAGTGCCGCAGTAATCAAACGTGTGCATGTGTCTTTATAGTAGCACGATTTATAATCCTTTGGGTATATACCCAGTAATGGGATTGCTGGGTCAAATGGTATTTCTAGTTCTAGATCCTTGAGGGATCACCACACTGTCTTCCACAATGGTTGAACTAATTTACACTCCCACTAACAGTGTAAAAACATTTCTATTTCTCCACATCTCTACAGCATCTGTTGTTTCCTGACTTTTTAATGATTGCCATTCTAACTGGTGTGAGATAGCATCTCATTGTGGTTTTGATTTGCATTTCTGTAATGACCAGTGATGATGAGCTTTTTATTCATACGTTTGTTGACTGCATAAATGTCTTCTTTTGAGAAGTGTCTGTTCATATCCTTCACCCACTTTTTGATGGGGTTGTTTTTTTCTTGTAAATTTGTTTAAGTTCCTTGTAGATACTGGATATCAGCTCTATGTCAGATGCATAGATTGCTAAAATTTTCTCCCATTCTGTAGGTTGCCTGTTCACTCTGATGACAGTTTCTTTTGCTGTGCAGAAGCTCTTTAGTTTAATTAGATCCCATTTGTCCATCTTGGCTTTTGTTGCCATTGCTTTTGGTGTTTTAGTCATGAAGTCTTTGCCCATGCTTATGTCCTGAATGGTATTGCCTATGTTTTCTTCTAGGGTTTTTATGGTTTTAGGTCCTACATTTAAGTCTTTAATCCATCTTGAGTTAATTTTTGTATAAGGTGTAAGGAAGGGGTCCAGTTTCAGTTTTCTGTGTATGGCTAGCCAGTTTTCCCAACACCATTTATTAAGTAGGGAATCCTTTCCCCATTGCTTGTTTTTGTCAGGTTTGTCAAAGATATCAGATGGTTGTAGATGTGTGGTGTTATTTCTGAGATCTCTGTTCTGTTCCATTGGTCTATATATCTGTTTTGGTACCAGTACCATGCTGTTTTGGTCACTGTAGCCTTGTAGTATAGTTTGAAGTCAGGTAGCATGATGCCTCCAGCTTTGTTCTTTTTGCTTAGGATTGTCTTGACTATGCAGGCTCTTTTTTGGTTCCATATGAAATTTAAAGTAGTTTTTTCTAATTCTGTGAAGAAAGTCACTGGTAGCTTGATGGGGATAGCATTGAATCTATAAATTACTTTGGGCAATATGGCCATTTTCATGATATTGATTCTTCCTATCCATGAACATGGATTGTTTTTTCATTTGTTTGTGTCCTCTCTTATTTCCTTGAGCAGTGGTTTATAGTTCTCCTTAAAGAGGTCCTTCACATCCCTAGTAAGATGTATTCCTAAGTATTTTATATTCTTTGTAGCAATTGTGAATGGGAGTTCACTCTTGATTTGGCTCTGTGTTTGTCTATTATTGGTGTATAGGAGTGCTTGTAATTTTTGCACATTGATTTTGTATCCTGAGACTTTGCTAAAGTTGCTTATCAGCTTAAGGAGATTTTGGGCTGAGATGATGGGGTTTTCTAAATATACAATCATGTCATCTGCAAACAGAGACAATTTGCAGATGACATGACTATTAGAATACCTATCCTATTAGAATCCTATTAGAATACCCTTTATTTCTTTCTTTTGCCTGATTTCCCTGGCCAGAACTTTCAATACTATGTTGAATAGGAGTGGTGAGAAAAAGCATCCTCATCTTGTGCCGGTTTTCAAGGGGAATGCTTCCAGCTTTTGCCCATTCAGTGTGATATTGGCTGTGGGTTTGTCATAAATAGCTCTTATTATTTTAAGATACATTCCATCAATACTTAGTTTATTGATCGTTTTTAGCATGAAGGAGTGTTGAATTTTATCAAAGGCCTTTTATGCATCTATTGAGATAATCATTGGTTTTTGTCTTTGATTCTGTTTATGGATTACATTTATTGATTTACATATGTTGAACCAGCCTTGCAATCCCAGGGATGAAGCCAACCTGATTGTGGTGGATAAGCTTTTTGATGTGCTGCTGGATTTGGTTTGCCAGTATTTTATTGAGGATTTTCGCATTGATGTTCATCAGGGATATTGGCCTAAAATTTTCTTTTTTTGTTGTGTCTCTGCCAGATTTTGGTATCAGATGATGCTGGCCTCATAAAATGAGTTAGGGAAGACTCCCTCTTTTTCTGTTGTTTGGAATAATTTCAGAAGGAATCGTACCAGCTCTTCTGTACCTCTGGTAGAATTCGGCTGTGAATACATCTGGTTCTAGACTTTTTTTGGTTGGTAGGCTATTAATTACTCCCTCAATTTCAGAACTTGTTATTGGTCTATTCAGGGATTCAGCTTCTTCCTGGTTTAGTCTTGGGAGGGTGTATGTGTCCAGGAATTTACCTATTTCTTCTAGATTTTCTAGTTTATTTGCGTAGAGGTGTTTATAGTATTCTCTGATGGTAGTTTGTATTTCTGTGGGATTAGTGGTGATATCCCCTTTATCATTTTTGTATTGTGTCTATTTGATTCTTCTCTCTTTTCTTCTTTACTAATCTGGCTATCAGTCTATCTATTTTGTTAATCTTTTCAAAAAAGCAGCTCCAGGATTCATTGATTTTTTTCAACGGTTTTTTGTGTCTCTATCTCCTTCAATTCTGCTCTGATCTTAGTTATTTCTTGTCTTCTGCTAGCTTTTGAATTTGTTTGCTCTTGCTTCTCTAGTTCTTTTAATTGTGATCTTAGGGTGTCAATTTTTGATCTTTCCTGCTTTCTCCTGCGGGCATTTAGTGCCATAAATTTCCCTCTAAACACTGCTTTAGCTGTGTCTCAAAGATTCCAGTCCATTGTGTCTTTTTTCTCCTTGATTTCAAAGAATTTATTTATTTCTGCCTTAGTTATTTACCCAGTAGTAACTCAGGAGCAGAGTGTTCAGTTTCCATGTAGGAGCAGTTTTAAGTGAGTTTCTTAATCCTGAGTTCTAATTTAATTGCACTGTGGTCTGAGAGACTGTTTGTTATGATTTCCATTCTTTTGCATTTGCTGAGGAGTGTTTTACTTCCAATTATGTGATCAATTTTAGAATATGTGTGATGGGGTACTGAGAAGAATGTATATTCTGTTGATTTGAGGTATAGAGTTCTGTAGATGTCTATTAGGCCTGCTTGGTCCAGGGCTGAGTTCAAGTCCTGGATATCCTTTTTAATTTTCTGTCTCATTGATCTGTCTAATATTGACAGTGGGGTATTAAAATCTCCTATTGTGTGGGAGTCTAGGTCTCTTTGTAGGTCTCTAAGAACTTGCTTTATGAACCTGGGTGTTCCTGTATTGGGTGCATATATATTTAGGATAGTTAGCTCTTCTTGTTGCATTGATCCCTTTACCATTATGTAATGCTCTTCTTTGTCTTTTTTGATCTTTGTTGATTTAAAGTCTGTTTTATCAGAGACCAGGATTGCAACCCCTGCTTTTTTTTTGCTTTCCATTTGCTTGGTAAATCTTCCTCCATCCCTTTATTTTGAGCTTATGTGTGTCTTTGCACATCAGACAGATCTCCTGAACATAGCACACCAACGGGTCTTGACCCTTTATCCAATTTGCCAGTCTGTGTCTTTTAATTCTGGCAATTAGCCTGTTTACATTTAAGGTTGATATTGTTATGTGTGAATTTTATCCTGTCATTATGATGCTAGCTGGTTATTTTGCTTGTTAGTTGATGCAGTTTCTTCATAGTGTCCATGGTCTTTACAATTTGGTATGGTTTTGCAGTGGCTGGTACTGTTTTTTCCTTTCCATATTTAGCGCTCCCTTCAGGAGCTCTTGTAAGGCAGGCCTGGTGGTAACAAAATCTCTCAGCATTTGCTTGTCTGTAAAGGATTTTATTTCTCCTTCGCTTATGAAACTTAGTTTGGCTGGATATGAAATTCTGAGTTGAAAATTCTTTTCTTTAAGAATGTGGAATATTGGCCCCCACTCTCTTCTGGCTTGTAGGATTTATGCTTAGAGATCTGATGTTAGTCTGATGGGCTTCCCTTTGTGGGCAAACCCAACCGTTCTCTCTGGCCGTCCTTAACATTTTTTCCTTCATTTCAACCTTGGTGAATCTGAAGATTATGTGTCTTGGGGTTGATCTTCTTGAGGAGTATCTTTGTGATGTTCTCTGTATTTCCTGAATTTGAATGTTGGCCTGTCTTGCTAGGTTGGGGAAGTTCTCCTGGATAATATTCTGAACAGTGTTTTCCAAGTTGGTTCCCTTCTCCCCATCACTTTGAGGTACCCCAATCAAATGTAGGTTTGGTCTTTTCACATGGTCCCATATTTCTTGGAGGCTTTATTCATTCCTTTTCATACTTTTTTGTCTAATCTTGTCTTTACACTTTCTTTAAGTTGATCTTCTATCTCTGATATCCTTTCTTCCACTTGATCAATTCAGCTATTGATACATGTGCATGCTTCCCGAAGTTCTCATGCTGTGTTTTTCAGCCCCATCAGGTCATTTATGTTCTTCTCTAAGCTGGTTATTCTAGTTAGCAATTCGTCTAACCTTTTTTCAAGGTTCTTAGTTTCCTTGCATTGGGTTAGAACATGTTCCTTTAGCTCAGAGGAGTTTATTACCCACCTTCTAAAGCCTACTTCTGTCAATTTAACAAACTCATTCTCTGTCCAGTTTTGTTCCCTTGCTGGAGAGGAGTTGTGATCCTTTGGAGGAGAAGAGGCATTCTTGTTTTTGGAATTTTCAGCCTTTTTGTGCTGGTTTTACCTCATCTTCGTGGATTTATCTACCTTTGGTCTTTGATGTTGGTGACCTTCAGAAGGGGTTTCTGTGTGGACGTCCTTTTTGTTGATATTGATGCTCTTCCTTTCTGTTTGTTTTCCTTCTAACAGTCAGCCCCCTCCACTGCAGGTCTGCTGGAGTTTGCTGGGGTCCACTCCATACTCTCTTTGCCTGGGTATCACCAGTGGAAGCTGCAGAAGAGCAAAGATTTCTGCCTGCTCCTTCCTCTGGAAGCTTCATCCCAGAGGGGCACCCTCCAGATGCCAGCCAGAGCTCTTCTGTATGAAGTGTCTCCCAGTCAGGTGGCATGGGGTCAGGGACCCCCTTGAGGAGGCAGTCTGTCCCTTAGCAGAGCTTGAGCATTGTGCTGGGAGATCTGCTACTCTCTTCAGAGCTGGCAGGCAGGAACGTTTAAGTCTGCTGAAGCTGTGCCCACAGCTGCCCCTTCCCCGAGGTGCTTCGTCTCAGGGAGATGGGAGTTTTATCTATAAACCCCTGACTGGGGCTGCTGATTTTCTTTCAGAGATGCCCTGCCCAGAGAGGAGGAATCTAGAGAGGCAGTCTGGCTACAGCGGCTTTGCAGAGCTGTGGTGGGCTCCACCCAGTTTGAGCTTCCTGGCGGCTTCGTTTACACTGTGAGGGGAAAACCGCCTACCCAAGCCTCAGTGATGGCAGCTGCCCCTCCCCCCACCAAGCTCCAGCATCCCAGGTCAACTTCAGACTGCTGTGCTGGCAGTGAGAATTTCAAGCCAGTGGATCTTAGATTGCTGGGCTCCATGGGGGTGGGATGTGCTGAGCTGGACCACTTGGCTCTCTGGCTTCAGCCCGCTTTCCAGGGGAGTGAATGATTAGGTCTCACTGGTGTTCCAGGCACCACTGGGGTTTGAAAAAAAAACTCCTGCAGCTAGTTCGGTGTCTGCCCAAACAGCTGCCCGGTTTTGTGATTGAAACCCAGGGCCCTCGTGGTGTAGGCACCCGAGGGAATATCCTGGTCAGTGGGTTGCGAAAACTGTGGGAAAAGTGGAGTATCTGGGCTGGAATGCACCGTTCATCATGGCACAGTCCCTCACAGCTTCCCTTGGCTAGGGGAGGGAGTTCCCTGACCCCTTGTGCTTCCCAGGTGAGGCAATGCCCCACCCTGTTTCAGCTCGCCCTCCGTGGGATGCACACACTGTCTAACTAGTCCCAGTGAGATGAGCTGGGAACCTCAGTTGGAAATGCAGAAATAACCCACTTTCTGCGTTGATCTTGCTGGAAGCTGCAGACTGGAGCTGTTCTTATTTGGCCATCTTGCCAGCCACTCCTAATGTTGTTTTTTGAATTAAACTTCTGGAACTTCTTTTTTGATGACTCTCTTGTAATGAGCAGAATCCCAGTGGGCAACAGAATGATAGACACTACAAAGACTTGGGTCCAAAACTTATTTATTCCATGACGATCATCTAAGAAACTGTTTTTCTATGAGACCACAGATTTAATTGACTTAAGTATGAAAAATTAGACCAAATTGATTTTGCCATTTTGTGTTTTAGATTTGAAATCTTGACATCAGTCTCCAAGCTATTGGAATGGTGTGAAGGGCAGGAGACAAAGATTTCAAATAGACTTTGAAACTACAGGAAGCCAAGAATGTCTTTGAGTAGGGGAATGTTTCATTTGTATGTATCTTTGGCTCTTAATTCATTTTGCTTTGAAAATTGTATTCTGTTAATACAATTAGGTCTGGAATTCTGTGTCTTCCTCTTTTTTTCTATATCAAGATTAGGATTGCATGACAAAAAGAACATTGGATAAGGAAGTATGAGCCATCTTGGCTCGGGCTTTACTCTTAGATCTACTAGTTATGTGACCTTGGCAATGCTGTTAGTCAACTTAGATTACTTTTTCCTCATCTGGACAATTAGGTTATTTGGTTAGGTGACTTCTGCTGTCTTTTTCAACTCTGGGAATTCATGATCTCAGAGTTGTACTCAGGTGAAGTAGTGTTTTCTTCACCTCACTTAAGATTAGATATATTTCTGTTTCTAATGATAAAGGTTAATAAGAGGAAGGAAATATTCCTCAGGATAAGGTGAGCCCAAGACCAACGACAATAGCATATTTGAAGTCACACATCTCTGAGCACGCTGGTTTTGTTTACTCTCATTATTCTTTCCTATATAAGGTTCCAGTAAAAAAGATCCTTATCTTAAACCAACAATGTTAGCTGCTCATTTGGATTATGTTGAAACTTAAAGGAAAAAGTCCCTACTGGTTGATTAGAAAGCTGTATTACCATAGTCTCAATAACAGAGAACAGTGCTATATTGTCATGCAAGTTCCTCTATGGTAAAGAGAGGACTTCTGAGATTTCTTTTACTCTCTGTAGGGACAATACAATCAATATTCATTGGCAAGCAGGAGTGGAGTGTTAATAATTACTTTTGAACACACACTAAATATGTGGTGATCAAATCTTTTCAGAGTAGCTTGTTTCTTAAACAGTAAACAAATTTAGAAATGTAATTTCCAGCCAAGTCTCAACCAAGACCATTTTGTTTTTTTCTTTAACATAACCATTTCTCAGATAACAGACATCCCTTTCCCCAAAGGCATAAATATAAAGGATATAACAGTATAACTGCACTGAGTGTTAACTTAAAAATCTCTTATAACCCTTCAAGTAATATTAGTGACTATTCTTACAAAAAAATTGGTTATGCACCTTCCTTCAAAGCAAGAAAGGATGCAATGAGGAAAGGATAGAGAACTATGACTAGTCAGTTGTGCTAGGGATAATCTAGACAAACTGCCATTCAAGGATAAAGGCAAAAGGAAGTTTTGGACATTCAAGAACTCATGAATTACTGCTCTGAAGGCCCTTTCTTAAGAAATCTATTGGAGAGCAAACTTCGGCTAACCAAGAGGTAGCTGGAACAGGACCAGCAGAAGTCAAGACAGCTTTTTTCCTATCGTTGCTGCTGCTAAAGGAGTTCATGAGGACTAAGTACTATTCTGAGGTGCATCTTAACAGTCTGTCTGCTGTCACTCTGACAATGTCACTGACAATATCACTGACAGTGTCTGTGCTGTCACAATATTCCTGGTAGCTTATACTTGTCATAGTAAAGTCTATTTTGGCATAGAATAAGAACATAATACTGTGCCCCAAAGTCATAAAGGATGGAAAAAAAAAATCAGTCAATGCTATTTGTGCAATGTTCTTTCTATGTGACCCCGTGCTCTGGTTGAGAGTTTGAATAAAATGATTGCTAAAATTATTTTAAGTGGTGATACTTGATGATTTTATAGCATTTTGGCATGGCATGAAGTACTCAAGACTTTGGACTGCATGTCACTGTTTCCTCCTCAAAACTGTCATGAACAACGAAGTTAGTTAATGCTGGCAAAGTGCCATCTTTAAAACAGAGGAGCTGTGTCACAACTCACAATGAGGGAAACACACTGAAATTTTTCAGCCAGCCAGCTTCCCAGACCATCGAATAGAATCACATTGTAAAGGGTGGCCCTGCCTTGAAGCACTCCTAAAATGAGAATTCTGGGAGAAGCCTTTCCAATGGTTTGGGTTAACTTGAAGGTAGACCCTGTGATTCACATTCTGAAAAGACCTTAGACACCATTTGTTGTAATTCTATCCTTTGACAGAAGATACTGCAACAGAGGATATTCAGATTTGACTAAAGTCCCAGAGGAAGTAACTTACTGAGCCAGAACCATATCAGGTCCTTTTTGCCTCCTGCACTTCAAATCTCCATTTTCTTCAAGCTCCTGAGCACACTAACTTCCCCTTCAAGCTTAACAAATGGATGGGCTTAAGTGGGTTTCTACCTCACAGAAAAAGTAACAACAATAAGACAAAAACTTTCTCAACTTTCTGCCACCAACTTGAATCTTTCTACTGCCCTCTCCTAAGAGAAGAGGAGGACTCCTCTCTTTCCTAGGCTAATCTTTTCCCCAGTGTTCTGTCATACTTTCTCCTCAGAACTGTCATGAACCACCAATCACCTTCTAAGGACCTTGATCAACTGATTATCCCCGGCATCTTTAAGCTCTTTCTTTCTTTTTTGAGACAGAGTCTCACTCTTGTTGCCCAGGCTGGAGTGCAATGGTGTGATATTGGCTCACTGCAACCTCTGCCTCTTGGGTTCAAGCGATTTTCCTGCCTTAGCCTCCCAAGTAGCTGGGATTACAGATGTGCACCACCAAGCCTGGCTAATTTTTGTATTTTTAGTAGAGATGGGGTTTCACCATGTTGGCCAGGCTGATCTCAAACTCCTAACCTAAAGTGATCCGCCCGCCTCAGCCTCCCAAATTGTTGGCATTACAGGCGTGAGCCACTGCACCTCACCACCAAGCTTTTTCTATTGACTTTTCCACACTCAAGGACTTTTCAACTTTACTGGTTACATTTCATGCCTTTTAGTAAAAAGAAAAAAAGAGATTTGAAGTAAATATGACTAAATGTTAGCAGTTGTTGATTCTGGAGCTGGGCAAATAGGAATTTATTATTTTAATCTCCATGTCTTCTGTATCACCATTTTTTTCCTTCCAAAGATAAAAGATTGAGAACAGTGTTATGGGATCAATCAAGATCAGAGAGCATAAATGCAAAATGGTTTCCATCTATGGAGACCACATAAAGTCATGGCTTCCCTTTAATTTTCACAGAGAGTGAAGGAAGTTTTGAGTCCTGCTGACTGGGCTTAAAAAAAAAAAAAGAAAAAGAAAAGTACATTGGGAGAGTCTTCTGTTTACATTTGAGTAGGGGATTTCCAAACTCCACTTTAGCAGCTGTGAAATGATTTATTTATAGGTGGCCCAAAAGCTAGCTGGAAGTGATCATTTGGAATTTTTAAAACCTTTTCAGCAATTTTACTAAAAACTTTATCAACCATTATAAAAACACAACAAAGGTCAAAATTCATTCATTTATTGGATTCTCAAATATATGCTGGCAAGTAGTATACAAGCTAATCAATGAGCAGATAAGTCAGAATTTTACTTTCTACTATTACTTCTAATTTCATAAAGAAAATTGCAGCTGTTTTGGAAAACCCATTTTACTTTCCCATTTCCAGATCTCTATTCCCTGTCAGATTTACATTCATTCTTTCCTCCTTCCTAGTTTTCTTCTTATAGAGTAACTGCCCTCCCTCTGCATCCAAGGCCAATCTCTCCTGCTGTGCCCAGGACCTCCCCCACTCTCCACTTTGGAACTTTATGCCATGTCTTGTCTCTTTTACCTTCTGTCTTCAACCTTTTCCTCTCCATTAGGTCATTTCAATAGCATTCCATTAGTCTTACACACACACACACACACACACACCCCCCAACTCCAGTGATCTCACATCCATCTCCAGCTGACCCCCAATCTCTTACCATCACAACCAAACCCCTCAAAAGTAAATTTAAAACTTTTTTAAAGGTGAACTTCTGTCCTCTGTTTCCATTTCCTCATTATCTTTCATTCTTCAACCCTGTCCATCTGGCCCCACCACCACACCACTATGTTTATTTCAAGATATTAAAGAGATTTCAAGAAATTGGCTTATATTGATTGTGGGAGTTTGCAGGTCTGAAATCTGTAGGACAGGGTGGCAGGCCCAAAACTCCTAGGCAGGAGCTGATGCTATAATCCATAAGCAAAATTTCTTCTTCCTCAGAGACACCTCAATTTTGCTCATAAGGCCTTTCAATGGATTGGATTCAATCTAGGCCACCCAGATTATTGAAGACAATAATATCTTTATTAATATCTTTATTATATACTTAAGGTCAACTGACAGATGTTAACTGCACCTACAAAATAACTTCACAGCAACATCCAGATTAGTGTTTAATGGAATAATTGGGTACTATAGCCTAGCCATATTGGCATATAAAACTAATCATCACACTCACTCCCACTAAGAGGGTGGGATAGGCATTCACAGTACACTGGTAACTCCACATGAACTGCTAACAGTCTTTCATATAGCCTTGAGGTAGTGGAAGAAGTTGGGCTGGGATGCAGTCACAACAAAGGCCTAGAAACCCCATGGGGTTCTAAAGTTGAGATGGCTCCTGTGATGGCTAATTTTATATATCAACTTGACTGCTCCATGGGGTGCCCATATTAATTAAACACTGTTTTGGGGTGTGCGTGTGAAGGTATTTCTGGATGAGATTAGCATTTGAATTGGTTGACTCAGTCAAACAGATTGCCCTCCTCAATGTGGGTGGGTATCATCAAATCCACTGAGGGGCCTGAATAGAACAGAAACCCAGAGGACACAGGGATTTGGGCCTTTGGATTTGGACTGAAATTACACCACCAGCTTTCCTGGGTCTCCAGCTTGCAGATGGGAATCATGAACTTTCTCAGCCTCCACTATCATGTGAGTCGGTTCCTCATAATCTTTGTATTATACATATATGGATTTTGAGAGAGAGAGAGAAAGACAGACAGACACTATTGTTTCTGTTTCTTTGAAGTACCCTGGTTTATACAGTTTAAGCATTGTTCTGAGGTTGGGCCCTCAATATACCTCTCTTTCTCATAGTGGGTTCCGTAACATTGGTGGTATTCACCTATAGGCTAGCAGCCATTTGGGAGAGATAGAATAGAGGCGATTCAAGAATTTAATGAGTATTAGAATCATGGGTAACATTATTGATGATTTAATAGGTCTTACTCCATCTTTGCCACTTAAAAGCCACCTATAAACAGGGCTCACAATATCTGTCTTGTCCACTTCACAGGACTGCTTTAAAAGTTTATTGAGGAAAGTTACATGACTCTTTGCCTAGTTGAAATTTGATGTTTTTATCATCATCAAAACATACTTTCCAAGTGCAAAGCATCTGCTAGCAATCATATGCATCCCTTACCTTCAATATTTCTGTTGAGAGTGCGAGGAGGGATCTAAGTTTAAACTAGAGTGGTGATGAAACTACTACAATGACTCTGTCTTATGTACTGAAGCTGAGGTATCACTGCCTTGAGCAAAAGTAGGGAAGTAGTTACTTCTATTTTGTGCAGAAGGTTTCTCAAGCTCTTAAGGTCATAGCCCCTAAAGAAGGCCAGCTCTTCCCATTTACTATTGTTATTCTTATTTATTTTTTTTATTTGAGATGCAGTCTCACCCTGTTGCCCAGGCTGGAGTGCAGTGGCACAATCTCAGCTCACTGCAACCTCCGCCTCTTGGATTCAAGTGATTTTCAGCCTCCCAAGCAGCTAGGATTACAGGTGCCCCCCGCCCTACCACACCCAGCTAATTTTTTTTTTTTGTATTTTTAGTAGATATGGGGTTTCACCATGATGCCCAGGCTGGTGTCAAACTCTTGACCTCAAGTGATCCATCTGCCTTGGCCTCCCAAAGCGCTGGGATTACAGGTGTGAGCCACTGCACCTGGACTCTTATTTTATTTTTAAATTTTTTGTGGGTACATAGTATGTGTATGTATTTATGAGGTACATGAGATGTTTTGATACAGGCATGCAACGTGAAATAAGTACATTATGGAGAATGGGATAACCATCCCCTCAAGCATTTATCATTTGAGTTACAAACAATCCAATTAAACACTCTAAGTTATTTTAAAATGTACAATTAAATTATTCTTGATTATAGTCAGCCTGTTGTGCTATCAAATACTAAGTCTTATCTATTCTTTCTAACTATAGTTTTTGGTACCCATGAAGCATCCCCACCTCCCCCCTAGCCCCCTACTATGCTTCCCAGCCTCTGGTAACCATTCTTCTACTTTCTGTGTCAACAAGTTCAATTGTTTTAATTTTTAGATTCCACAAATAATTGAGAACATGCAATGTTTGTCTTTCTGTGCCTGGCTTATTTCATTAACATTCCAGTTCCATCCATGTTGTAGCAAATAACTGGATCTTATTCTTTTTTACGGCTGAATACTACTCCGTTGTGTATATGTACCACATTTTCTTTATCCATTCATCTGCTGATGGACACTTAGGTTGCTTCCAAATCTTAGCTATTGTAAAGAGTGCTTCAACAAACATAGAAGTGCAGATATCTCTTTGATATACTGATTTTCTTTCTTTTGGATATATACCCAGCAGCATTGCTGGATCATATGGTAGCTCAGTTGTTAGTTTTGAGGAACCTTCTAACTGCTCCACAGTGGTTGTACTAATTTGTACTTCTACCAACAGTGTAAAAGGGTTACATTTCCTCCACATCCTCGCCAGAGTTATTGCCCATCTCTCGGATATAAACCATTTTAACTGGAGTGAAATGATATCTCGTTATAGTTTTGATTTGCCTTTCTCTGATGATCAATGATGTTGAGCACTTTTTCATATGCCTGTTTGCCATTTGTATGTTTTCTCTTGAGAAATGTATGTTCAAGTCTTTTGCCCCTTTTTTGATTGGATTATTAGATTTTTTCTTATAGAATTGTTGGAGCTCCTTATATTTCTGGTTATTAATCGTTTGTCGATGGGTAGTTTGCAAATATTTTCTCCTGTTCTATGGATTATCTCTTCACTTTGTTGATTGTATACTTTGCTGTGCAGAAGCTTTTACACTTGATGTGATCCCATTTGTCCATCTTTTTTTTTTTTTTTTTTTTTTGCTTTAGTTGCTTGTGCTTGTATTGCTCAATAATTTTTTTGCCCAGACCAATGTACTGGAGATATTCCCTAATGTCTTCTTATAGTAGTTTCACAGTTTGAGGTCTTACATTTAAGTCTTTTAATCCATTTTGATTTGATTTTTGTATGTGATGATAGGAGTCTAGTTTCATTCTTCTGCATATGGATATCCAGTTTTCCCAGCACTATTTATTGAAGAGACTGTCTTTTCTCCAGTGTATGTTCTTGGCATCTTTGTCAAAAATGAATTCACTGTAGGTGTGTGGATTTGTTTCTGGGTTCTCAATTCTCTCCCATTGGTCCATGTGTCCATTTTTATGCCAGTGCCATACTGTTTTGGTTACTATAGCTCTGTAGTATAATTTGAAGTCAGGTAATGTGATTCCTCCAGTTTTGTTCTTTTTGCTTAGGATAACTTTGGCTGTTCTGGGTCGTTCATGGTTTCATATAAATTTCAGGATTGTTTTTCCTATTCTGTGAAGAATGTCACTGGTATTTTGATAGGGATTGCATTAAATCTGTATATTGCTTTGGGTTGTATGAATGTTTTAACAATATTGATTCTTCCAGTCAATGAACATGAAATATTTTGTTATTTTTTGGTGTCCTTTTCAGTTGCTTTCATCAGTGTTTTATAGCTTTCATTATAGAAATCTTTCACTTCTTTGGTTAATTTATATGTATTTAATTTTATGTGTGGTGATCGTAAATGGAATTACTTTTTAAATTTCTTTTTCAGATTGTTTACTGTTGATATATAGAAATGCTACTGATTTTTGTATTTGGATTTTGTATCCTGCAACTTTACTGAATTTGTTTATCAGTTCTAATAGTTTTCTTGTGGAGTCTTTAGGTTTTTCCAAATATAAGATCATATCAGCTGCAAACAAGGATAATTTGAATTCTTCCTTTCCAATTTGGATGCCTTTATATCTTTCTCTTGTCTGATTGCTCTAGCTAGGACTTCCAGCAATATGTTGAATAACAGTGGTGACAGTAGTCATTCTTGTCATGTTCCAAATCTTAGAAAAGAGGCTTTCAGTTTTTTCCCATTCAGTATGATACTAGCTGTGGGTCTGTTATATATGACTTTTATTATGTTGAGGTATGCTCCTTCTATCCCCAGTTTTTTGATGGTTATCATGAAGCAATATTGAATTTTATCAAATGCTTTTTCAGCATCAATTGAAATGATCATATGGTTTTTATCCTTCATTCTGTTGATATTATGTATCACATTGATTGATTTGCATATGTTGAACCATCCTTGCATCCCAGGAATAAATCCCACTTCATCATAATGAATGATATTTCTAATGTATTGTTGAATTTGATTTGCTAGTATTTTGCTGAGGATTTTTGTATCAATATTCATCAAAGACATTGGCCTTATTTTTTTGATGTGTCTTTGGTTTTGCTCTCAGGGTAATACTAGCCTTGTAGAATGAGTTTGGTAGTATTCTCTCCTATTCTATGTTTTGGAGTACTTTGAGTAGGTTTAGTATTAGTTCTTTAAATGTTTGGTAGAATTCAGCAGTGAAGCCATCAGGTCCCAGGTTTTTCTTTACTGGGAAACTTTTATTAGGGCTTCAATCTCGTTACTTGTTATTGGGCTGTTTAGGTTTTGGATTTCTTCCTGGTTCAATCTTGGTAGATTGTATGTATCTAGGAATTTGTTCTTCTTCTAGATTTTCAAATTATTGGTATATAGTTGGTCGTAGTAGCCACTAGTGATCCTTTGAATTTCTCCAGTCTTAGTTGTAATGTCTCCTTATTTCTGATATCATTTATTTGGATCATCTCTTTTTTCTTAGTCTAGCTAAAGGTTAATTTTGTTTAACTTTTTAAAAAACAACATTTTGTTTCATTGACTTTTTGTATTTTTTTGTTTCAAACTCATCTATTTTTGCTCTGACCTTTGCTATTTCTTCTACAAATTTTGGGTTTGGTTTCTCTTGCCTTTCTAGTTCTTTAAGATGCATTGTTAGATTGTTCACTGGAAGTTTTTCCTCTTCTTTGATGTAGGCACTTAGAGCTATAAATGTTCCTCTTAGTACTGCTTCTGCTGTATCCCATAGGTTTTTGTATGTTGTGTTTCCATTATCAATTGTTTCAAGAAAATTTTCAATTTCCTTCTTATTCATTGACCCACTGGTTATTCAGAAGCATATTGTTTAATTACTATGTATTTTTATAGTTTCCAAAATTCCTCTTGTTATTAATTTCTAGTTTTATTCCATTGTGGTCACAGAAGATGCTTGATATTATTTCATTTTTTTGAATGTGTTAAGACGAGTTTTGTGACCTAACAAATAATCTATCCTTGAGAATGATCCATGTGCTGAGGGAAAGAATGTGTATTCTGCAGCTCTGGGATGAAATGTTCTGTAAATATTAGATCCATTTAGTCTGTAGTGCAGATAGAGTCTGATGTTTCCTTGTTGATTTTCTGCCTAGAAGATCTGTCCAATGCGAAAGTAGGGTGTTGACATCTCCAGCTATTATTATATTGGGGCCTATCTCCCTCTTTAGCTCTAATGATATTTTCTTTATATATCTGGGTCATCCAGTGTTGGGTGCATATATATTTAAAATTGTTCTATCTTCTTGCTAAATTGACTCATTTATAATTATATGGTGACCTTCTTTGTCTCATATGGTTTTTGTCTTGAAATCTATTTTGTCCGATACAAGTATAGTGACTCTTGCTCTTTTTTGGTTTTCATTGGCATGGAATATCTTTTTCCATCCTGATATTTTCAGTCTATGTGTCTTTATAGGTGAAGTGTGTTTCTTGTAGGCAACAGATCAATGGGTCTTGTTGTTTCATGCATTCAACTAATCTTGGTCTTTTTATTGGAGGGTTTTGCCCATTTACATTCAATGTTATTGTTGATAAGTAAGGACTTACTCCTGCCATTTTGTTATTTGTTTTCTGGTTGTTTAATGGTCTTCTCTTCCTTCTTTCTTTCCTTACTGTCTTATTCTAGTGAAGGTGATTTTCTCTGGTGATATAATTTTGTTTTGTTTTATTTTTTGTTTATCCATTGTATACTTTTTGGTTTGAGGTTACCACAAAGCTTGCAAATACTATCTTATAACCCATTATTTACACTTGATAACACTATTTGCATAAACAAACAAGCAAAAAGAAAACAAATACAAATTCTACACCTTAACTCTGTTGCCCCAATTTTTAATTTTTTGTTGTTTCTATCTTGTTGTACTATGTGTTGAAAAGTTATAGTTATTGTTTTTGATTCATTTACCATTTAGTCTTTCTACTTAGGACAAGAGTAGTTTACACACCACAGTTACATGTTCTGTGTTTTTCTGGGTAGTTACTATTACCAGTAAGTTGTACCTTTGGGTGATTATTTATTGTTCATTAATGTCCTTTTCTTTTTGATTGAAGTACTCCCTTTTCATTTTTTGTAGGACAGGTCAGGTATTGATGAAATTTCTCCGCTTCTGTCTGGGAAAGTATTTATTCATCCTTCATGTTTGAAGGATATTTTTGCCAGATATGCTATTCTAGGGTAAAGTTTAAATCCCAAGCTGCTGTATAATTATCAAGTGGAGTACAGTGGCATTGGTCCAAAAAGGCATTTTAAACACACTAATAATAAACAGATTTCAAATGATCTAATCAATCACCATTGTGGCTGTCACTTTGTTTCCATCCAAACATACTGTAGTAACTAAATTTAAATACTAAACATGTTGGAGCCTTTGAGAAGCCTTCTTTGATGATGTCACTGAAATCAAAACTTGTAACACTAATTTGGCTCTGAACAATATAATCATGAACTCCATAACAACTTTTGGATTTCTGTAGTATTACTGAAATTTTAAAGTAAGTCTAGATATGTTAATTCATTCATCTCAAAACTTTTTGAGGAAGTGGCAATGATATCTGTTGAGCACTGCTCAACAAGATGTGCCAGGTGTTATGCATTCTTTGACTTCTCTTAACAATATTATTTAATATGTATTTTTATACCCATTTTATAAGGAAACTGAGATTTAAATGATTTTAATAACATAGCAAAACCCTTAGTGCTATTAAATGGCAGAGCTGATATCTGAGCCTATTTCTCTCTCTATCACCTCAATCACAACACCTTGCATGGGGAGGCAGAATGACCCTAACCCTATGAAATTCCAGACATCAAAAATGAGTAAGATAGTTGCTGCCCTCAAGAGCGTAGTCTTTCCTTCAAGACAGGAACCAGTGAAATGCTTATAGGTTTGTAAAATACGCTCATGATATATCTTTCCCCCAGAGCAACCCTACCACACCCATCCACACTCTCTTAGTGCTATCTCATATACTTCATGTGGAAAACACATGATAACAGAGCATCATTAGCTGTTTCTCCTCCGCTTAGCCTCTGATTTATGCTACTTTATTCCAGCAATCATCTTGAATCTATTCCTATTATTATCCCCAAACTTAATTTAGCTTTTCTCTCTCTCAGTAGAAATATACTACATGGTGCCATATGACCCCTGTTGCAGATGATGTCAATGTTCCTCTTGTAATCCCTATACTCACCTTGGGGACAGTCCCCATATAGGCTGATGGCTTCCTGAGTCTTTCTACTTGATAGTGTTCTCTATCCTCAGGAGCTTCCTCAGCCCATATACAGAGCAGGAAGAAAGTGCCAGAGTGTTAAAACCCCCAGAGGGACTGCTCAGCCAATGAAGATGTAGAAATTGGTGGATAAATACTCTGACCTCATCCTCCAGTGGGAAAGTTCTGAGAAATGTTCAACACAGTCTCTGAGAGGGTTCCAGGAGCATCAAGCCCCAGATGTCATTCTCATCAGTGGAATTTTTATTGGCTTTCTTTTCTTCCCTATTTATTGAAGATTGGGATCCCCAGGCAGCTGACTCTGAGAAGGGCATTAGTGTTCAAGAGATTTACTGGAAAGTACTTTCAGGATTAATCCCTGTGTAGGAAAAGGAAGGAAGCAGGGTTGGGATGAGGGAGAAGTTTGAATGTATCAATGTTTGAAGCATCATTTGACTACATAGGGAGATCTGAAGCCAGGATGGCCCTTTAAAATTTTCTGAATTGTGGTGAAGGGGACGGGCCATAATGACCTGCATTGACAACTTATTTTCAGATTTTTAGATTCAGTCTGTCTCCAGGAAAATGAATAACCTTGTGAGGTGGTTCTCTTCAGCTGAGGGAAATTTTTGGAGAGGGCCAACAACTAAGGAGGGCTAGCCAGAACCCCCAGCAGCTTAAGAATAAGCCCTTCAGTCACGAAGAGGGATCTAGGCAGTGCATCAAGGCATCCACTAAAGTCCACTCCTTGCTCCATTCAGATTCACTTCATCTGAGTTTTGGAGAAGCTCCTCTAGAATTCTGGTGGGCCTCCTCTCCTGTGGTAAACTTATAAAAGGAAAGTCAGAGAGATAAACTATAGTCTATACAGCTAGCGCTAATCTCAAGGGTATAACTGATACCCATTATCTCCCTACTTTGCTATCCATTGTGGATTTCCCTCATCCTCAGCTAGCACTTCTGCTGATCTTGGTGGCTTATTTCACTCAAGTGCTCCTAGCCTGGTCAACCTGTGACTGCTGCACTTGTCCATTTACAGGCAAAATTGGGCAAGGGAATATCAAGAGATGCATGAGCAAATTTCTTAGGTGCCAAATGTATTGCTATATGCCGTTTTGCATGTGTAAAGGCAGTCTGACTTCCCCTTGATGATCTACCAAGATAGTGACTCTTATTGATTGCTTGTTCTGTGGAATGAGTATCCAAAGTTCCCAGGGGTTGCCATAACCTAAAGCTTAAGAGGACTTTTACTATATACTCAGGTAGAAACATTTCTCTTTTTGGAAACAATATACCTAAACCACAGGGCCCACCTGGGGCCTGTGGTTGAACATACCCATGGCTCAGCTTACATCCTTGCATTCACTTGGCTATACTGACTGAGCTGTATTCGCAGATAGGAATACTCTTATTCCAGAAACCTGAGAGGCCCACCAGGTATCGTGCTCCCTTCTTCATGGTAGGAAGTGCATGATGCAATAATTTAACCTTTTCTTTGAAGGGGATGATCTGGCATGTTCCAGCCCACTGGCTCCTAAAAAATTCCTGGATAGGGATGACTCCTGAATCTTCATAGCTTTCATTTTACCCTTTCTGGAGGACATGTGTCTTCCTAAGGTCATGAACATACTTGCCACTTGTTGCTCAACCAGTCAGATTAGCATGATGCCGTCAATATAGTGGACCAATGTGAAATTATAAGGGCATGTTGGATTATAACAGAACAAGAAAGTAAACCTAGTCCTGGGGCAACACTATAAATATAATATTTGTAGCATGCTGTAGTCAGTTCCAAGTGAATGCAAACTTTTTGATGGGATTGGAAAAGAACATATTTGGCAGGTTAATAACTGTATACCACTGCTCTATCAAAAAAGCCACGCTTGCCCCAGTGATAAAATTAGTACAAATATTTGGTTAGGTTTGCAATAGGTTATTTTCAGGATCCATCTGGATTTTGTATAAGGCATATTGGTGAATTAAATGGACATATGATGGGGACCAGCACTAAATCTGCTTTGCAAGAAATGCTAAGGGGAGTTCCTTCAAGATGAAGGAAAAGGATGCTAATTAGTAACATGAAAACATAGGAAAGTATAAAACTCACTAGTAAAAACAACCACATTGTGAAATTCAAAACACTATAATACTGTAATGTTGATGGGCAAATTAAGCATATCTCTAGTATAAAGGCTAAAAGGCAAACCTAGTAAAACCACAGCTACAAAAATTTATTAAGAAATACTAATACTTTGAGGGCTGGGGGGAAGGATAGGAAGAGGGTGAGGAATAAAAAACTACACACTGGGTATAGTGTATACTACTTGGGTGATGGATACACCAAAATCTCAGAAATCACCACTAAAGGACTCATCCATGTAACAAAAAACCACCTGTTCCCCAAAAATTACTGAAATAAAAAAATAAGTATTTCCTGTCCATACAAAAAATACAAATAACAAAAAAAAATTTATGCTATCAAAAACATAAAATATGGGGGGTGAGGGGAAGTAAAAGAGTATAGTGTTGTGTATGCAATCAAAATTAAGTTGCTATCAGCTTAAAATAGCCTGTTATAAGTATACAAAGTTTTATGTAAGCCTCAAGATAACCACAAAGCAAAACCCTATAAACAGCAAAAGCCTATAAAGTAGATAAAAGATAAAAAGGAGAAGCTTCAAAGAATACTGCTACAGAATACATCATACCACAAAGGGAGAAAATAAGAAAGGAAGAAAAAATAAATAACTTACAAAACAATCAGAAAACAATAAACAAAAGGACATTAGTCCTTATCAATAATTACTTTGAATGTAAATGGTTAAATTCTCCAATCAAAAGGCATAGAGTGGCTGAATGGATTAAAAAAAGAAAATACCAAAAACCTCAACTATATCTTGCCTACAAAAGACTTACTTCACTTTAAAGAATACTCATAGACTGAAAATAAATAAATGGAAAAAGATAATTCAAGCCAATGGAAACAAAAAGAAAACATGAGTAGCTAAACTTATATCAAACAAAATAAACTTTAAGTCAAAAAGCTGTAAAAAGAGCTGATAAAAATCATTATATAATGCTAAAGGTGTCAATTCATCAAGAGAGTATAATAATTGTAAGTATATAAGCACCTAAAATTGGAGCCCCTAACTAAAGCAAACATTAAGAGATCAGAAGGGAGAAATAGAGTGCAATACAATAATGGTAGGGAATTTTAATACCCCACTTTTAACAATAGATCATCCAGACAGAAAAATCAATAAGGAAACATTAGACTTGAACAACACTTTAGACCAAATGGGTTAACAGACACATGTAGTTCATTGCATTTCAACAGCAACAGCATACATTGTTCTCAAGTACACATGGAACATTATCCAGGATAGATAATATGTTAGGTTACAAAACAAATCTTAAATTCAAGAAGATGGAAATTATACCAAGTATCTTCTCAGACCATAATGGTATGAAACTAGAAATCAATTAGAGGAAGAATCATGATAAATTCATGAACATGTGGAAATTAAACATATGCTCATGAACAACTATTGGGTCAAAGAAGAAATTAAATATCTTGAGACCAGCAAAAGTGAAAACACAACATTCCAAAACTACTGAGATGCAACAAAAACAGTTTTAAGAGGCAATAAATTGTTACACTAAATGACAAGAAATATCTTAAATAAGCAACTTAATGTTATACCTCAAGGAACTAGCAACAGAAGAACAAACTAAACCCAAAGTTAGTGGAAGGAAGAACATTTCTAATAAAAGATCTTCTTAATAAAGACCAGAACAGAAATAAGGAAAATAGAGACAAACAACCCCCAACAACAAAGAAACAGAAAAAAACCCCAACAAAATGAAGAGTTACTTTTTTGAAAAGATTTTAAAAAATGACAAACCCTAAGCTAAACCAGTTAAAAGAATACTGAAATAAAATCAGAAATGAAATAAGAGACATTGCAACTGATAACACAGAGGTACAAAACATCATGACAGACTACTATGAACAAGTGCATACAACAAATTGGATTACCTGGAAAAAAGTGGGTGAATTCCTAGAAGCATAACTCACCAAGACTGAATCATGAAGAAATTGGAAATCTTAATAGCCCCAAAATAAGAAGATTGAATAAAAAGTCTCCCATCAAAGAAAAGTCCAGGGCCAGATGACCTCACCACTGAATTTTACCAAGCATTTGAAGAAGAACTAACACCACTCTTTCAAACTCTTCCACAAAATTGAAGAGGAGTGAACACTTCCAAACTCATTTTATAAGGCCACCATTACCCTAATACAAAAACCAGACAAAGACACTACAAGAAAAAAACTACAGGCCAATATCCCTGATTAATATAGAGGTAAAAGCCTCAAAAAAATATTGGCCAGCCACATTTGATTGCACGTTAAAAGGATCATTCATCATGATCAAGTGGGATTTATTCCTGGAATGCAAGGAGGGTTCAACATAGGCAACTCAATAAATGTGGTTCACCATATTAACAGAATGAATGACAAAAATCATATGATCATCACAGTAGATGCAGAAAAAGCACTTGAAAAAATTTAACATTCTTTCATGATGAAGACTCTTAACAAAATAGGTACAGAATGAATGTTTCTCCACACAATAAAGGGTATATATGACAGTCCCAGAGCTAACATCATACTCAATTGTGAAAAGTTGAACGGTTTTCTTCTAAAATCAAGAACAAGACAAGGGTGCCCATTTTCACCACTCTGTATTTAACATAGTACTGGAAGTCATAGCCAGAGCAATTAGGCTAGAAAAAAAAATAAAAGGCATCCAAATAGGAAAGGAAGAAGTAAAATTGTCTCTGCTGATGATATGATCTTATATATAGAAAACCCTAAAGACCCTACCAGAAAAGCTTCCAGAATTGATAAATTCAGTAAAATTGCAGGTAACAAAATCAACATACAAAAATCTGTAGAATATTTATACACTAATAACAAACTATCTGAAAAATAAATCGAGAAAAGGACATTTACATCTACGTTTACAGAATTTAAAAATACTCAGGAGTAAATTTAACCAAGGAAGTAAAAGATCTGTATGCTGAAAACTATAAAACACTGATGAAGGAAATTAAAGACTCAACTAAATGGAAAAATATTCCCTGTTCATAAATTGGAAGACTTAATATTGTTAAAATGTTCATACTATACAAAGACATCTACAGAGTCAATGCAATCCCTATCAAAATTATGTCATTCTTCACAAAAAAGAAAAAACACTCCGAAAATTCATATGTAACCACAAAAGACTCCTAATAACTAAAGCAAGCTTGAGCAAAAAGAACAAAGATGAGGGCATCACACTGACTTCAAACTACAGGCGTACCTCATTTTATTGTGCTTCACTGTGAGGAACATGGCCACACTGCAGCCAGGCAGGCACAGGCCAAGGTAAACATCCTGCATGACTCAGCAGGATTGGAGCACAGGCACACAATCCAGTGCCTTATATAATCACAGCTATGTAGACATAACATAAAGCAGCTCATCACCTGGCTCTCAGCCACTATTGTTTGTGAGGTGTATAAATATAACACTGATACTGTGAAAGAGCTGCTGAATGAAGCCGTGTCTCATCTACCTGCTGTCTCCCGAGTGTTCTTCCAGCTCCCTGCCCCTCATCAACCCACTCTCCTCAGACCTCAGCTGGGGCTTGAACCTGATAATTGGTGTAGTCATCAGGATGAGGTGAGTGGGTCTTCAGCCCCTGAGGCTCCCAGGTGGGTTATGTGACTGCAGCATGGGCTGTGGTACCTGGTGGCAGAGGTGCTGCTTGAATGGGCCCCAATGGAAACTTGGGAGGCAGTGGATGGGTCTCCTGTGAGTGTGGAGAAGGCACTGAAGCAGCTGGAGGCACACAGCACCAAGAAGGAACGCACCTTTGCTGGCAGAGTCCAATGGGGCTTTTCCAACTGTACTGCGTGAAGTACATGCTCAGTCCTTATAGGACATGGTGCAGGTAAGGGACCTTCAGGCACAAGCTGAGCAGCTAGGGGCCCAAATTCACAGCTTGGGGCAAAACCTGGAGGTGAAGGACCTCCAGGTACAAGCTGGGCACTTAGAGGCCTAGATAAACAGCCTGGAACAGGAGTTAGCAACACCTGTCAGCACAACCTCCTGGCTGGACACTTCCGTTCAGTCTGATGCTGAGGAGGAAGCGGCTCCTCCACTGTGGGCTCGTCCCGTGATCCCGTCAGAAGGTCGAATATGGGCAGCCAATGGGACTCAGGGGAAGAGCCCAGGGGCCCCTCACAGTGGTGGAACACACCTCTTATAGTGCAACTCCCAATGAGTTGCAAGAGTTAGGTAAACAGTGCCGGCAGTTTCTGGGGGAGCCCCTCCCTGCCCAGTTACTCCATATCTGGGATGAAGGAGCTGACATTTCCTGCTCTGCCTCCGAGATGGAGAAGCTGGCTTCTATCACAACTCACCCCTCCCTTCATCAGTGGCTGCAGCTGTGCCAGTGGTTAGCACAGGGGCAAGGTGACCACACTTTAATTGAGTGGCTGATGGTGGCCATACAGACTGTCTGGAATGATGCTGGAGAAATATCAGAAACAGAGTAAATGGCAATCATATACTGATTTGGTACAGATACTCTGGGAGATGGGTATGTGGCAGACTATGTTTGATCCTAATACCCAGGGTCCAGATAATGAACACTTTATCTCCCACATAATGGATGTTTTGCTGGGCTCAGCATCCCCAAATGCTTTTGGCCCCCTGGCTGCTGTCCTCACCCCATATGTGGGGTACCACACACATGAAGTGACTACTGCTATGGCAGCCCTTGGGGAGGCAGAAGGCCTTTGGCAGGACTGGGGAGTCCATGCCATAAAGAAGGGGAAGGTGTCCCCTCCACAGGTAACCACTCCACGAGATAACAAGGGGCCCCAGTGGGTGACTCGCAAGCAGATGCAGTCTGATTTGCTTTCAGCTGGGGTTGCTCGAGAGAAAATTGACAGGCAACCCAATGGAATGCTCTTGGCTCTGTGGAGTCAATTGTCCCCAGAGCAAAAATTCTGGAAAATGACCAAGAGGGGGCAAAACAGTGTTGTTCAATCTAATCCTGCCCAGGCGCTGGAGCTCAAGGACTATTTGCAGTTGGGTGGAGATATGGAGCCTTTCTTGTTTGATTAGGGAAATGGCCGAGGTGCCCAACTTGGGGCAGCAGGGGGTGAGGGAGGTGGGAGTGGAGGGAGGCCACATGCGGAGTTGGCAATCCACTGGTTCCCCACTAATGTACAGCAGGTCCTAGCGCTGGTAGATACTGGTGCAGATTGCAGTCTAGTTTATAGAAACCTGGGTAAGTTTCTGGGCAAAGCTGTGTTCATTGACAGTTATGGGGGCCAGTCAGTGAAGGTGAAACCAGTGTCTCTGCATCTTGGCACTGGCCCCTTGGCTCCCTACCTATACTCTGTGTATGTCTCTCCTATATCTGAATTTTCTTGGGGTGGACATTTTGGATAGTCTGGACTTACACACCACGGCCAGATAATTCAGACTCCAAGTTTGGGTAGTAAAGCTGGTGCTGCATGGACATACACATCATCAGCCCAAGTTCTGCCACAACCCCGACGGATTACCTCCACTCATCAATATTGTTTGCCAGGGGGACATGCAGAGATAACTGAAACTATTAAGAAGTTAGAGGGGGTACAAATAGTGCACGGCACCCATAGCCCCTACACTTCCCCAGTATGGCCAGTCAGAAAGCCTAGTGGGACTTGGTGGATATGACAGTGGATTATTGGGAATGGAATAAAGTAACACCCCTTCTGCATGCAGCTGTACCCTTCATCACGAATTTGATGGACTGCTTGACAATGGAACTGGAACAGTACCACTTTGTGGTGGACTTAGCTAATGCAGTTTTCTCCATTGACATTGCTCCAGAGAGCCAGGAGAAGTTTGTCTTCACGTGGGAAGGATGACAATGGACTTTCACCATGCTGCCACAGGGCTGTGTGCATAGCCCCACCATTTGTCCTGGTCTTGTTGCCATGGATTTAGCTGCCTGGAAATGCCCAAGGGGTCTGCCTGTTTCATTACATTGATGATATGTTAACCTCTGATTCTCTCGCAGATTTAGAAGTGGTGGTGCCCCTCTTGTGGCAGCATTTGGCAGTGTGCAGTTGGGCCATCAATAAATCCAAGGCCCAAGGGCCAGAATTGTCTGCCAAATTCTTGGGAGTTATTTGCTCAGGTAAGACAAAGGTCATACCTGAGGCCATCATTGATAAGATCTAGGCATACCTCCGACCCACCACAGTGAGGCAGCTGCAGACTTTTGGGGGCCTCTTGGAGTATTGACAGGCATTTGTGCCCCATTTGACTCAAACGATAAAACCGTTGTACCAGTTAACAAAAAAAAGGCGGCTATTAGGGATTGGGATGATGAGGCTGAAACAGACTTTCTGGCCACAAGTGGGCCATTTGGCAAGCACAGACCTCACAAGTAATTGATCGGGGCGCCCACTTGAACCTGATGTACATGGAACCACAGATGGTTTTGGTTGGGGCCCATGGCAGTGCATGGAGCACTTTAGAACACCAGTAGGCTTTTGGTCCCAGCTGTGGAAGGGAGCTGGGCTCCAGTATTCATTAATAGAGAACTAATTAGCTGCTGCATATGCTACTCTTCAGGCCTGTGAGAGCATGATGGGACGGGCTACAGCCATCGTGTGGATGACTTACCCAATAGAGGAGTGGGTATGTTCATGGGTAATGACCCCCTGGACTGGAATGTTACAGACATTCGCTTTAGAGAAGTGGGGTGCCTACTTGGAGCGGCAGAGTACAATCCCTTAGCAGCAGATTGTCCTTAGCAGCAGGTAGTCCTAATGCAAGATAAGGCCATGGGGCCTGAGGCACCCCAGACCCTGAGCCATCCCCATTTAAGGAAGGGCATCCTGCCATTCCTGATGGGGCATGGTATACAGATGGGTCCAGCCAAGGTGCTGCTGCTGCCTGGACTGCTATAGCAGTCCAGCCCAGCACCAACACCATGTGGGTTGATACTAGGTGTGGACAAAGCAGCCAAAGGGCTGAACTCAGAGTGGTGGGGATGGTGATAACCAGGGAGGAGTCACCTATGGTACTTTGCACCAATAGCTGGGCAGTCTATTGAGGTTTAACCTTGTGGTTGACTACCTGGAAATTACAGAATTGGCTTATTTGACCCCAAATCAGCCCATTTGGGGTCAACCATGAGGCAAGAACTCTGGGAAACAGGTAATCAGAATGTGTCAAGCCATATGCCTTTGGCTACCCCTGGTAATGATGAAACAGACGCCTTGACAAAGGTCCGATGATTAGAGTCAGCACCTACACGAGATGTGTCTCCAGATGGAGACAACTGCCCAATGTAACACAACAAGTGACAGTAGGGCAGGTGCCCTTGACCAGATGGCAATGAGATTACATTGGGCCATTGCCAAAATCACAGGGCTACACGTATACACTGATGGCTGTAGACACGGCCATTGGCTTATTGTTCACCTACCCTTGCAGGGTGGCTGGCCAGCAACACACCATTTGAGCCCTGCAACACTTATGTGACTTATATGGCCATCCCCTGGCCATTGAAAGTGATAGTGGAACACATTTTACTGGACAGCAGGTACAACAGTGGGCACAGCAGATGGACATACAATGGGGGTTCCATGTTCCTTATAACCCACAAGCTGCTAGCATGATTGAGCAATATAATGGACTCCTGAAGAACGGGTTACATTTGCATGTTCCCCACCCCTCCTCCCCACCCATCTTTGTGGGGCTAGAGTTCCAGGTTGGACCTGGTGCTTCAAATCTTGAAAATGTGGCCATGGAAAGGTGGCCCGGCCCCGGTGGAGGCACTGTTACACCAGGCCACTGCCCCCATCCAACTACAGATACACACCAAGGATGACCTCCTCTGACCAGGTATGGGGACGAATGGTAATCTATTGTTGCCTGCCCCAATGCCTCTGAAGGCAGGGGAATGGAAAACCTGACATTGGCCATGAACCCTCCAAGCCCCCCATTGCAGATGGTTGGCTATCGTAGCCCCCTCAGGGGAGGGTCTGCAGTATGACTTACATGTTGCTCCTTGGGTATTTAATGTGTGGTCTCCAAACTAACCATTCGTAGGGGAATGACCAGAGAAGGGACCCTCCTCTGGGGGACATATGTACTGTCTATGTGGCCTATTATAAGCTCCCCTATGACTTTGCCATGGATACAAGACCCAAAAGAACCATGGGGAGCTGAGAACGTTTTGTATCATTGCCCAGGGCAGAAGCCCTTGGAAGCTGCATTGTTATCCAGGGATGAAAAGTTAGCCTGTATTCTGCCTGAAGGATGTGATTTACCCCTGTTAGTACCTGTGCCTGCTTTGTTGTTTCAGCCATAGGTTGGCATGCTCCAACAACATTGTGGACTGGGCTCACACCTACGCTGAGGTGGCCAATGTCTCCAACTGTTAGATCTGCACCACCCTTCCAGCAGCAGCTGTGGATAGCTTGCCTTGGCATGTGCATCCAGCTTTTGTGAAGAACTGGACATGGCTAGAAACTTGGGGTCCCACAGACAATGGGCGGGATGCAACATGGTGAGCTTTGGATGGGGGTGTCACAAAACCCATGGCAAGCCTGCCCCCTGGCTGACTCATAGCATCCATGATGAATGGGGCTGGCTAATGGGAGAACACATGGTGGCCCCATTGCAAGTACCACGATATATAGAGCAACACTGGGGTAAGGTCACTGTGGGATGGTTGCCTGCTGAGACCTGTGCAAACGTAACACATGCCACCATGCCAAGGGTGTGGTGGAACAAGCAGCCCTACCAAGGCTGGGCCCCCATGGACTTTGTGCCTGCTGGGAGTTTATAGGTCTGTGGGGACATAGGATGGCCATATCTGCCAGCCAACTAGACTGGACATTGTACCTGGGAGTGGCCTTCTGTGCCTGCCACTGTGCTTCCCACATTGCTTAGTCACACACATAACTGGGAGGTGCTGTGTTCCCAGTTTTTGTGAGTGCATTGAGCCCCTAGTGGTTCTACTCCTTAGCAATAACTGTCCCTGGAACAGGTGTCATCACTGTAGAAATGCAGGTTACAGCCCTTGCAGAACACAGAGATTTGGCCCATGAATTACACCTGAGCTGCCCTCCTTTTGTTAATTGATGAGATTGATCAGATCAGGAAGGTGGTGATGCAAAACCGGATGGCCTTAGACATAGTCACAGCTGCTCAAGGTGGCACCGGTGCCCTTGTAGGGACAGAGTGTTGTACATTCATCCCTGACAACCACCAGAACATAGTGGCAGCTTTGCAGGGGGTGTCATATCATGGGAGATTAAGGCAATTGATACCTTACTGATGACCCCCTGCAGAGATGGTGGGTGTCTCTGGGCTCTGGCCTACATTGGGCTCTTATAATCATAGGTAGCATAGTAGGAATATTAGTAGTAGGTTGTTGCTCTCTTTATTGTTGCTGTGGCCTATGGGTCCAGGGTGCTCCCCTATGTGCACGAGTTCCCATTAAGAGGACCCCCTTGGCCTAGGGGGCGGAGTGTAAGGAACATGGCTGTGCTGCTGCCAGGCAGGCATAGGCCGAGGTAAAAATCCTGCATGACACAGTGGGATTAGAGCACACGCGCGCAATCCTGTGCCTGATATAATCACAGCTAGGTAGACATAACGCAGAGAAGCTCATCATTTGGCTCTCAGCCACTATCATTTGTGAGGTGTACAAATGTAACACTGACACTGTGAAAGAGCTGCTTAATAAAGCCATGTCTCATCTACCTGCTCTCTCTCGAGTGTTCTTCCAGCTCCCTGCCCCCCGCCCCATCTACCCACTCCCCTCTGACCTCAGCTGGGGCTTGAACCTGACATTTGCTTTATTGTACTTTGCAGATACTTAAAAAAAAAACCAAATTAAAGTTTTGTGGCAACCCTGTGTTGAGCAAGCCTATTGGTGCCATTTTGTCCTCACTTCATGTATGTCACATTTTGGTAATTCTTGCAATATTTCAATTTTTGTCATTATTATGACATCTGTTATAGTGGTCTGTGATCAATGATTTTTGATGTTAATATTGTAATACTTTGTGGTGCCACAAACTGTACCCATATAAGATGAAAAACTTAATTGATAAATGCTGTGTGTGTTCTGATTGTCCCAATGACCAGCTGTTCCCTCATCTCTCCCCTCTCTTTGGGCACCTCTACTCCCTGAGACAGAACAATATTGAAATTAGACCAAGTAATAACCGTACAATGGTCTTTAAGTGTTTAACTGAAAGGAAGAATCACATGTTTCTCACTTTAAACCAAAAGCTAGAAATGACTAAGCTTAGTGAAGAACACATGTCAAAAGCCAAGATAGGCCGAAAGCTAGGCCTCTTGCACCAAACAGCCAAGCTGTGAATGCAAAGAAAAAGATCTCAAAGGAAATTTAAAGTGCCACTCCAATGAACAGATGAATGAAAAGAAAGTGAAACTCCCTTATTGAAATGGAGAAAGTATTAGTGGTCTGGATAGAAGATCAAACCACCTACAACATTCCCTTAAACCAAAGCCTGATCCAGAGAAAGGTCCCAACTCTCTTCAATTCTATGATGGCAGAGAGAGGTGAGGAAGCAGCAGAAGTTGGAAGCTAGCAGATGTTGGTTCATGAGGTTTAAGAAGCCTTCCCTGGAACATAAAAGTGCAAGGTGAAGCAGCAAGTGCTGATGTAGAAGCTGCAGCAAGTTTTCCAGAAGATCTAGCTAAGATAATCAATGAAGGTGGCTACAACTAAAGAACAGATTTTCAAGGTAGACAAAACAGTCTCCTATTGGAAGGAGATGACATCTAGGACTTTCATAGCTAGAGAGGATAAATCAATACCTGACTTCAAAGCTTCAAATGACAAGCTCACCTCCTTGTTAGGGGCTAATGCAGCTGGTGACTTTAAGTTGGAGCCAATGCTTATTTGCCATTCTGGAAATTCTAGGGCCCTTAGAACTACGCTGAATCTACTCTGGCTGTTCTCTATAAATGCCTGGATGACAGCACATCTGTTTACAGCATAATTTACTGATTATTTTAAGCCCACTGTTGATGTAAAAAGAAAGCTCAGAAAAACAGAAAAAGAATCCTTTCAACATATTACTGCTGATTGACAATGCACCTAGTCACCCAAAAGCTCTGGAGGTATACAAGGAGATTAAAGTTGTTTTTATCGCCTGCTAATCTCCTGTTTTTATCTCCTGCTAATACAACATCTATCCTGCAGTCCATGGATTAAGGAGAAATTGACTTTTAAGTCTTATCATTTAAGAAATATATTTTGTAAGGCTACAGAAGCCATAGATAATGATTCTTCTGATGGATCTGGGCAAAGTAAATTGAAAATCTGGCGAGGCTACAGCATCCTAGATGCCAGTAAGAACATTTGTGATTCATGGGAGAAGGCCAAAATATCAACATTTACAGGAGTTTGGAATAAGTTGACTCCAACCCTCAAGGATGTCTTTGAGGGGTTCAAAACTTCAGTGGAGGAAGTAACTGCAGAGGTGGTAGAAATAAGAGAACTAGAAATGCAGCTTGAAGATGTGACTGAATTGCTGCAACCTCCTGATAAAACTTGAATGGATGAAGAGTTGCTTCTTAGAAACGAGCAAAGAAAGTGGTTTCTTGAGATAGAATGTACTCTTGGTGAACACAGTTGAAATGACAACAAAGAATTTAGAATATTCCATAGATTTATTTGATAAAGTAGCAGCAGTGTGTGTGAGGACCGACTCCAATTTTGAAAATTCTAATGCGGGTAAAATGTTATCATGTTGCATCACAGGCTACAGAGAAATCTTTCATGAAAGGAAGGGTCAATGGATGCAGCAACATCATTGTTGCCACATGACAACAATGACACCTTCATGGTTGTCTTATTTTAAGAAATCGCCACAGCCATCCCAGCTTTCAGCAACCACCACCCTAATCAGTTAGCAGCCATAAACATTGAGGCAAGCAAGACCCTAACAGCAAAAAGATTGACTCAAGGAAGGCTCAGATGATCATAAGCATTTTGTTTTGTTTTTTGTTTTTTTGAGTCGGAGTCTTGCTCTGTCGCCCAGGCTGGAGGGCAGTGGCACGATCTCTGCTCACTGCAAGCTCCGCCTCCCAGGTTCACGCCATTCTCCTGCCTCAGCCTCCTGAGTAGCTGGGACTACAGGCGCCCGCTACCATGCCCGGCTAATTTTTTCTATTTTTAGTAGAGACGGGGTTTCACCGTGTTAGCCAGGATGGTCTCCGTCTCCTGACCTCGTGATCCGCCCGCCTCGGCCTCCCAAAGTGCTGGGATTACAGGCGTGAGCCACCACGCCCGGCCAATCATCAGCATTTTAAAGCTAAAGTATGTACGTAGTTTTTAAAGACATATTTACAGACACATTTTTATATGCACTGGGAAACCAAAAAAATTGGGTCACTGGCTTTTATTGTAATATCTGCCTTTTTGCAGTGGTCTGGAACCAAACTTGCAGTATCTCTGAGGTATGCCTGTATATTACAAAGCTACAGTAATTAAAACAGAATGATATTGGCATAAAGACAGACACACTAACCAATAGAACATGATAGAAAGCCCCAAAATAAACCCACACATCTATAGTCAATTAATTTTCCACAAAGAGGCCAAGAACTCACCACAATGAGGATAGGACAGTATCTTCAATAAATGATGTTTAGAAATCATGACATCACATGTAGAAGATTGAAACTGGACTCTTATCTCACTCCTTATATGATAATCAACTAAAAATAGCTTAAAGATTAAATATAAGACTTCTGTAAAATTACTAGTAGAAAACATGAGTAAAAACTGTATAACATTGGTCTGTGCAATGATTTCTTGCATATGACCCCAAAAGCACAGGCAACAAAAGCAAAAATAGAAAAATGGGATTGCATCAAACCATAAGGCTTCTAAAAAACAGTGAAAAGACAACCCATGAACTGGGAGAAAATATTTGCAAATCATACATCAGATAAAGGGTTCATATCAAAAATATATAAGGAACTCCAGCTACCCAAAAAAAAAAAAAAACTATTAAAAAATGGGCAAAGACTGGGCATAGTGGCTTGTGCCTGTAATCCCAACAGTTTGGGAGGCCAAGGTGGGAGGATGGCTTTAGGCTAGGAGTTCAAGAACAGCCCAGGCAACGAAGTGAGACCCTGTCTCTACCAAAAGAAAAAAAAAATTGCCAGATGTGGTGGCACACACCTGTAGTACCAGCTAGTTGGGATGCTGAGGTGGGAGGATGTCTTGAGCCCAGGAGGTTGAGGCTACACTGAGCTATAACGTCACTGCTCTGTAACTCCAGCCTGGGTGACAGAGCAAGACCCTGTCTCAAAAAAAGGTGGGGAGGGGGCAAAGGACATGAATAGATCCTTTTTCAAAAGAAGATATACAAAAGGCCAGTAGACATATGAAAAAAATTACTAATAATCAGGGGAATACACATTAAAACCACAATGAGATATATAACACCTCTTATCTTAGAATGGCTCTTATCAAATAGATGAAAGATAACAAGTGTTGGTGAGAATGCAGGAAAAAAGAAACCCTTGTATATTGTTGGTGGGAATGTAAATTAGTACAGCCATTTTGGAAAACAGTATAGAGGTTCCTCAAAAAACTAAAAATAGAATTACCATATGCACCAACAATTCCACTTCTGGGTATATATCCAAAGCAATTGAAATCTGTATATTGACGAGATGTCTGCACTCCCATGTTTATTTTAGCATTATTCATAATAGCCAAAATTTGGAAATAAACTAAGCGCCCACCAATAGACGAGTGGATTAAAAATGTGATACATATACACAATGGAATACTGCTTAGCCTTAGAAGACAACAAAATTCTGTCATTTGTGACAACATGGATGAATTTAGAGGACATTAAGCTAAGTGAAATAAGCCACCCATAGAAATACAAATATTTTATTATCTCACTTATCTGTGAAATCTAAACATTCAAACTCATAGAAGTAGAGAATAGAATGGTGGTTACCAGAGGTGAGGTAGGGGGTAGACTGGGTGGGGAAAGGGGAGAGGTTAGTCAAAGTGTACAAAGTTTCAATTAGACAGGAGGAAAATGTTCTGGTGATCTCTTACCCAGCAAGGTGACTATTAACTGTAGTTAATAACTATGCATTATAAATTTCAAAATTGCTAAAAGAGTGAATTTTAAATGTTTTCACCAAAAAGAAATAAGTATTTAAGGTGAATAGTTTAATTGCCTGATTTGCTCATCCAACAATATATACATGTATTGAAGCATCATTGTATCCCAGAAATACATATAATTATTATTTGTCAATAAAAATAAAATCAAAAGAAGCTTGGAGAAAGTGATGGCCTAGACTGAAAGCCATGCCAGAAATGTGTTAGTCTTGTGATCTTAGCCATGTTGTTAAATGCTGTACACCAAGGAAGTGTCCCCATATTAATAAACTCTGCCTTATTTCACATTATGTCCTGTCACCCCCTTGATTTGGCACTCTTAGCATTTGCTTTCACATGTTCTCTCGTAGGCTTGCTGGCACATGTTAACTAGGTTCTGCACGTCCTTTGGGGTGCAGTCCCTTTCCTCCCTTGGCAGGCCCAGCACTTGTATCGTGAGCTCACTCTTCTTACTGATCTCATGTCTAAGAGGAGTGCTGGGTTGGAGCCCAAAGGAATGTGTTCCCTTGCAAGGCCAGGGAGAGTGCTGGCTCCAACAGTGCTATTCACTTCTGCAGGGTCAGGGGCTCCAGGGTCTGAGGATCCATTATTTAAGTGCATTAGCATAGATGTCCCCATCCCAATTTTCAGGGTCCCAATCTTTTCCAATCAGGACCCTGATCTTGCTCTGTGGCCCTGGGTAGGTTGAAAATTCAACCTTCTCTGGAGCCATGTTATGATTGTGATTAAGTCCTGAATCTGTCCTCAGATGTTCCTGCTCTTTACCAGCAGGAGAGAAGATTCTCTGACTGTGCTCAAGTAGGGCCCTGGCTTCACACCTTGTCTTAGTCTTTTCAGGCTGCAATAGCAAACTACCACAGACTGAGTGGCTTATAAACAAAAGAAATGTATCTCTCACGGTTCTGGCGGCTGGGAAATCCATGATCAAGGTACCGGCAGTTTCGGTGTCTGGAGAGGGCCCACTTCCTCATAGACGGCCACCGCAGCCTCACAGCGTGGAAGGGGCTGACGTCCTCTCTGAGATCTTTTATAAGAGCACTAATTCACTTCACAAGGGTTCTGCCCTCATGACCTAATCACCTCCCAAAGGCCTCACCTGCTAATACCATCACCTTGGGGATTAGGATTTCAACATAGGAATTTTGAGGGGACACAAACATTCAGACCATAGCACACCTAGTCTTTAATGACTAATTAGTCATTTTGTGCCTTTTATTATCTTTTTCCATATTATCTAACTCCTCCAGCAGCAGCTTTCCAATTCTATTTTTTTCAGAATTACAATTCCCCCATATTTTGCAAATGCCTCATAAATTGCACCTGCTGGCATATTTTCTTTTACCAATTTACCATCCATCCCAGTTCACAACAGGTGAAAGTATTAACAATTGCACTACCACCTGTGTCAGGGGCCCTGCACGCTCCTTGTAGGACTAGTAATGTGGTTCTCATTGCCAGCTGTCTGGCAGGTGATTCAGATTCAGAATCCCTTTTTAATATCTGCTTTCTTGAACAACTTCTATTGCAGGCCAGGTTCCCTGGTAAGCATACTGATAGGGAGATTAGCAAACAGAAAGTTAATCTGGGAGTGTTTGTAGGATTAATACCTGTCGGTAAAGGGGAGGAAGCAGGATTAAGCAGAGGGAGAAGCTGAACATGAGACAGCCACAGCAAAGGCCTCAGTGAGGCTGCCGGAAGTTCTGAAGCTGGGATGGCTGTCAGATTTGGCCCGAGGTGAGAAGGTGGGATAGAATATTTATACCATTGCATCAACCAGCTTTGGATGCGGGCTGCTCCCAGGAAGGGTGCATAACCTTGAGCGAGGGCAATTTTCAGAGCTCCACAGCTGCTGCCAGCTGCATGCCTAGCAGCTGAAAGAAAAGTGCTTCATTCCTTAAAGTGGATCTGATGGCCCAGCACAGCCTCCATCACACTGTATCACTTCCCCCCACCTTCACTGTGTTGCCTGGATCACCTCTAGCATAAAGTACTTTCACCCACATCCTTGGATCAAAGTTGGCTTCAACAGAAGCCTGAACTAAAACAGCCTCCCAGGAGGCTAAGCAGTTTTAAAGTAGACAGGTGTAATAGCAATAAGCGTAATAATTACTAATTATCACAGTGATGGGTGACACTTGCTGCATGTTTTACAGGTAGTGATTCACACCCTCATTTTCTTTACCTCTTAAGTGAGGATGTTAGATTAGATGACTACTAAGATACCTTCCAACTCAAATGTTGTTCTACAATCTCCTTTTCTGTTCAAACTTAACTCACAACATAAGGTCCCACCTCTCATTTCTCCTGGGGCTCTGCGCCTATTGGCAAAGAATGGGGTAGGAAATATTTATAAAGATTAGCTTTGCTGTTTTATTTATTTAAAAGGCCACTCATTCTTTTAAACAGAGACCTGGTGAAGAGCTGGGCCCCTGTGCTAAGGTTAAGGGGTTAATAGTGGTCGCTGCCTTCCCTGTTCTTCTGAGGTCCTGCAAATTTTGCAGAAGGTGAGGGAGTTGCTCTTACAGGCGGGGTGTTGGTAACAAAAAAATGCCCCCACAAATTTCCAATGAGTGACAGCATTTGGTGGCTCTGGCCTAGAGATGTGAGAAGCATCCCCTAATGTGCAGGAGAGTCAGGCGCCAGGAATAAAAATGCCCACAGTGTCCTGTTGAGAAGCCACAAGAGGCTATTCCTTGAGTCTTTCCACTTTCCACCTCCTATAAAGGAAAAGCATTATAGGTACATAAAATCATCTATTGAGGGAGGTTGTGTGAGGAGAAAAAGAAACTAGAGATAATCCAAATTGTAGATGTCTATATATGTGGACAAGACACATGCTTAGTTTTTCCATATTTAGCTCCACACATAATTAGAGGACATTATGAAGACTTGGCTCTCCCCATGAACTTTCCCCCTCCATAAGCTTATGCATGGCTATGAGTCAGAATGTAGCAAATTGTATTTCTTCCAAAATTTCTTAAGGCAAACGAAGAGATAATCTGTAAAGTAGAAGAATCCTTTATTCAGTTCTCACTGCTTGTTTATTTTGAGTTTAAAATAATAAAGCACATTAATTGGAAAGGACAATAAACATTGATGGTGAGGGTGAAGACAGCAAAGTGAGTGTAGAGAAGCCGCTATCCTGCTCTGAGACCTGGCAAGCATCCTTCTCATAGGGTAATTTAGTTTGTTTTTACAGATCGTATCAATCTGTAAAGTCTATGTAGTTTGTTTTTACAGATCGTATCAATCTGTAAAGTCTATGTTTTAGGGAAGATCACCCAACCAGTAACAAATCCCAGCAGGATAAAAAGGGTGCTAAGATGTAGTTATGTAATTGTAGATCTAGTTATGTAGAACAAGAGACAAATTTTTAGGAAAGCCTAGATCATAGTTTGGAGAACATCAGGTTGCTAAAACATTTTCTCTGTTTTTGGAATACATTTGGCCTGCAAAATCATAAATCATAAAAAATAAATCATGAAAAGTTAGATTGGAATCAAAGATTTGATATGCTCTAGAACTTGGTTTGACTTTGCACTTGTGTATTTAATTAAGAGACAATAGACACATATTAAGATGTTCCAGACCAAGCCCCTAAACGTGAGCATTTCCATGACTGAAAGAGAACTCTTTTTACAATTGTCAGTGAATTTAAGGTCTGAAGGGAACGTGAGTATAGAAAGAGTGGTTAATATTTGCTTGAGTTCAGAATTAATGTTCAGTTTTAAAGTTTAGGTTTATCAATTTTACATTTTCATCAAGCTCAGCCTACTAATCTTACTCTAATGCTTATATAATATTAATAATCACTTTTACATGCTGTTTAATCAATGTTAATGAACTCCACCCAACGAATAAAACTGTCTTTAAACAATCAGACTAATTTACAAATTTGCTTTAATACATTCTTTTCAAGATTTTAGAATAAATATCTTATTTCACTTTTGCTAGTTATTTCAAATGCTTATGCAAGACAAAATTACAACCCTAACAAGTCTTCCTGACCACGTATGAAAATCTTGTTAATCAAATACATAATATCATACATTTTTCATATTGAGTTTTCTTAAACATTCCAATATCCTTAAAATTTATATTAAACTTTTTTGCTTAAACTCACAGTTAAATTAGTGATACACTTCAAACTGAAGTCATATTTTCCTGAGAGACCAGATTCTTTTACACTTTATAAATACATGAATTTGATTTATTCCATCATCTGTAAATTTAATTCTGAATGACCTTGGCTTGTAAAGTCACTTCCCCAAGTAAGGAGCAGTCATTTACGTGGCCAGATGCAGTGGTGGAAATGAAGTGGATGGATCCCAGAGATATTAAGGAGGTGGGGAAATGAAATCACTCTTGGTGAATGATTTAAAAAGGGAGGTTGTTGTTGGTGGGGGGGTCAAGGATGACACAACAGCTTAATTTTAATGGATGGCAATACCAACATTTGCCTGGACAGGGAGTATTTAGGGGAGGGGAGGCTGTGGGAAGGGTAGGGATGTGAGTTTTAGGACCAGATAGTGCCTTAGCAATTGTCTATATCACTTCTCACCCAAAGGTAAGGGAGTTGAGACTCATAAATGGAGTGATTTCTTTTTAAGTAAGAAACCTTTTAATAAAATAAGCTTCTTTGATGTTACAGAGCTAGAGAGTGACACCAGGTTTCTCCTAGATTCACTTCCTTTTAGTATTTCTGTCTCAGAAATGGACAGGATGAAGTGGGATCCTGCTAGACATCGTTCTCCTTGTCTTGCCAGTCCTAGAACACAAAAAAGCAAATAGGAAAAGCAAATAGAAACCTGCCAGTACTGGAACACTGAGAAGTAAACAGAAAAAGCAAACTAAAAAAATTGCTTCCAAGATTTTGCTCACAACCTGAGATGATACAAGAAAAGGACTTAAAAAAAAAAAAAAAAAAACCAAAACCTAAGCGTATCAATCAAGCAGGTACAGAATATAAACAACAAACAAGTCATCATTTTGCCTTTAGTAAGATGCCACACCAACACACCACCAACTTCCCAGGTCGGATAAGAGCACGGGGCCAGATGTCAAAATTGTAAAGCTTGTCCTAAGGTGGCAGGACACAAGGAAGCATTTTTGTTGTTAATTGATGTTGCCTTTAGCATTGCCAAAAACCCCCTCAGATTTTGGCCAAGGCTTTCCCAGTTACACAAATGACTTACATTAAATGGGCTGGATGATCTTACTAGTCCCAGGTCCACACTGAGGTTGCAGTTCTGTTTCGAGGAAACTCCGGGGTGCAAAGCCAGAGCACGTGGACAACGGAGGGCGCCAACAAAGAGTTGGGATACTTCCTCAATTTTTATCTTCCTTGGAATTTTAGCTTTTGCTAGGAAAATACCTTCGTTCTTTACTTTGTGAAAAAAGAGACTTGGAGGAGACTTCAAGTTCCCTTCCAGTCAGTAGGATTTAGAATTGGCCAGAGTTTCCAGGAATCACAGGCCTTTGTAGAAAGTGGAACTGCCCTACCTGCCTTTCACATGTGCACCACGAGTCGGGGGTACATGGCCCAAGTGGCTGGGTGGGCTCCCTGAGGAATCAGCAGGTCCACATTCAAGAGTCTCTGTAAGAAGTACTTAGAAAAAAGTCTCTCTTTCATTAATTTCATAAGGGTAGTGGGATAATAAAAACAGTATACAAATAAGGAGGTTGTAAAAATGTTTGCTTTTAACAAAGAGGGAAAAATAATAACTCCAGAGACTTAAATCTAGGTTAGATGAATTACGGCAACATGAATCCTGCTAACCCCAGTTCACAACCTCATTGCAATTGCAGTTTTCAGATTCTCATTAACTTCAGTGAAAAGTGCATCTGCCTCTGAGTTATCTTAGGTGGGCGAATGTGGGGAGATGCTTTCATTAAAAAAAAAAAAAGATATGCTGGATATTTCCAAACCGGAATTCATTGAAGTTGCTCCTAGGCAGGAAATTTATAAGTTGAAATTAGTGATAAAACATACAAGAATTTCCAAAGCTAAGCAAAATGCCCAGCAAAATTAAAAATGTCCTCTGTCCTTGTGGACACCATGATTGCTTATCAGGGATGTCCACCATTCTGCACTGATAAAAAGTGACCACTGCATATGAAATAGCTCCTTAATTGAAACCGAGAGTCATTGTGCCTTTCTTTGCTTACTGGTATTTTTAATTTCTAGGAGGTGGGAGGTAGAAAGGGCAGAACATGCAAATAAAGCAAATGGAAAGACACAAAGCTGGGGCTCGTGATTCAGGCAAGAACGCTGTGTGAACTAACCTGCCATTTGTGATAAAGTACTTTAGAAATGTCAATTTTATTACTGAATAATGGATCTCAGCATGACTGAACTCTCGGCAATTATTTTACATCTAATTTGGGATGATGCATAAAAGAAAATCGAGCACACATTACTTTAGCTTGGCACCTGGCAGCTGATAATGAACTGGTATAGATTGTCTTGCTCAGAACAATAAAGTCTCTATCTGCTGCTAGTTTCAGCTGACATTGGGCTGGTAGCCACATTTCTTCTATTCCTCTCTTTGGTCTGTTCTGGAGGTCATATGATAAGCTGTGTTTGCTGGTTTTAGGTTTCATCTTCCTGGGTCAGTTCTAGGGTACACTGCATTACCATGTTTGATGTTTCCACATTACACCATTCACCACTGGATGCCAGCAGAGCACTGCGGCTTGAAGTCAAAGGGTTGAACATGACCATTTCTAGAAGGCCAGTGGAATGGCATCAGAAATTGAACAATCCTAATTTCCTGGCATTTATGAATCCCAGTAATGACCCCAAGTTAGCTGATTTGAAAATGAGTTTATTCTTAGTTCCATAAGGGCTAGATGTTATTTTCATCTGAACATTTAGAATAATGAGATTCAGAGAATTGAATATGTTAGTGAATCATAGCAGAACCAAATTTTGATTCAAAATCTTCTAACTTCTACTTCTTTTCCTTCTTAGCTTGGGGGAAGACCTAACTTGAAGAATGAGGGCTTACCTGTGAAAATTGATTGTATATTGTCTTTTGGCAGTGAGGAGGTAGGGAGAAAGGTAAAAGACAAAATACAAGGGAAAAAAGCTTCTCAGTGTTAGTTGCATATAAATCACTGTTTCTTGTTGAAATGTAGGTTCTGATTCCGATTCTCAAATGTTGTTGGTTGGGAGGCCATACTTTAAGAGTGAAGACCGTGGAGTCCCGAGTCTGGGCACCGATAGAAAAGAATCACCTGATTTCCTTGTCCGCAGTCCCTGGGAGACACTCTTCAGGGTCTGACTGAATGGAAAAGGAAGCAGGGAATCCGGTCCAACGTTAATGTCACCGCCCTCACTGCCCTCTTCAATTTGAACATGGTATTTCTTGCAGTAGCCACCAGAGGGTGCTAAAGAACCTCCTTGAAACGGCTGCAGAGCCCTGTGAGGTTACCAGACTGTTCCCACAAGACCTGTCCTGGGCTGGTCTTGGGGTTTGTGGGGAGGACAGTTTGTTCAGGAGTGGATGAGGAACAGAAGGGCCCCAAGACCACAGGTTGTGTCAGAGACAGAACTGAGGCCCTCGCTGGGACTACCACTCAGAGATAAGCACAAGAATCAGGCCAAGGAAGCATCATTTGGGATCCTCATTCCTCTTGCCCCCCTTTGAGGGCAAAGGGTGTTAGTATACTTAAGGATGTTGTCCACTTAATAGAGAGAAAGGGCTAGATCAGGGATTTCCCCCTGGGGCTTCCAGCCCCACTCAAGTTAAGGGATATAATGAGATATTTATTTGATTTTTAGATTTCAAATGGAGAGGCTGTTATCCAGATTTAAAAAAAAATGCTTGAAAATAAAATTGATTGCCTGCCATAAGATAAGCAATTTTTTCAATAGTACAATATGTGATAAAAATACACATCTTTAGCCTTCATTAACTTTTATTAAAAATTATAACAATTCATATTTGGCATAGCCATCAGTTGTACATGTAAAGTAATAAATGAGATCATGGTATTTGGAGTCGGTCTGTGGGATTCAAATATCAGAACTGACATTCATTAGCTGGGTGATACTGGGCAAATTCATTTACCTCTCTGAACCTTAGTTTCCTCATCCAGCCTCTTCTGAATGGATTTGGCCAATAATGGGAGTCAGGGGGATGGAAAGCATGAATAGGAAATCGTAAGGTGGGAGGATGTAGAGGTAGAGACACTAATTTCCTCCAAGCCCTGTTCACACTCAGTTCTGGTCATGGCTGATGACTTGCTCGATTTGATAATGAATTTAATAATGTCAGCACTCTCGGATGCACAATAGTAGTTATAAAAATGTGGTTAGGTCCTACTCTCTCCTAGATAATATGGTAAAAAAATTATTTCCGGCCGGGCGCGGTGGCTCACGCCTGTAATCCCAGCACTTTGGGAGGCCTGGGCAAGCGGCTCACGAGGTCAGGAGATCAAGACCATCCTGGCTAACACGGTGAAATCCCGTCTCTACAAAAAAATACAAAAAAATTAGCCGGCCGTGGTGGCGGGCGCCTGTAGTCCCAGCTACTCAGGGGGCTGAGGCGGGAGAATGGCGTGAACCTGGGAGGCGGAGCTTGCAGTGAGCCGAGATCGCGCCACTGCACTCCAGCCTGGGCAGCAGAGCGAGACTCCGTCTCAAAAAAAAAAAAAAAAAAAAAAAAAAAAAAAAAAAAAAAAATCCTAAATATTCCAAACAACTTACATGCTGTTACGGTGTTTAAGCTATTTAATCAGTCCAGATGAGACTTGATGGCATCTTGGCCTATGACTCATTCAATAACTATGGCTCCTGTTGGGCAATCTGTCTTCCACACTGCAGGTCTACGACAGCCTTCCATAATGCCATTTCCTCACCTTTCTTCTTCAGGCCTCGGAGTGGCTACTGGTCCCTGAGTGCCTCAATATTCCATTAACCCTGCCCACACCTTTGAAATAGTTTCCTTCATTGCATTCTCTTCAAAGTTCCAGTTATGCATGCCTTCTATTTCCTATTGGTACCCTAAATGATATGGCATATAAGAATTTAATAAATTTCGGTCACTTTAAATTTATGTTGAGAATGCATTCATATAGATTTAGCATTTTCCAGCAATATATGCTAGTGTCATAATGTCATGACATACTTTTAGTGGAGTTTAGCTTGGGGAGCTCAATGTTATATTAAATTTCAATGACAATTATCAATTCATTCAAACCCACCAGCATGTTCAGATGCACATGATAGTTATAAAAATGTGGTTAGCTCCTACTCTTTCCTAGCCATGTATTCTAGATAATATAGTAAAAAAAATTATTTCCTAAATATTCCAAACAAATTACATGCTGTACAAGATGCTTTTCATTCTGCACAAGAGTTGCTTATTGAGTATGTGGGACACCATGTGGGTTGCAAAGAAATAAAAGTCTGACTTACTGTCTCCAAGAAATTTTCAATCCAGTTATGAAAATAAGAGAAATATGAAAAGTTATTTTCTTGAAGTATCTTAAATAGTAATAAATGAGACCATTATAAGATATTCATTTATTCACTCTTATATTTATCCAAAAAATACTTGAACTCCCACCATGTGCCAGGCCATAATCAATGCTAAGGATCTGAGTGTGAGCAAAACCAGGCACAGTTCTGGCCCTTATGAAGTTAATATCCTAATTGGAGACGGACGACCAATAGTCACGCTAACAATGGTATTATTAGTGACTGAGGTAAGTGCTTTCGAGGAAAAGAAAGAGTTACATGACAGCTTATCACAAGGAGATTAACCTAGGCACGGAAGGCTGTCCTGAGGAAGGGACCATTGAGCTTGGAACTGGAAGAAGTGTGACATTGTCAGACTTGCATTTTGAATGGATCACCTTAGCTGCTTTATGGAGGGAAGTCAGGGGGGTGGGGGAGGGTAGCTAGTTTTTAAGCTATTTAATCAGTCCAGGTGAGACTTGATGGCATCTTGGTTGGCATAGGGAGGTAGTAAAGATGGAGAGTTGTGTACGAATTAGGAAGATATTTAGGGAAATGGATCAATGATGTTTTGCTATGGATTGGATACAGAACTGGTGGTGATAGAAAATAAATTTTGAAACGAGTCCTAGTTTTCCATCTTGCATAATGAAACAAATTGTGGAGCTTTCACAGATGTAGGAAATACTGGAATTGGACCAGATTGGAGTTGGATCATGAATTTTGGTCCTTGACATTGAGTTTGAGGTACCTTTGCAAAATCCAAAGTGGAAATATAGCAGAGTCATTTGGATGGAATGGGATAGAGCTCCTTCCCACCCACCCAGAAGGTGGGGGCAAGTAAGACAGATTTCTAATGTAGATACAAAGATCTTAAACAAACACATGAAAACTATTCAGCATCGTTAGCCATTACAGAAATACAGATTAGGACCACAAGAGATTAAACACCCACTAAAATGTCTAAAATTTAAAAGACCGATAATACCAAGGGCTGGTGAAGATGTGAAGCAACTGGAACTCTCACATATTGCTGATGGGAATGCAAAATGGTACATTTACTTTGGAAAACAGTTTAGCAGCTTCTTATAAAGTTAAACATCCACCTGCCACATGACCCAGCATGTCCACTTGCAGGTATTAATCCAAGAGAAACCAAAACGTATGTTCCCACAAAGACTTGTAGTAAATGTTAACAGCAGTTTTAATCTTAATATCCCCAAACTGGAAACAACTCAACGGTCCATCAACTGGTAAATGAATAAACAAGTTGTGGTATGTCCATACAATGAAATAATAGTAACAACAACGAAGAAGCTAGTAATACATTCAACAAGATGATGAATCTCAAAACCATTATGCAAAGTGAAAGCAGCCAGACAAAAGGCCGTACCATTTATGTGACAGGCTGGAAAAGGCAAAAGTATAGTAACAGAACAGGGGCTGGGGCTGTTCCTGCTAACTTACTGAATCGAACACTTAGACAGGGTCAATTTTACTGTCTGTAAACTATAACTTAATTAACCTGACATAAGAAAAGCGAGCTCCCTTGATGACTTTAATATTCTGTGCTGGCTGAACTATCCGTTCCAATTTTAGAACACTGAAATCACCTGGAGGTTTTGGGAGAGGTTTTTTCCCTTTTTTTTTTGCCTCAAGTGTTTACTGACACCAACCAAATCTCCAATTCTGTGATTCTCTTACACCAACTGGGTATCCAGCAATTCAATTCAGTTACAATACTATCTGTACTTAGTGTAGACCCCACAGGTTAAAGGCTCAGTCCCACAGATGCCAGCTGCACATAGGGTGCCCAGGCTATCTTCCTTTCTGCCCAGCCAACTGCAAACTGAAGGGTTCCTAGGTCACCCTCCTCAGGTTTGATAATTTTCTATAATGACTCCCAGAACCCAGGAAAGTAGTGCTATTTCCAGGGTATTATAAAAGATACAACTCAGGAACAGACAAGTGGAAGAGATACACAGGGCAGGGTGAGGAGAGAGGGGCACAGAGCTTCCTTCCATGCCTGCTCCAGCTCACCACCGCCCCGCTACCTCGATGTTCTGGAAGTTCTCTGAACCTTATTGTTTGGGGGTTTTTATATCAGTTTTCATTACATAGGCATGATTGATTAAATTATTGTCCATTGGTAATAAACTCAATTTCTAGCCCCTTTCCTCTCTCTAGAGGTGGTGGGGAGGGTGGGACAAAAGGTCCAACCCTCTAATCACATGGTTGGTTCTTCTGCCTGCCAACCCCCAACCTAAGGCTATCCCAGGGCCTGCCAATAGTCACCTCATTGCCACAAACTCAGATATGGTTAAAAGGGGCTCATTGTGAATAACGAGACACTCGCATCACTCAGGGAATTCCAAGGGTTTTAGGAGCTCTGTACTAGGAACCTAGGACAAAGACCAAATATAGTTATCTCTTGGTATCCTCAGGGGATTGGTTCCAGCCCCTTCCCCAAAACCCCAGAGGACATCAAAATCTGAGAATGCTCAAGTCCCTTATATAAAAGAACAGTATTTGCATATGGCCTATGCACACTCTGCTGTGTACTGTACTTTAAATCATCTTTAAATTACAATATAAATTCTATGTAAATAGTTGTTATGCTGTATTTTTAGAATATATATTTTTTAATTATTGTATTGTTATTTTGGTGGATTTTTTTCCCCCTCAAAGTAAGGGCAAGACTGAGCCCTTCTGTTGGAGAAGCAGAATCTTTTCTTCCTGGGCCTCTGCTGGTTGGGTGGATGGGTTTGAGCAGCACTATTGATGGGTTTGTTACAGGGCCCCTGCATTCTGCTACTAGGAGATCCCTGTGCTGCTTGGCCCATGTACCTCCTTCATTCAGTTTCTCAGTGTTGAACATCCTGTTTTGGCCAGCATTACCTTATATTTTCCATTCAACTCTATTTTACTTTGATTTTTGATTAATTTGTGTGTGTGTGTGTGTGTGTGTGTGTGTGGAGTCATTTATCACATGAATACTGCACTGCCCTACTCTTCCACAAGTCTTTCTTTCCAGACCCAAACCCACTCAGATCTGCAATAGCCTGCCTTTCCTCAGACACTCCAGGAACTGGTTCACAAGTTTCCTGCATCTATGAGTTCAGCTCTCTGCCTCAGACCAGGCTGAACATCCCCAAATCCACTCCGACTTTTGAGGAATGCATGCCTGTGTGGTAAGAAAAGCGAGTTTAGAAACCCTCACTGGCCCTGCTTTTGTCTCGCTTTCCTCATTGGCCCACTGCCTTCACACCACCCACCAGCTGCCCAGATCCCCCTGGGATTGGACAACACAGGATGAACGTCTCAATCCAGCGGAAGCCTGAACGTCCTGGAGCTCCCACCCTTCCCCTGGCTTTGATTGGCCCTGAAAAGGATAGTGGCCAAAGAAGTTGAAGTAAGAAATATGTTTAGGGAAGGGAAAACTTGAGGCAGTCTAGTGAAGTGATTAACAGCATTTGCTTAGGAGTCAGATGGCCCTGGGTTTGAATTCTGATTTGTCTTTTGCTAGTTATACGATTTGGGGCAAGTACATGCCTCAGTTTCTACTGATGATACCAACCTTCTATAGAGTCAGCACAGTACAATAGTTAGGCACATGGATTCTGGTTCCGCACTGGCTGAATTTGAATGCTGGCTTGTCATTTAGTAGCTGCAGCCTCGACCTCCTGGGCTCAAGCAAGCCTCCCTCCTCAGCCTCCTGAGTAGCTGGGACTACAGGTGCACACCTCCATGCCCAGCTAGTTTTTATTTCTGTAGAGATGGAGTCTCATGAGCAAATGACTTAACCACTGTGTCCCAAGCAGGGGTGATAATAGTAGATACTTCATGAGAAATAGTGGTGTTTCTTATTTGAGACTTCTGAATATTTGTCTAACTACCAAAGGAGACCAAAATCGAATTAAAGAATGAAAGGATTCCTGATCTCTAAACACTGGAATCTGAAAAACGCTACAAGGCAGGATCTTGATGACATTTTATCAGCCCTCTATGTGTGCGTGTGTGTATTTGTAATTTAAAAGACATTGAATTGTAGACAAGAGAAAATATAGTAATAACGGGTGCTTTTAATTTTCTCCCAAGAAAGAATTTAATAACATAAAAATAAATTTAAAAATAAAAAGAAAAGTGAAAGAGGGAGTCAGAGATAGCTTAAAACCTGGGTGAACTGGGAGCAGACCCCCCAAAGCAGTTGTTAAGCAGTAGCGGGGTGGGGTGGGGAGAGGAACACACAGTGGAGCTTAGTGGTGTGGTGGGTAGGATATCCAGGCTGATGCCAGGGGCAGATAGGGACCAGAGTTCAAGTGTCTTCTTTGTCTGTTGGTCAAACTCAATGCAAAACTGTCAGATGAAATATTAGTGACTTTAAGAGTCAATATGACACAGTGAAAATGGGTTTGATAAGTGTTTGAAGTCTGGAGGAAATCACGGTTAGTATGCGGTAGGTAACACTAGGGGGAAGAGGCCCTCATAGCCAAGTATTTCCCACTGTGTTAATATCAGGAATAACTTCACTCATCCTTTGCCAAATGATTTTAGATCATCTGTAAAAGGCAAATGAGATACAAAGAAAAATTAACCTCATAAAATCCTATTTTAAGAATCAGAGAATGTCTACATTTGAGTAGATGCTATGTTAAGAATGAATTGCTCACACCCTGGACAACATGGTGAAACTCCGTCTCTACAAAAGAATACAAAAATTAGCTGGGTGTGGTGGTGTGTGCCTATAGTCCCAACTACTGGGGAGCCTGAGGTGGGAGAATTGCTTGAGCCCAGGAGGTTGAGGCTGCAGTGAGCTGTGATTGTGCCAGTGCACTCTAGCCTGAGCGACATAGTGAGACTCTGTCTCAAAAAAAAAAAAAAAAAAAAAAAAAAGAAGAAGAAATTGCTCATAATTAAGTAAAACATTTGCTCAACTTTATTGAATGTCATTAGATTTATAGGAATCATTAAAGAATTAGATACCAGAGTCCCCCCGCCCCGCCCCCCACAAAAAAAGTCAGTGAAAAAGATGTGAGTGAAAGAAGTTTGTCAAGGCAAATGTGTGAAAGGATACATGTGTACATCACCCTTTAAATGCTTTCCCTGAGTATTCTATGAAGTCTGGGGATCTTCGAATGCTATTAATCTTAGACAGTAAATTTTATGAAGAAATTCTTTAAAAGTAGGACTTAATTCTCCTCCGTAGTGAGTTTTTAAGCAGAAGATATCTACTACATGGATTCCTTTGCCTCTTGACAGGCTCAAGTTCCATCTGCCTCCCAGGCAGCTTTTTGAGTCTTTCATGGAAGCCTGCTTTTAATATATGCCATAATTTTCTTCTTAATTCAAGCCACATGTTCAAATTTGAGGCTTAAATTCTCATTCCATTGTTTTCTAAGAAATTTTAAACATTAAGCAACAAGTATATAATCAAAATAATCCTGTATTACTTATAACTGAATTACTATTTTCAAAGAAACTTTCCTCCCTAATGAATAAGAATGCAAACTCGAAGTGTATATAGGGTGCTGTGAGTGAAGAAGCTTGAGTTTGCCCCATCGGCTTCTGCAAGGTTATTTTTACATAGTCTCATGCTTATTTGTATGGGGAAGTTCTTTTTCCTGGAAAAGATTTAACTAAGCACAAAACTAAAATCCAGAGCAGGGATAAGGGAAGAATGCAGGTGTTCTTAGTGGAAATATCAGCATCAGGGAATCTTTCTCTTAAACACTGGAACTGGTAGAGTTGAAGAACTTCTTCTGTGAAGCAGAAACAAAAACAAAATTGTCATGTTTAGAGAAACACAAGAAACTGTGGCTTTCCTCTGGAGATACCGGGCAAGGACTCTTATGTATACTGGCTTCTAGTTTGGTTTACTGAGCTGCTGGAATGAGCTACCCCTACTCCATCTGATAAGCAATAACGGTGAAAAACACACATTTGTCTTAGGAACGTCTCATAAATTCAAACTAGTCCCTATTTTGACTGCCCAGGAAAGGGAAACTCTTCAGTACAAGTTGGAATCTGAAACCCCTTGTTATGCCTAACTTACTTTCTCAATACTTCCATCATTCTTTGTATCCATTCAGCTTGAGGGTCCACACACACAATTGACTTGTTCTTCTTCCAGACTCTGGGGGAAAATAAAAATTAAATAATTCAGTCTTACATTTTAGTCAATCCTATACTTTTAATAAAGAAAAGAGTTTGGTATGAAAATAATTATTCCTAGATGAAATGAAATTGGAGCTGGGCAGTTTGGGATCTGGAATAGGTGATTTGTAGTATGGGGTCAGAGGAATAAGAAAACAACCATTTGTGGACCAGTATGTGTGAGCTGGTGGGGTTGAATCCAAAGCTGCGAGGGCCTCACATGTCAGAGGTTAGTGTTTTGTTGATAACATTTACGTGTATTGGAGAACAACCAAATAACTTACTCCAAGATTGGCTCACTTCTAAAGTTATATCACAATATCTTTAAAATGTGCTTATCTGTTGCACTGCATTTGGGAGAACAAAATAAGCTATAGAAAACACTCTCTTGAGAACCTGAATTTCACTGAAAAAAAATTCAGTGCAATTTCACATGAGACGCATGCTGCAGAGCAGATTGCTTGGAGTGACATCTGCATTTTGTCGAATTACCACTTAGCAAGATTTTTCCTGCTCTAAGATATTAAGCAATAGCAAAAGTGGCAGCAATAATTAATAGCTAATATTTATCAGGTACTTATAACACACCAGGCACTATGCTTAGCAGGTAACATGGATTATTTCAATTCATCTCACAAAAATCCTTTGCTGGAGAAATTATTATTTCCTTATCTTCTGATGATAACTTAGGCTCAGTGAATTTAAATAACTTGTTCAAGATTGCACAACAAATACATGATACAGAAGGATTCAAATGAAGATTATCTGACTCCAGAGCCCACACTTTTCTTCACTGTTTTTCATGAGCATGACCTGAGTGATTACCAAGTGCCAGATATAGTGTTAAATGCTTTATCTGCAGTGGAAAAGTGAGGTCTCCCAGACAGCAGAAAACTGGGAGACTCTACCCTCTACTGGTGTGAACTCAAACAAAACACAATTTCCTTATATGTCATTTATCTTAGTTATAAAATGACAAACAGCCAGCAGCATGGTAGCTCATGCCTGTAATCCCAGCACTTTGGGAGGCTGAGGTGGGCGGATTGCTTGAGGCCTGGAGCCTGGGCAACTTAATGAGACCCCATCTCTACAGAAATAATAAAAAAAAAAAACTAGCTGGGCATGGTGGTGTGCACCTGTTGTCCCAGCTACTCGGGAGGCTGAGGAGGAAGGCTTGCTTGAACCCAGGAGGTCAAGGCTGCAGTGGGGCATGGTGTTGTGCACCTGTTGTCCCAGCTACTCGGGAGGCTGAGGAGGGAGGCTTGCTTGAACCCAGGAGGTCAAGGCTGCAGTAAGCCATGACTGTGCCACTGCACTCCAGCCTGGGCAGCAGAGTGAGATCCTGTCTCAAAAAAAAACAAAAAACAAAAAACAAAAAAACAAAAACCCAAAACACAAAAAACAGAAACAAACCACAAAAACCCCAAAACAATAAAGACAAACAGCAAGGATCCATCCATCTAACTCTGAAACTGCACTTTTGCACGTAAATCTTAGAGAGGTCACAGGACATGGAGCAGTTGGGTTTTCAGACAGACACTTCCAATTGGGTTTCTGAGTTCATGACGGAAAGACAGATTTCTGATCATCTGGACTCACGGTATTTTCATCTCTGACTGGCATGAATTTCTCACAATAATTTGAAACTTTCATTTCTGTATCTGGTTAAAATTCACAAATGCAGAACTTGATGAAAAGATATAAAATCAGATTTTTGTCATTTCAAAACAATCAAAGTTAAAGCAGAGAAAATTAAGGTGCATTACCTTCCTTGGTTGACAGGCAAGAGACTTGAGTCATGACAGAGGAAATGGAATCAAAAGAAAGGGGTCCCAGTTTTCTAAACAGCCAGGGGAACTACTCCCAAGTAGGTCATGGCTAGACTTCACATCTCTGAGTTTGATGCCAATAATTGTAGTTTAGTTAGACATTATTGTTAAAGACGTTAGTGAAATGCCTTTCTAGTGAAAAATTACCATATGCACTTTTGATATCCCATATTTCAACTGGTCCAAGGCCCCAAGCACTGGTAACAAAATGTGACAAAGAGGAAGTAGCTGCTTACAAACATTGCAAAAATCTAAAGAAGTCCATGGGAAAAGCCACTCATGAATGCCAAGTCAGGGATGCCCTGAGAAAGATGCTGTGCCTAATACTTCAAGGTGTCGCAAAGAAGAGGCTTTGCAATGGGGAAAATGTGAATGGAGTCCTGGCTAATGCACTTTCTTTCTTTCTTTTTTTTTTTTGAGATGGAGTTTCGCTCTTGTTGCCCAGGCTGGATTGCAATGGCATGATCTCGGCTCACCGCAACCTCCGCCTCCCAGGTTCAAGCGATTCTCCTGCCTCAGCCTCCCAAGTAGCTAGGATTATAGGCATGAACCACCACACCCGGCTAATTTTGTATTTTTAGTAGAGATGGGGTTTCTCTATGTTGGTCAGGCTGGTCTCGAACTCCTGACCTCAGGTGATCCGCCCTCCTCGGCCTCCTAAAGTGCTGGAATTACAGGCATGAGCCACCACGCCTGGCCACTAATGCACTTTCTAATCCTTTCTGATGGTGTGTCTCAGGCAGTTAGTTAACCTTCCTAAGCCTCAGACTGTAAGGAACAATAGACTTACCTTAATAAAGTGGTTGAATAAAGAAAATGAGTATGTGCATGTAAAGCACTTAGCTCAGGGCTGCTGCAAACTAAGCTCTTAATTATTAACAATTTTCATTATTAGTTTGAGAATTTTTAGCAACACTCAAGTAAATCTCTTCGACATTCTTGAGTAAGACTACTGTATGGTAACATTTGATCTGATTTCATTGGGAGAAGGAAATCTTATTTATTTTTCTCTTGAAACTTACATGATTTCTTTTCTTGGACAACCATTCCCACGGGGCAAGATTTGAATTCGATCAATGAAGCGTCTAGGGATAAAGACTGAGCTCTCTTGGACACATCTACACCTCAAGCTTGTGTAATAGACCTCCAGAACACCTGTAAGTAAACACAGAATCAGTTATTTTAATCCATTGGCATGTAATTCATAACTAGAATTTAATTACTAATCTTTCATAATGTGCATTTGAAGACTTAAAAGTTTCAAGTCAGTGCTTCCACACATATGTCTTTAGTTTGTATATTTCTGCTTGTCTTGGCTTGAGTATTTTCAAATGTTTTCTACCAAAACTTTAAAAATAAAGTTAGCTTTTAGGCCAGGCACAGTGGCTTACACTTGTAATCCCAGCACTTTGGAAGGCCAAGGTGGGAGGATTGGTTGAACCCAGGAGTTTGAGACCAGCCTGGGCAACAAACGGAGACCTCATCTCAAAAAGCAAACAAACAAAGCAAAAAGAAAACAAAACAAAAATTAGCTTTCAAAAAAACACAGCAATTTTGAAATTTGTGATAGTGTTATATTTGTACTCAGGTGATAGTCCACATAATAAAATTTGAGAACAGCCTCTGTACGGACTTACAACTCAGTTATAATTAATACAATATAAAACCAGTGGATTATCTTCACTCCCAACACATAAAAACTGAGGACATGACCTGGCTCTAGAGTCCTGGGAGCAATAACATGCTGGAACAGAGTTTTCTCTATCAGACTCTCTGCCATCCTCCCCTTTCCTCTCAGAAAATGTCACAGACGTTTTTGTTTGATATGTTGGTCCTCTGTCTGGGTTGCAAATCATTACAAAACAAAAGGCAATCATAAAAATTCAAAAGTCTTTTTATTTAACAAAAGCAATTAATACTGGATGGGTATCATTAGTATCCATCTCATGAATTTTAATGGGATCTAATGACATCTAAGCCAAAGACATTTATCAGATCTTTTCTATCCAGCCTACTACTGTGCTTGACATACATTTGTAAATAAAAAGGCTCACCTCTCAAGGTGTGTACAAGTTAGTAGGGGAAACAAGCAAACAAAAACTAAAATACCACAGAAGGTTGTATTACGCTCAAAATCTAACGTGCATGCTGAGAACAGAAGATGTACTAAGAGCTACCTCTGCCGGGAGCCATGGGAAAGCCCCGTGGAGAATGCAAGAAATTAGGGTTTTGAAGAGTGAAAATAACATGTGAAGCAAAATTAAAACTGGGGGAGAAAGCTCCTCTGTGTTTTAAGAACAAAAATTTGGCCTTCTAAATCTGAGCAGAAGGCTTCTTTCTGCACATATCCATTTCTTCGGCCACATAAAAACTTACTACTTCAACTGGATATTTATCTATTGACACAAAGATAGCTGCCCCACTTAGACATGGAAGTCTGCTTCTTTGCAGAATGTGTGTAAATACCCCTGGTGTACTGACAGTGGTGTACTTGATGTCAGATCTAACCATTTGGAATTACATGAAGCATGTTCACTGCAAGAGACCAGTAGAGTTCAATAATCTTTAAACCCTGTATAGGGTTTGGTCAGAGTGGGTAACATTGAGAGGCAGAACAAAGAAGAGCTACATGTAGAGAATTATATATAGCAGGAGCTGAATCTGAAAAAGGCTGGGAATATATAATTCACATGAATATTGGACTTGTGGTATCTCTTTTTGCTATAAATAAAAATCTTAACAATATAAATACTTCCAGTTTTGAAGAGTTAAATTCCTAAACACCTTACTTTGAGAAATCTAGAAGGAACAGAGCAGTTTTTTCCCCCTTTAGTCAGACTTCCCTGCGGTTTTTAATCGAAAGAAAATTGAAGTGGTTAAAGACTATTTCTGTTCAATAAACAGTGAAACGTAAATGAAAGTTCTCACCTTGGACTGGAGAGAGGCTGCTGATCAGCAGCATGAGAAGCAGAGATGTCGAGATGAACTTCATTCTGTCTGGAGGTAGAGTTCAGACTTGAGCTCTGAGTCCAGGCTGTGGGTTTGCAGTACCAGAGACTCCTATTTATTTATACCAGTAAGGGCCCTCCCACTGCCTTTGTCTCCAGTAGGTCAGCTGCATCATCAGTTTTAAAAGCCCCCAAATATTGCTGAGCTTGCTTTTTTAAAACTTCTCTTGCAAACTTTATAAATTTGTTTCAGAGCACTATAATAAAATATTTCTTGCAAACATGGACTATAAGTGCCAGAGACACTGGAGAAATCTGAGGGTGGGGAGAAAGGATAATCTATCAGCTTGGAAGCTCCAAAGCACTGTCTTTAGTAGAGCTATTGGTGATGGTGGCTTTGAGTGCTTCTCTCAGTGCAGGGTGAGCCAGGTTTCTCAGTGGCATTAGATATATACTCCATGACATTGGGGACTCCGTCGAGCGCATCACGTCCCTCGTATGTGGAAGGGATTCCGGCCTTTGGTAGGTGCTCAGTAAATATTTGTAAAGCAAATGAATGTCTCTTTATATACAGATCCTAACGCTGATCATGCTATTGATTTTCCTACCAGTCTTTTCCATCTCTTATTTTGCTATCTGAAATATATGATTACTTATATAATCTGACCATCATGGAATTCTTAGAAGGGGGCAGTAGGCGTCCCCTGCTTTGTGTGCCTGTGTCTGCATGAAGGGAGGGAGACAACAGCCTTGAGGAAGAGAATCTCTCTGGCTGTCGTGTGCAAGTCCATGAGCTTGAGAACCATGTGGCAGGGGAGGGAGTCATTAGAACTGCTTTAGAGGGTGAACCCCATATTACAGTCTGACATAAACATATGTGAAGTTAGGTTTTGATCCCACCAGCTAGTCCATGGGGACAATCAGCCCACAGCCTATCCCATTTTCTAGGAGCTCTTTGATTAAAAAAAAAAGTATGTAGACTGGCTAGTCTGGCCTAGAGTACCACTAAACTGCCCTGGAAGTGGACAAGGATGATGTATCAAACCAGACCCACTGATCTGCTAAGAAATCAGAGGTTTGGGCTTCCTGACGCGATTTCCTAAACAATTTGGTTTTTGCTAATCAATTAGCATTGTGGATGTTTAGCATCCCAGGTGCCTCAGTATTCATGGGGGTAGAAGTGGAGGAGTGGTAATGCCACACAACCTTCACACAAAAGCAGTTCTCCAGTCAGCCTGAACGCAGTGACAGGGCACTCATTGATCTTGAGGCAGGCTATTCTACTGTTTGGCACTTCTAGTTGTTAGGATGTTCTTCCTTATGTATATGTGAAAGCTGCTTCCCTAGCAGTTTGTTTATGCTTGTGTTGTGATAAGGGGTTGAATTAGGACAAAATTCAACCCCTTATCACAACACAAAACAATTCTAAACAGTCTTCTATATGATGGCAATCCAAATATATGAAGGCAGAGTGTGCCAGTTGTGTCCTCTGCAAAGCAGATGCTGAGATGGACATTGGAGTACAAGAAGGTTATTCAGAACAACTCCTGCGATAGACAGAAGGAGGAAGGAGGCAGAATTGGGCAGGGGGAGCCTCAGATTGCAATGCTGATCTGGTGAAGTCTACAACAGCTCAGTGGGGAGCTCCAGAGGAAAGACTGTTTATTAGAGGGGCCCATGGTGGGCAGAAATGTTCAGACTCTTCTACCCCAACCATGCTCGGTCCTTAGGGGGGCCTCCTCAGAAACAACATGGTCTCTGGTTGAAAGCTGAAGCAGAGCCCGAGGAGGTTATCAGTAGAGGCTGTCAGCTAACTGCACTCCTTGCCGCTGGCCAGCAAGTTATTTCTTTAAGAGAGAGTTGAGTAGGGCACCTTTGAGTGTCACTCAGGGTTATAAACTAGAGGTTTACAGCACAAAGTCTGAGCTCAGCCTGGCAATGACTTTGGACAGGTCACTTAATTTCTCTATGCCTCATATTTACCACTTTCCACATGAGGATAATAGGAATTCCAAAGGGTTGTTTGGAGAAGAAAGCACCTGGTATATGTAGAGGGTTCGGCCGAATACTGGCATGTAGAATATATTCAATAAATAGCCTGCCTGTCTGTCTGACTATCTAATCTGTTCGGGAAAAAACTGCTCCATTGCTTCTAGATTTCTCAAAGTAAGGTGTTTAGGGATTTAACTCCTCAATCCATCCGCCACCCCCATCCATCCATCTGTCCATCCATCCATAAAAGATCTTACTAACTTCCACTCCAAAACCCACTTCAAAAGTAAATACTCCTATTTCTTTGAATTTATAACAGTTTGAAACTCACCATCTGGTTTACCTTTTTGAAACCTGTTGATCTTTTCCATTGTTCCTCATAAATTATAACTACCTTCCCTTTTGCCTCTCCATCACACTCTCTGACTCACAGCCACAAACACCCATACACTTACATGCATACATCTGAACATTGTATTACGTCAATTATGGCTTTGCCAGTACAAGCTAGAGGAAGCCCATTACCTCCTTTGTCCTAGCACTATTCTTCTATTAATAGATTCCTAGACTGAATAACATTATTCTAGTCACTTATATTGAGTTGGTAGGCAATAACATTCCTGTTTTTGAATGGTCAATTTCTTACAGTGTCTAATTCATTTCACTCTTTTGTGATATGATCTTGAGACCCAAGTATAGAAGTTTTGCATTTACCTCTAAGTACTATATATTTTCTTGTGAGAGCAAAAAAATGAGTGATTCTGACAAGAAATGGAAGAGTATAGGGACAAAGTTACCTGAAAGAGAGCTCTGAATAAACCTAGGAAACTCCTAAATTGGCTGCTATTAAAAATAGGACCACCAGGTCAAGGAACTAATTGCAGAACAATTCTAAAATCTGACTTCAGTTTCTTTAATGCCCAGAGCTCTGGATTTAGCTTATTTAGACCAAAGAAGCCTTATTCATGTCTGCCCTAAGATGGGGCTGGAGGTTGGGCAGCTCTCTGATAGCCAGATGATTCTAGAAGTTTCAAGTCCAACACTACATGATATCTTATGGTAGAGGTATAAATTTCAAAAACTCTGATGACAAGAAGAAAAAATATTTAAACAAATAGATTTAAAACTCAAATGGAAACAATTTATTTTTAAAATAGATTTTATAGATACCCTTGTTTAGAAACATAAAAATACATAACTTGGTTTATATGAAACCTGATTTTTATCATCAGATACATAAAATGAGAAAATTATAGGGAAGATTTTTTTTTTGCTTCACTTTGGAATCAAATCAGATTTTCTTTCCAGACCCAAGCATAACTGGATAATTTAGAACCTTGGTACTTAAATTGTGATCCAAGGACTAGCATCATTAACTTCACCCGAGAGCTAGTTTAAAATGTAGAATCTCAGGTCCTGCATCCAACAAGATTCTCAGGTGGTTTGAATGCATGTGCCTGGTCTAACATAAGCTGCATAGTTTGCTGTGGCATGCTATTTCTGGATAAAGATATTATGCATATTCAAATTATCTTCAGAGATATGTTTGGACAAGACATTTCCTCAGAAAATGATGCATAGATACCTTATTTTAGTAAAAGTGGACAAGACACATCCACTGTAGATGTCAGTACTCACTGACATCTAAATGCAGAGCAGTGACAAGAAGGAAACTCTCTCTCAAGATATCAAAAAGTGAAATGTCACTAAAACAGTGAGATGGCATAATTGGACAAAGTATCTGACAATCTAGATAGTCAACAGGTATTAAACAGAGAGTTAACGGTAGAGTTTCATAGTGATTAAATAAAGTAGTTTGTAGTAAGAGATAGGACAAATGTCACTGTGATACAATTGAGAACATTTTCTTTCGTGCCACTCAACTAGAAAACAGAAACTTACTGTATCCTGTTAACACATGTTTTAACCTGCTGAACATCTGACATCTGTTTGCTCCCACATAACTTTCAGCACAATAGAAAAGTATTATAACCTTGGAGGTGAGAGCTCAGGCTCTGAAATCAGACTGGCTCAGTTTGTATCCCGACTCCAACACTTATTTGCCTTGTTAACTTCCCCAGGCCACCAGTATCAGTAACACCATCTCAGGGGATTGTGTAGGTTACATAACAGTGCTTGGAAAGTGTTTTACTCAGTGTTGGGCAAATAGCAAACACTTCAATAACTGTTAGCTGTTTCTTTTTAACCTTTGTGAAAACACAAAAATGTGAAGTACATGAAAAAGTAACTTTGCTTAGTTTGCAAGTGAAGCTCCTGCTGTGAATTAAAATGTCACAGCATTTAGGTTTCCAGTAGGCACATAGGTGATACTTTGAGATTATGACTCCAGAGTTCTCTGGTTAAAGAGCTGTTCTTCTTTGACGGTGATCATCCACACTTTGTTTTTACCTACTCTCCTCACAAGATACTTGTAGAGGTTTGTATTTCATACAAATGTACTGAAGTTTTACACAGGGGGTGTTTTATTTTTTGCCATCATTTTCTTTTTATTTTACCATTTTTAAACAGCTTTATTGAGGAATAATTGATATAAAAAGAACTGCACATATTCAGTGTGTGCAATTGGATGAGTTTGGACAGTGCAAATCCTGTGTATTTTGCCATCATTTTCATCTTGAGCGAGCTGCTTTCAACAGCCTATTTTTTGCCACACCATGATTTCAAGACCTATACCTGCAGAAAAGACATTTTTCAAAGGTAATTAAATTTATATTTCAAGTGTTGTTTAAACCCAACTTAAATGCAGGGAAGCCACCACAAACCTAAAACGTGTGTACCGAAAGCTATTACCTTGCAGGGTGGTGATTCCCCAAGAGACTGCTAGGTGGCAGCATTACTTACAGAAACAGTTTGCGGGAAGGAAAAGGTCTGTCCTCAGGTAAAGAAGACCCTGCCTGTGTGCTGACCAGAAGGGGTGCGTTGCATTATTTCAACATTCAAATCATTTATTTGATTTGACTTATTGCTTTAAAAATATTGTGAGGTTTGAGATTTTTTTGATTAGGCTGAAATATTCATGAAGGAGGGGAGAAAAACCCCTAAAAATCTGAAATAGTCCAACAAATTCTTGCCCAAATCCAACTCCTTATTCCTGAGGTTGCAAAATCAGATTGCATATTGGTCCTCTGGCATGAGATCACATTCGGCCTCAGCAGTGGCTGGGCTTGTACCTTCTGTGATTAGAAAGATTTCTGAGAACAGTGAGGCCACCACATACCAATGTCAAAGTGATCAAGCAATTGTGCTTTTGCTTTTAAAGCATAGTGCATGCAGTGAGCATTAGCAAAATACTCATCTTGTTTCTCCTCTACTGATGCTATAATGTAATCATATGTCATCATATATAATCATATGTCATGTAGATAATAAGTCATCATCTACTTTTCTCATTTGGCATATATTTATGTTATAACCATCAGTGAAGACCTGGACATTATAAATAAAAGTCAATAGTTTCATTTTCCAGCAAGAGAACCCTTATGCAATTTTGAAAGTTTTTGGCATATCACTTTGTTCCCTTAATATCTGTTAATCTGCAAACCTCAGGTGCCCCCAAGTAATCTTCTCAGTGTCATATTGCTTTGCTCTTTTCTCTTCTTCATCTAACTAGCTATTCCGCTCCTCTCACTGTGTACTCTCTCCCTAGGGGTGTGTGTCTCTTCCCAGTCCTTCAAGTTTACATGTAAGTCCTCTCACATTGGTATCTATTCAATAGCCTAATTAGTGGTCATTTCTTCATAGAGGCCTCCTAGATACTTCTAACTAATCATATTATCCCCAAACTGAACTTAGTGTCCTCAAAACCTGCTCTATCTCCAATATTCCAAGTCTTAGTAAATGGTATCATCATTCACCCAGTTGCTCAAAAATTTGCTTAAAAACCAGGGAAGTTATCTTGAACTCCTTCATCGCCTTTAATCCCCATATCTATTTGGTCTCTAAGAGCTGGCACTTGTATATCTTAAAATATCCTGACTTTCTCCACTTTCCTCCCGTTTCACTGCTAGAAACTATTCCCAGCCACCATTGTCCAACTACTTCAATAGCTTGCTAACTGCTCTTTTCCCATCCCCAATCCCAATCCACTTTCCACACTGCAGCCAGAACCATCTCCTCAAAACACAAAGCTGTTTGTGTCTTTGCTGTGCTGCAAACGCTTCCCACTATCCCCTGTGTGGAGAAGTCCTTAGTGGATCCTGGTGCTCTCTCCAACTTCCTCTGCTGCCTCATGCCTTTGCTGTCCACCCCAGTTCTCACAGATGGGGTTGAGGACTCTTTGCAATCACTTTGCCCACCACTAGGGGCCTGAAGTTCACATTGAATATCTTCTCCAAGTACTCCAATTTACGTTCCAAATGAATACAGTCGGCCTTCCTTATCCATAGGGTTTCACATCTGTGGATCCAACCAACTGTGAATCAAAAATATTTTAAAAAGGACCATGTCTGTTCTGAACATGTACAGATTTTTTCTTGTCATTATTCCCTAAACGATATAACTATTTACATAGTGTTTACATTGTATTAGGTATTATAAGTAATCTAGAGATGATTTAAAGTATACAGGAGGATGTGCACAGGTTATATGCAAATACTATCCCATTTTATATCAGAGACTTGAGCATCTATAGATTCTGGTATACATGGGAGTCTTGCAACCAATCCTCATGGATACCAAGGAAGGTTCATTGGCAGTACCTAGATATTGTTAATGTTTTTTTCCTCCAGCTCTACTCCTAACACTCCATTTTTATTTACCTTCAGTAATAGTGTTGGGGCTGGCCGGGTGCGGTGGCTCATGCCTGTAATCTCTGCATTTTGGGAGGCTGAGGCAGGTGGATCACCTGAGGTCAGGAGTTCAAGACCAGCCTGGCCAATATGGTGAAACCCTGGCTCTGCTAAAAATACAAAAATTAGTCAGGCATAGTGGCAGGCGCCTGTAATCCCAGTTACTATGGAGGCTAAGGCAGGAAAAATCACTTGAACTCGGGAGGCAGAGGTTGCAGGGAGCCGAGATCATGCCATTGTACTCCAGCCTGGGCGAGACTCCATCTCAAAGAAAAAAAAAATATCATTGTGTTGGGGCTAGGCCAAAAATGGGACATGGATATTTTCAAAACTTAGAGTTGGGCGACACCTCACCTTCCTTCTGTAGAATGTGTTCACTACGGAGTCTCAATGTGTTAGTGTATAACGAAGAAAAGTTTTCCGCAATAACCTGCCACTCTACTATATTGCCTCTCCCTTTCTGGTGGTGTAGCATCTCTCATGAGGCATCTTCCAGATTCCATAACATCTTTTTGTCACTTTTTGTTATTCAAATAGTCTTATTTCTTTGTTGAATAAATTTCAATGTTTGATTCAAAGCTCTTCTCTCTTCCAGCTAACATAGATGAAAACTTTGACTATAGAGGCTTGGAGTGGGTGAGAAAAGCATAGTCTGGTTGTTCTATACTTCCCCTTCCCTCTTCCAGGCTCTGAAAGGGACAAAGGGATTGGGGATGGAATGGTTATCTTTCATGGCAAGACGACAGTCACCATCCAGCCCTGTTACTCCCCACTGCTCTCTGTTAACTCTATGGATGTGGCTGAATCTCTCTGCGGAGTCTCCCTAATACAGTGCAAACTAATATGGCAGACTCAATTCTGAACCAACGGCTTCCGCAAATCTTCAGCTGCTACCACAGGAGCATATTCCACAGCCCCTTGTTGCTGGGATCCCCTTGCTCCATGCCAGTCCTTTGGAGGCAGTATACCGTCAAGACAGGCAAGCCTGGTCATCTCCCGCAGTGTCCACATGACCCACAGAAGACTTGCTTTGACAGACAGTAGAAAAACAGGCTGACTCAATGGTTCCCTTTTCTCAGCTTCTTGTCTTCCTGTCTCCCCTTCTCCAAGCTCCAATGACATCAAGCACTCTGCTGCTTTAGTGGCTTGCCAAAGTTCAGAAGAGAAATGAGAGGGCAGGGATTCTCTTATACACCTGGCAGTCTCCCAAAGCTCTCTCATCTCTCCTAGTCTTTTCATTTCATTGACTGGGGTGCTGCTGGTGGGCAGGTGCCTCTTGGTAGTCCCTGTGGGTGGTCAGCCTTGGTGCTGCTGGTGCTTTGGACATAGAATGTGGCCACAGAGCAGATCCTGTTGCCCACCCAAGAGCCATTTGTGCATTTCCACCATTCTAATAGACCCTATTCATTTGAATATTCAACTTCTTCCATATTCCAAGACTCTTGGTGGGGAAATCTTTATTATCTTAAGCCAACCATGAGAATTTCACTTTTCTAAGGAATTGGGGTCTGGGAAAGAACTTTTTTACTTTAGCTCTTAAAACAGGGATAATGTAAAAGGCGGCCCCTTCCTGCCTTAGGAAATTGTCCTCAGGCTAGATTCACTCATGGCACAAAGTGGCTGCATCAATTCCAGATGTTACATCCAGGTTCAACAAAACCAACACATGGAGAAGCTCCTTGCCAAAAGAATGGAAATCTTTTTTAAAATGACATATTGCTTTAGTTTATGCAAAAAGATTAAAAAATATACTATTCAAAATGAATGCATTCCTTTTGCCCCCAGGGGAAAACCTAAGTATCAATACATTAAAAAAAATATGATTTACACAATTAGCTGGGAAGTCTACAGAGCTTCAATCTAATAATCAGTAAAATATTCCCTCTGAATCAATTAAAAATGTTTTTAAGTAATCTATCATTTTTTAAATGTTTATTTCCCCCACCTCCTCACCCTTGATAACCACTACTCTGCTTCTATATGTTTGACTGTTTTGGATTTCACATATAAGTGAGATTAGGCAATATGCTTCTTTATGTGTCTGGCTTATACTACTTAGTGTAATGTCCTCCAGGTTCATTCGTGTTCTTGCAAATGGCAGCATTTTCTTCTTTTTAAAGGCCAAATAATACTCCATTGCATGTATAGATCACATTTTTCTTTACCCATTCTTCCATCAATAGACACTTAGGTCGTTCCCACGTCTTGGCTATCGTGAGTAATGCTGCAATGAACGTGTGGATGCAGATATCTCTTCAGGGTATTGACTTCTTTCTTTTCTTCTTTTTCTTTCTTTTTTTTTTTTTTTTGAGACAGAGTCTCACTCTTGTTGCCCAGGCTAGAGTGCAATGGTGCGGTCTCAGCTCACTGCAACCTCTGCCTCCCAGGTTCCAATGATTCTCCTGCCTCAGCCTCCCCAGTAGCTGGGACTAGAGGCACCCGCCACCATACCCAGCTAATTTTTGTATTTTTAGTAGAGACGGGGTTTCACCATGTTGGCCAGGCTGGTCTCGAACTCCTGACCTCAGGTGATTCACCCGCCTCGGTCTCCCAAAGTGCTGGGATTACAGGCATGAGCCACTGTGCCCAGCCCAAGGTATTGATTTCATTTTGTTTGGGTGTATACCCAGAAGAGGGATTGCTGGAGCGTATGATAATTCTATTTTTAATTTTGGAGTAACCTCCATACTATTTTCCAAAATGACTGTACTAATTTACACTCCCACCAACAGTGTACGTGTTCCCTTTTCGCTACATTCTTGCCAACAGTTACCTCTTGTCTTTTTGATAATAGCCATACAAACAAGTGGGAGGTGATACAGAGATGGTCTTACTCAAGACAAAACCTATACCTAGCAATTTTGGTTACTTAGAAAATCATCTTAATGGACACACACTGTTAGTGTTTTTGCTTGTCAGCTTTAGATCTTAGCTCCCTTCCGGGACAACAGGAAAAATTCCATTGTATTTCTTGTTATACTGCCTTCTATCTGCCTCAGTAATATGAAAAGGGACTTTGTTTTGTTTGCAAAAAGTAACAATTTGTTGAGTATGATTAGGTCAACAGAGGGAGTGGTTAATTCCCCATTTGTACCCAAGCTGAAAGACTGTTTGGACCCATGGGAGAGGTGTTTGAGTGCCAAATTGAGGAGCCTCTATGTGATCACATCTCTGGACACAAGCATGCTTGTTTGGAGCCCAGGGGACATTGTCTTAGGAAGTGGGACAGAAAACTGGGGAGAGAGCCCTTGCCTCTAACTGCTCTGCAGACAACAGTATAGCTCCAAGACTGTGAACGCTCAGGGTGACAGAACAGCATCCTCACAGGAAGCCTCCATAGGACAGCAGTGATGCTTTTGATAAGAAGGCTAGAGCAAAAAATTGCCAACAGTATTGTTTCATTAGGGTGCTCTTTGGGGGTGCAGGACAGAGGCCCTATAGGCAAGTAGGACAAAGTTATATACGTGGAATATTAACACCTACATGACTGCATTTATATTCAAAGTCTGTGGCTTTCACACTTTTATGCCATACTCTCCTATGTGTCACAAACAAAGAAAGGCTTATTTGATCTTCCTGCATGGTTCAATTTTACTCAGGGTCCAAAAGTGAACTAAATCATGGCCATTGCTCTGTTCTTGCCTTCAGATGAGCAAACTATCTTGCAGGCAATAGGCAATGTACAAAAAAGATGTGGTCTGTGGTACCGAAATTTTAGCATCCTTAGTGTGTGTACTTGGGTTTCTAAACTCAATACATCCTGGCCCTGAGTTTAAAAGTACAAACTAGGGATACTTTTACTCAAGGTGTCTCAGAGTGGTGGAAATTTTCTAAGACAACATGTTTTCTTGATTATAGCATAAGAGGTCTTAGAAGATAACTCAAAAACAGCGGCTGCCCGTAGTACATTAAGTGAATGGAAACTAGGGGGCCATGCTGCCTCCCTGATATGCAAAGGGACTTTGTGTCATTGGCAAAAAAAAAAAAAAAAAATCACCTAAAACCAAAAGTGATGTGCTGCTGGTAAATGCTTTATAACCAGCTTTCTGGAAAATATAAAGTTCTGACTCATGGCATTTGTCTATTTCTGTGATGTACATACTCTTACCATGGCCAATTTTTTTCCCTCTATTTTTCTGTATTTTATTTTCTAATTTTTATTATTTTTTAAAATTTTATTTTAAGTTCTGGGATACATGTGCAGGATGTGCAAGTTTGTTACATAGGTGAACAGGTGCTGTGGTGGTTTGCTGCCCCTATCAACCCATCACCTAGGTATTAAGCCTCACATGCATTAGCTATTTATCCTGGTGCTCTCCCTTCCCCAGCCTCCTACCCCGACAGGCCTGAACAGTGTGTGTTGTTCCCCTCCCTGTGTCAATGTGGATTATGGCCAATTTCAAACCACTAAAATGAGGTTGTCGAATGTGGACTTGGGAAAGATGAGCCCCATGGCCCTCACTGGCATCAGTATGCCCCTGGACCTGCCCAGCTGCCTGTCAACAGAGCCAGGCCACTGTGCCTGGGATTTGTGACATGAAATGTTTTATTATGGCCAGAGGGAAGCTTTTGAGCTATGTCGATGCCCAATAGCTCTAATAACAAGCTGCTAAAATGGGTAATTTTGATGTAAGTATTGGGGGACTTCCTGACCAGCCTATTGTCTCATTATTTTAATTGTTGTCCCTGTTTGTAGAGGAGACAAATGGCTCCAGTGATCTGTACTCCAGATAAGTGGTGCTACCAGGACCTTTGCCCTGGGCTTGAGGTACTTAAGATGGCTCTGTGGACCCAGGTTTTCAGGGCAGAAGGAGAAACTGGACCTCTATGGACTTGAAGCAAGTTGGCTAAGAGCTCACTCCTCTCGTCCTCTGCATGACTGACTCTGGCAGCCTCAGAGATAGACATGCATGACTCAAGCCAGCTCCCTTGATTAAAAATCCAGTGCTTTTTGCATCACACTGGAATGTGGAGCCCCCAAACACTTACACCTGCAGCATGTATCACCAAGAGGCAAATGTCACTTTTTAAAGCAAAACATCCTTGCCTACTATGGCATGGCTTTCGTTATAAATTCCACATCAGCCAGCAGCAATGCTGACCTTTTGCTGCTGCTCAGAGAGAGGCACTGCCCCAGTTTATCCTCTAACTCAGCCCAATCTCTGTGTTCTGTCCTTAATAGCTGTTAGAAATACCCCTGTCTTTTCACTTTCAAGCTACCACCTCTGGGGTAGCACTCGTCCTCACCTCTCCTCGACTGGTTGATGACAGAGCTTTTTGCCCAACTGGTGATACCACTGTGACATATGTTCTTCTCTGCAAGAGCACTCTTGTCTTCAAGCATGCCAAGATTTTCACCAGAATCAAGAGACCTAGATTTAACAGCTCATTCTTCTTAAACTGACCATTTAAACTTTGAGTTCCAAATGTTCTCATCTATAAAAAGGGATATGCAGGGATATTACAAGAAGTTAAGGTATGCGAAAGTGCTTCATAAAATGTGAAATGATTTTCAAATTTAAGGTAGTTTTCTATCTCATCATTGCTCCGCTTATGCATTTCCATTAACTTTTATTCCGGAGTCGACTTCCTCAAAGCCACATGAGTTGACCAGCTTTGCTTTGGAATGCCAAGTCTCACGGGGATGTCCACTCATTCATCGTGATGGCACCAGTGACGACTCTCGAACTTAGGTATGATTCCTAATACAGGGCACATATGGGAGATGATGTGATGCAATGATTATTACTGCTCCTTCTTACCATAAATTGGAAGTGATTCTGTTCTTTCAAGCCTTGTTGGTTTTTAAAATGTTTAATTTGAGGTTAGAAACAGTTTCGTTTTGTCAGAAAGTGATTAATCATAGGCATAATCAGGGAAATGGAGTGTGCTTTTCAGTTTCTACTTTCTGCTCGCCTCTGTAAGGTCAAGCATTTCTTACCTTGTTGGTGTGGGAAGAATAGATGAGGGAAAAAAATTGCCTGAGACCACTGAAATTCAAAGGACAGCCAAAAGAACAGACCTTCAAGAGGGCTCTGTTCTAAGTACAAAGAGAGGAAAGAGATATGAGTTAAAACCACAGCTCTGCCACTTGTTTGTACATTATTAACCTCTCTGAATTTCTTCCAACTTAAGTTGGAGTTAATTCATAATGCACATTTAGCTGCCCAGCATTCCAAACTTCCTGTTTTGGAGAAATCTTGTGTAAATCTTGAGGGACAATGAGGCCCCATTTCCACTATGAAATCTGAAAAGGCCCCTGGCAGCCAGTACACAAGACCCAGGATGGCCAACTTCGTGTTCTCACTCAAAACTGAATCTTGAGTGATGAAAGTCTATGTCTTCACTGGATTGCCCCTGTGGCATGATCTTGGCATGGTTCCTTGCTGCCCAGCTCCCCCTGGTTTCCTCAGTCCTTCAGCCTTGCCAGGGATTTCATGAGCTGTCCAATGTCCTTTCAATTATTTATTTAATTAATTTCATTATATATTGACAAACTATAATTGTATAGAATTATGGGGCACACAATGATATTATGATATATATAGTGGAATAATTGTATCAAGCTAGTTAATATATCCATCATGTCAAATATTTACCATTTAGTCCTCCTGTTAAACTGAAACTTTGTACCCTTTCACCAATATCTCCCCATTCCCCTTCCCCCAACCCCTGACAACCACCATTCCACTCTCTACTTCTGTGCTTTCAATGTTTTCTTAGATTCCACATGTAAGTGAGAACATGTATTTGTCTTTCTATGCCTGGCTTATTTCACTTAGCATAACTAAGTGTATCCATGTTGTTGCAAATCATAGGATTTTCTTCTTTTTAAGGCTGAATAGTACTCTATTGTGTATAAGCACCACATATTCTTTATTCATTTATCTGCTGATGTACACTTAGATTATTTCCATATCTTGGCCATTGTGAATAAAACTACAATAAACATGGGGGTGCAGATATGTCTTTGACATACTGACTTCAAATCCTTTGGATAAATATCCAGAAGTGGGATTGCTGGATCATGTGATAATGATCCAATTATTTCTTTTCTGATCAAGATGGCCAGAAATGTTTTTGGTGTTGCTTCTTTGTCACTGACAACCTAGAACTCTGTAGACAGACATTATTTCATTTTTACAGATAAGAACATTTGGAGCTCAGAGTTTAAGTGATCAATTAAAGAAGTTAAAGAAGAGTAAGTTCTCAAATCTAGATGTCCTGATGCCAAAGTCTGTCATTCAGTGGATGTTAGTTGCACAGTGACTATGCACAGGCACTTGCTGGCAGCAGGACCACGGTGGGGAATGGCGTGGATATGAAGCTGGGGCAGGGCTGTGCCAAGTGTGGCCTGGGTCCTGTTGGCTGATCAGGGTCATTTGGGGCACTTGTACACATGTGGATTCCAGAGTCCAAATTACAGAATCAAAATTTCTGGGGATTGGACTAGAGAAGCTGTCTGTTTAATTCACTTCCCAGGTGATTATGATAGTTGCTAAAATTTGAGAAACTTTTTTTTTTTTTTTTTTTTTTTTTGAGATGGAGTCTTGCTCTGTCATCCAGACTGGAGTGCAGTGGCGTGATCTTGGCTCACTGCAAGCTCCGCCTCCCGAGTTCAGGCCATTTTCCTGCTTCAGCCTCCCGAGTAGCTGGGACTACTGGTGCCTGCCACCACGCCCGGCTAATTTTTTGTATTTTTTAGTAGAAACGGGGTTTCACCTTGTTAGCCAGGATGGTCTCAATCTCCTAACCTTGTGATCCACCCACCTTGGCCTCCCAAGGTGCTGGGATTACAGGCGTGAGCCACTGGACCCGGCTGAGAAACATTTTTAATATGGTGACACCAGCCATAATTAGTATGTGTATATAGTAGGAATGTATATATATCTAAATAGTAATAGTATAACAATAATGATAGTATAATATAATAGTACAGTATATGTAATAAATAGTACGCCCAGGCGGGTGGATCACTTGAGGTTAGAGTTTGAGACCAGCCTAGCCAACATGGCAAAACCCTGTCTCTACTAAAAATACAAAAATTATCTGGGTGTGGAGTGCATGCCTGTAATCCCAGCTACTTAGGAGGCTGAGGCACAAGAATCACTTGAACCCAGGAGGCAGACCTTGCAGTGAGCCAAGGTAACACTACTGCATTCCAGACTGGGCGACAGAGTGAGACTCCATCTCAATAAATAAACAAATAAATAGTATGAGACAGGTAACATTTCTTATTAATAAACTTTGCATGGCATAAAATAGCATTTAACATGCCCATTCTGGTCACAAAATAAAAATACTGGCCCTGTACTGGGGCCTGGAGCAAAGAACTACACATGTGCCAAACCCATTTGAATTTATAAGACTATTGTAATCCTGCTCACAGAATGAGTGTGTGACATCTCCACAGGAGAGCGAATAATTCATGGGCTACTGTCATGCCAATGGACATTGTGTTGACTATTCGGTTTTCTATACAGGAGCAGAAAAAGAAGGAATGGCCATGTGACTTATGTCCATGGAAAACCTGTTCTTGAGCGTTTTTTCAGGTAAGTTTATGATTCATATTTTGACACTGTGTTTCACTTTACTGAATTATGCCACATGCAATTCTGTTGAAAATCATTTATTTTAAAAAAGAAATAATACTTGCATTGGCTGAAAGAACTGGAATATCAAACTTCCTGTAAACTGCCTCTGTGAATCCCCCACAGCTGTCAGCTTCTTTGAAGTGGGATGGTGACTTTTGACCTTGGCTCACTCATTACGCTGCTGGGAAGAGAAAGACTTTTACCTTAGGCTGCTTTTTCCTCCTATGGAAACTGGTTTCTAAAGACAGAAGAGATATTCCCTAAAATGACATTTCTGACATGTGTGGTAGGTGGTTAGCAATTTATATATAAATTTAGGATATTATCCTCTTGTGAATTAAAAATATATCTTACCTTTTCCCGGAGCCACGCAGTACAAACGTCTCTGACTACCTTGGAAGTCCTCTACATATTCCAAGAGGCTGTAATCCTATGTTAATAAAAATGGTCAATAGGCTTCAATCATCAATATTTATAGAGCATTTACCTGGGCCACGTACTTGTGGCATATGGGAGATGCGAATATGGGGAATGTATATGTAGGTGTTTGGGATAATTAGAAAAGGGGAGAAAAGTGGAATTACTATTCTGATGGTAACACAGGCAGTGTTTCAGTGTGTTGTCTGTTAAATGGAATGAACCTCTTCCTAATTTCCTCTGTCTAATTGATGCGAAAGAAGCACTAGACAGCTTGGGCCAGTTGAAAACATGAGTATCTTTCAATGTCCATGACTCCAGAAAAGCATATAATATCTCTCAAACACTTAACAAATGCCAACTCTGTGTCAAGCACTTGGTGTTCAGCCCTGAGGTCAGAAAGTAGAACTTTGGTAGATAGTAGTCCCCCCACCTTATTCGTGGGGTGTATGTTCCAAGACTCCTAATGGATGTCTAAAACTGGGGATAATACAGAACCCTATATGTACTAGGTTTTTTTTTCCTGATACATACATACCTGCCTACAATAAAGTTTAATGTATAAATTAGGCACGGTAAGAGATTAATAGTAACAAAACAGAACAATTATAACAATATGCCAGCATCACTACTCTTGAGCTTTATGGCCATTTTTAAGTAAAGTAAGGGTGACTTGAACACAAGCACTGTGATACCGAGACAGTAGCTCTAATAACCAAGAAGGCTACTAAGTAACTAAGGGCTGGATACATAGATGGTGTGGATGTGCTGGACAAAGGGATGATTCATGTCCCAGATGGGATGAAGCAGGATGGCATGAGATTTTACCACACAACTTAGAACAGTGCACAACTTAAAACTTATGAATTGTTTATTTCTGTAATTTTCCTTTTAATAATTTCAGACTGTGATTGGCTGTGGATAACAAACTGCGGAATGCGAAACTGTTGATAAGGGTGGACTACTGTAACTCTGGACAATTTCCTCAACTCTGCCCAATATCAAAGGAAGGCTCTTGTAAGCATTTCTGTAAATTGCAAAAGGTATATGTTCTATAAGCCTTTCCAACCACATCGGCCTAAAATAGAAATCTAGACAGAGTGAAAATAGAAGTGGCTAAGAGGAAACTGCTTCAACCATGGGGGTAATTTTCATTTCTGGTAGTCATAAAAGGAAATTTTCTATCCTAGTCTTCCTGAGTTTGATTCACCTCCATTACTACATTTAGTGGTTTTAATAGTAGTGAGCAGTGATTGCTATGGGAGAGTTCAGTTTTGTTTTTGTTTATCTATGCTTAAGAAGGGAGGGTTGGAAGTGGTCAGAGCCCATGAAATTAATCCAGGAAAAGAACCAGAGAAAGAGGATCTATGAGATGGATCAAGAGAATGAAGATAGAGCCAGATTCATATCTCAGGCTAGAGAGAACTGAGTATTCAAAAGACAGAATATTAGCTAGGTAGGTAGTTGTGCAGAGAAGCTCCACTGTTGACATATACACATGCCAAGGACAAATAAGAAAAAATTACGTATTTAAAAATAATTCTTCTGCTGTGCTCTCTTAGCAGGCTCCAAGCATTGTCAGTGATGTGCTACAAACAGGAACAACTAAGCTGACACAGATATGAAGGCAGCAATGACACTGAACTGCCAGAATAGTGATCCTCAAAGGTGGACAGGTGTCACACCTGAATCCCTGGGGGTCAGGACCAATCAACTTCCCCGCCTACCCCAACCATGGCCACTCTTTCTAGTCATAGTTTATCTTATGCCTCAGGGGCAGTAGTGGGGTTAAGAAATGGTAGAAAGTATGTACCCAAATTCTCAATCACATTTGATTGTTCACTAGAACTTTTTCTAAGAAGACTAAATGGTGAGAACGGGGGGATGGCCCTCCAGGAAAATTCAGGTAGGTGTCATAATATTTAATGAAAGAGGCATTTCCTTTTTTAATCCTTTGTAGGGTCAGAAAAGAAAAAAATTCAAGATATGCAAAGGAAGCCAGATCAAAATCCCCTTGGCCATGGATACTGGTGCCCTACATCAGCACCCTTCAAGAGTGTGGATGAAGCTGAGTAGGTGGGAACCAGCATCCCTTGAAAGAAGCAGGCAAGGACAGGGTAGTGACAAGTGCTGGTCACAGTTCATGGCAGACCTGTGTGAGGGCTGCCTCCCCATCCAGTTCCCTCTGCAGCCAGGAGCAGAAGTTGTTTCTGGCTCAAGCCAGCCCCCATGGCCGCCATTCCCTTATATGACCCTGCTTCGCAGGGTAACGTACCAGACAGTTTCATGCTCGTTATCCTTGCAACCGATTACTCGGTGAGGAGCATCAGAGAACTGAAAAGACAGACTGACCTCGACTTGAATCCTGGCTCTTCCTCTTACTAGTTTCATGGCCTTGGGTATGTTACTTGTTTTCCTGGAGCTTTGTTTTAATAATCTTTGAAATGGTAGTCAATGGAGAATTAAATGAGATAAAACAGGTGAAATATTTGGTACTGTACCTGGCATACAGTGGAAGTTGAATCATGATGAATATCAGTTTTTGTGAAGGATCCAATTAAGCAATTCTGTCTCTCCCTCCTATGAGCCACCATTGTACCAAGTACCACCTCCAGTATTGTATCTACCCCTTAGGATCACCATTGTTTATTTTTGCACGTGTCTCCTTAGCTGGACTGTGAGCTTCCTGCAGAAAGAGAGCAAACCTTACAGCTTCGTATTCCTCAAACCGTAACCAGCACATAGTATATAACCAGTGAAAGTTCGTCATATCCCCCCGGCTCCTCTGCTGACTGAATGCACAAGTGAATGAACAAAGGGGATGGTGGTGGGGAGAAATGAAACTAGAGGTCTTCAGTTAACCAAAGGGAATGTTCCAACAGAGCCCACTTTTCTTGTTTTGACTGGTTCGGCAAGTAAGACATCAGACTTACCGGATATTGTTCAGAGCACTGTTGACTAACTTGTTGACAAGGGATGTCTGGGCTGCATTATAGCCAGACAGGGAAGGCTTGTTCAAGTTTCAATACTAGGTGCCTGAGTTAGGAGTGACTAAGCAGCAGCCGCCCCATACTGCCAAGCTACCGTGTGGTTTCACACCATCTGTCACTTGCTGAAGAGGACGGAGTCCCCCCTAGAACTTCCCTTATTTCACTACCACCTACTGCAGCTGGGTCTGCAGTTTGTATGCAGGAGATGTGGGGGTCAAACTATATTTCATTTGTGCCCAATTTTCAATTGCTATCTAGACTCTTTTCCTCTCTGGACTTTAACCTTTGCTATAAAATTTCCCTAGAGCTTCAAAATTGTACCCCGAAGTGCCCCTGACTAACATCAAGCATATATGAAGATAATGTCTCAGTACTCTATTTACAGATGGAACAATGAGTTATTCCACTGAAGCCAGGAAAATCCATGCTGGCACCCTAGCAGTCCATCAGAAAGTCATTATTTCTCCACTGTCAGAGATCCTGTCCTGAATATGCAGCCTAGCACAACATGTTATGGAGGTAATACCCATGTCCTTTGCCCAAGGCACTTGCTCTTACTTGTCCTCGTGGGCACAGTGGAATTCTAAATCATCGATGCATACTGCCTGTTTTGTTAGGTCCCTTTAAGTTCATATTCAGCTGACCTGGCAAGAGATATGCAGTAAACTTTGCTCAAAAACGTTAGGACCAGAGATAGAACAAACTTTAGCAAAGATGGAAAGAACCATCCTGCCAACATACTGATTTTAAGAACAGCACTCTCTCACCAAATTCAATTATCTTGTTACTCAAAAATATTTTTCATATGTGATTTCATTGTGTCCCTTTGAGAACAGGGAGAACAAGTAGCTTATCTAGAATGGCATTGGTCCAGGCCTCTTATTCACAAAATATGTCAAATTTAGACTTTCACCTTAACTTCAAACGAGGTTATGCATACGGTCACTGAGATTCAGGATAGACGTGAAAAGGACTTTTTTCTCATGCAACTATACAATTACCCCATTATAAAACTGCACAGCCTGAATTAATTTTTACAAGTCATCACACAATTATGTTGCATTGTTTACAGTGTTTCACAAGTGTTAATTTATTAAATGTAAACACTCAAAATATACTATATTTTTGCAAGCCTGTTTTGACAGTTCCTCAATCAATGTACTGGGGCTCAACCTCTGGGAAGTGCTAGGTCTGAATTATCTTTGCGATGGTAAATTCCAAGTCCACAGGAGAACCAGCAGGTGTAGATTTCATCCCTCATGATGAGGCCTGCTGCGTGCCCTATGGAAGCAGAAAGATGATCACTCAGCTGCTTTGGGGCCTATTATAGCTTCTCAAATATTTTGAAGTACCCAAAGCATAGATGACCAGGTGTTTTACCACAAAAGTCTAGTTCTAAGAAAATATTCTTCAAGAGACTATGGTGACCTATCATTAGTCATTGATTAGGTTTAAAAAGCCATCACTTTAGTGTCCACTGGGTGACACAGCGTCTCTTTCTCTGAGACTGGTGTAGGAAAGGAGTGGCAGCTCTGAAGCAAGCACAGAGATAACGGCAGCTTTCACCCATCAGCAGGTCAAAGGCTTTGTTACCAAGACTGCTAGTTCTCATTTTTGTGCATGTTATGAAAAAGACTCACACGATGTGGCTGAGGACGTTTAGGAATCAGTAGTGCAGCTTTCTGGACAGTAAATGGCAGCCAATGACATCAGCCGCAACCTGCTCTGCAGACCTTGAGATTTAATCACGATTTAAATAAACATCGTTTGCAATAATTTTTCATTAAATTAAAATTCCTGATTCACATTAACCAAGTCCCCCTGCTCCTGAGCATCCATACCTGAAGAGAGGTTTTAAATAACCAGAATGCTAAGATCAAGATTTTTATTGAATAAAGAAGCCTTTCTCCCAATTTTTAAAGCCAGGTTTCAGAAAACAGCTTTGATAAAGCCTCTGTTTCCAGTGGCCTGTTGGGATTCCAGGATGCAGTCATGCTGTAAGATGGTGGCCAGATGTGTGTAATTTGGAGCTCTCCTTCAGGAAAGCTTGCAAGTAGTCATGAGCTCATGGCAACACGATGTGCTCAGCCAGCCATGAGCACACTTCATTTGAAGTCTTTAAAGAAGAAAAAATCTTTAGAGCATATATTGGGCTCTAGACAAGTGTAAGTGATATTTGTCATGAAAGTGGCCTTAGGGTTGGGGTAATTGAATTTTATATTCTTGGATGGTGATGCCTAGTATTTCTCCTTCCTTTCGCCATTAGTGAAAAAAACCTAGAGGAGAAAAAGCAGATCGGCATTCCCAACTTGTCTCCCAGCACTCGCCTGAGGGGCAGAAGCCCTTGACTGGACTTTCCAGCTTTTTTCCAGGCAATTTCTTCCTGACCCCAGCTTTCCCAAACAGTCAAGGCACTGGATCTTCTGGGCTGATCATCATGCTCCTTCTCCCCACTCAGCTCACTCCTCAGCATTTCCTGTGCCCTAGAAACTCAAATTCAGCCATGGCTTCTATCCAGTGTCTCCAAACTGTTAAAAATGTCTCTTCTAAGGATAACTCAGATTTTTAGAAGACTTTGAAACAATCTAATTTTACTTTCTGTCAAATGTTGAGATTATTTTCATTTCTGGTAGCAGCTGAGGAAAGAGTGTTACTTTTTGTATTTTTTGCATATTAGAACAACGTCAGTGAAATATTTTACCTGAATGATCTTCTTCCCTGTTCTCAACCCACATGAGTCCCATCAACTGTCTAATGAAGACAAGGCATGCTGATGGACTTAGGGCATGTTGGGGGAATGGTGAATAGACCAAGGCAATAAGAACAGAACTGTGATGTGAGAGGAGTTGGGAAGGTGCGTACTCATCAGTGGTTGGGATACAAATCCTGAATAGCCACCTATTGTGGCCACCACAGTCTTTGAGGAATGATATTTAAAGACTATCTAGGCCATGGAATCATGTTATTGGTCTGTGCTTTGGCCCTACACTTGAATGCAATGTCCTAAATCAATGGCATGGAATGGACCTCCACCATAGACTCCTGTTGCCCCTCCATTTTTGAGAACAATCTCAGTGGCATCCTTAGCCCATTTCCACTGGGTCTTACCTTGCCTGTCTGCCACTTTCTTAGTTTTAAAGGGAAGTAAGTGGGATTTAGAGGGAAAAAGTGTCCCATGTAGTTCCCTGCATGGGCTCACTGAAATCCCAAACAGCAACAAACAATAAAACAAACAAAGAAAAAGCAAATAAACAATAACAAACTCACCTAGCCCATGAAGAGTACCTTATAGATCGATGGTTATCCTTCATTGCTAACAGGTGCCACTTATAACGGCCTAGAAAGGACCTTGATGGAGATAAGCACCTAGAGCTTTCTCTGCCAGTCAGAGGACCCAGTCAATGCAAATAAGAATTTGTGTGCTGTTTCATCGGTAAAGTGACAACAAAGCCCCATAGCCATTTGTATTCTTATTGCAGCTGCCTCTGGGATCAAGGGAGAGAACTCTGTACCTTGAGGTGCACAAAAGGCACTGCACAAGAAGGCCCACATTGACGTGCAGAAGGAAGCGAAGAGGAAGGAGTGACACATTCTGAAATGGTTGAAGAGTATGTTCAGGAAAATTGTTCTCCAACCCTTACTCTCCTTTCTTTCCTTCTCTATTGGAGGCAGTGGCTTACACAGTGGTCATGCTTGAGTCTGGCTTTCAAAACATGAGAGTGGCAGGAGTAAGGGAGCAAGAAGAGAACTGTGTTGGGAGATGAACGATGGAAGGCATCACTCAGGGATTTTTGCATCCCTACCAAGCTGCATGCCTTGGCTATATTGATCCCTGTTCAATTCCCATGGAAAGAGGTTGGGCCTAAATTTTTTCAAGTGGTCCAGATGGACAAAAAATAAACCCCAAGAGCAATTTCTAGCTCAGGGATTAAAGTAGAAGCTTTCCCAATGGCCACCTTAATCTAACTGTGGTTCTTCCTTGGCTCTCTGACCTAAGGAAGAGCTGAGGAGGGCACATGTCACAGTTAGATTATTCAGTTTGTCTAGAAGGAAGCATTTCAAGCCTTTGTTGCTTACATTAAAAGCTTCAACCCCAATAACAGCATGACTATTATAATGGCATCTTCAGCCATGACCTAGTTATGAGTACCTTCTTCTTGAATTTGGAGGGAATGGAGGAAAGTCTTGAAATTTTCTGAGTTTGGTTGGTGTTCCAAAAGTCCACATTCCTTCTGTTGATTTTATTATCTACATATATTGGAATCTGGTAACAACCACCAACTCTTACCTACCCTCTGTCAATAACTTACTAATTAGAATCCCTTCTCTTCCCTGGCCCCCTGCACCAATTCTTCATGTTGCAGCAGAAGCATTTTTTAAAAATATGTTGAAGTAATCATGTTATCTCCCTTGCTTTTAACTTTCCATGTCTTACTATTGGCTTTAGGATAACAAACCTCTTACCATGACCTACAAGATCCCATCTGATTTATCTAGACTCATCTTGCACCACTCTCCCCTTCTGTATTCTCTTAGTTCCTACGTCAAGCTTCCCCCACGCTGGTTTTATTTTTCTGCCTGGAATGTACTCTCTTGCCCTTGCTCTTAATCTCTCTCTCCTCACTTTCTATGAGAAGAAAAGCAAAGGATGAGTAGAAATGAACTGGACAAACATAAATTTCCCAGGAATGTCTCCCCTGATCCCACTGCCTACCCGATCTAGGTCACCTTCCTTTGTTATTGCATGGTCTCTTAAGAATCATGCTGTCTCTCTTGGAGTGCTGCCCAGTTAGTAATTATATATTCATCCAATATGCCACCAGACTATAGACTCCATGAGGACAGAGGCTTTGTTTGTCCACAGGGCCCAGCTTTATTGAATGAGTGGATCAGCTCCAATGTATAGAGGGAGGGGGTGTTCATCCTTGAAGGAGATCTACAAAAGGTCAGAAGAGATCTGTCTGGGAAAAACAAGAGAAAATCCACTTTCCACAGACTTTTTAAATTTTTATATTAGGAGAATAGAATGATGTTTTTTTTTCTTTCCATTTTTTCTATGTTTTCCAGGCCGAAAAAAGGCAAAGCCTTGAGGAAAGTGAGAACTGAGGAAAAGGGCATTGGATTTGATGACTCACTACTCTCCTTTAGTGAACTTTAATAGAAGAGTTTCAGTAGAGTAATAGAAACCAAAATTGCAACCAGTTCAATGAGTAGGAGGCAAAGAAATGCCAGTGAACATAGATTATGCTTGAAATGAATGCAAGAGATGAAACAGCTGACTTCAGAAAGCAGTGGATTCAACAGAAGACTGTTTAATTGGCTGACAATTTTTATGATAAGAAAGACCAGAAAAGGTCTATAGGCTAATGGGGGAGAGGATAGTGGGAAAAGATTGTAGAGGTTTGGGAGGTTTTTGTCCTCAGATAGGAGGAAAGAGAGAAGGTACATGGCACCTAATACATACTCAATACGTATTTGTTGAATTAAAAAGGATCAAGTTTGGAGGATGCTAACTCCTATGGGGAGTAATAGTGTAATAATTAAGTCAAATCTTAGCAAGAGGTGGTGCCTGGAAGAACTCAGGTCTCATTTGAAGGGATCCCAAGATCCCTTGAGCCAGGCACTTGTCCCCATGCAGGAATATAGAGCCATTGATACCAGAGATTCTGATGGCAAAAAACTGGATTTTTGTGGGAGATTTCTTTATTTTTAAACTTTGACAACTGTTTTAAACAACGTTAATCCAACAAAATAGCCAATATTCAGTCAATTGGCAACCACTTGGTAACTTGTATTTTAGCACATATTTCTCTAGATCATACTTGCTTGAATGGCATTTAACAGTTTTATTGATATATAATTTACAAATACAATTCACCCATTTAAAATGTACAATTCAACTGCTTTTAGAAATTTCCAGATATGTGTAACCATCACCACAGAGCATTTAAAAATATTTTCATCACCTCAAAAAGAAACCTGGGGTTCTTTAGCTATCACTCCCCTATTTCCTCACTCCCCCAACCCCAAGCAACCACTAACCTACGTTCTCTATACATTTGCTTATTCTGTATTTTATTTGAATGGAATTGTGTAAAATGTAGTCTTCTGTGACTGGCATATTTCACTTAGGGGATAGGTTTTTTTGTTTTTGTTTTCAAGTAAAGAAGTGAGAATGTGAAAAATTTGGAGGGATTTTAATCTCAGTGAAAGGGAAGGCCAGGGGGTCTCATCACAGGAGAAGAGGAGAGGAAAAGGGAGAGGGGAAAGGGGGAGGGGAGGAGAGGGGAGGGGAGGAGAAGAGAGGGCAAGGGGAGGGAAGGAGAAGGGGAGAGGAGGGCAGGAGAGGGGAAGAGGGGGAGAGGAGGGGAGGGGAAGACAGGGGAGGAGAGGGGGAGGGGAGGGGAGGGGAGGAGAAGGTGTCCAGGCTAAAAACCATCCTCCAGAAACAAAGGAAAGGAAAAGCCAGAAATAAATCCTGAAGGCTTTATAAGAGCCCGGCTGGGCGTGGTGGCTCACACCTGTAATCCCAGCACTTTGAGGGGCTGATGGAGGCGGATCATGAGGTCAAGAGATGGAAACCATCCAGGCTAACATGGTGAAACCCCGTCTCTACTAAAAATACAAAAATTAGCTGTGCTTGGTGGTGGGTGCCTGTAGTCCCAGCTACTTGGGAGGCTGAGGCAGAAGAATTGCTTGAACCCGGGAGGCAGAGGTTGCAGTGAGCCAAGATTGCACCACTGCACTCCAGCCTGGTGAAAGAGACTCCATCTCAAAAAAAAAAAAAAAAAAAAAAGAAAGAAAACTTGTCTTTTTAAAAAAATATATATTCTATATTCTTTATTTTAAAATTTATTTGTATAAAATTGTAGGTTTAAAAGCGAAATTTTGTTACATGCATAGATTGCATGGCAGTCAAGTCAGGGCTTTTAGTGTATCTATCACTCAAATAATGTAATTGTACCCATTAAGTAATTTCTCACCATTCATCCCCTTCCCACTTTCTTGCCATTCCAAGTCAAGAGCCCTTAGTTTTAATAATCAACCTGCACCTGGCTGATAGTCAGCTGGTTTGTACAGTTTGGCTGTATCAGTGGTTTACACAGCCAAGGTCTGATCTGACTATCTGTGTCTGTGCATGGCCTGTTGTTAGGAATGATAAATATCACCCTGGATTAGCATAGCTATTTTTCAGGATGTTACCCTTGAGTAAGTCCTTGGTTCTAGTCACCAGCATTGCTCATAACAGGCAAAAAAGCAGAATAATCTAAGGCTCCCTGAGTGCTTAGCACTAACACATTTGGGGTTATTTGCTTGTACTAAAGAGATTGATCTAAAACCTTCTCTGCAAAGAAGCAGAGCATTTTCAGGTAGCCGAGTACATCATTTTTAAAGGGGTAGCAGGTCTAATTTCTAGGGCTTGGCACTCATCAGAATTAAAAAAAATAAAAGGTCCTTAACAGCATGCCAGGGAGACACAACTTTGGAACTTTCAGTAAAACCACAGAGTAGAGGAGTGTCTGTAAAATATGCAGTATGAGTCAGACACATAGCTAATAGGGATTACTAGACTTCTGGGGACTCCAATAGCATACCTTGAGAAAACCTTAACTTTCTAATTAGAATATAATTCAGTCTGGAGAGGGTCACTTCACAAAGTGTTGAGGCTGCAATTGAATTAAAGGACAACCTTTGGGAGGCAAACGGCCTGCATCCTTAGTGGGGTGAGCAACAGCGGCAACACTTCCTCATCAGGAAAATGGTCCTTATGCAGCTTTCCAAAATTCCACCCAGAGATTGACTGCTTAAGAGCCTCTGGGGGTTGGGAGGAAAGCAAGCATTTTGTTTGTATAAATTGACATTAGTTAGAATTGGATGAGTAGCTGAGGGCCAAAGTGAGGGTGCCTTCAGTGAGACAGTGGGGCATTTCCCAACAAATGTCAGTTTGGAGACCATCCACAGCTGATGGCAGCTCTTCTCCACAATCCAGGCACTCAAGGCCCTATGGCCTCACTGCTCTGCCATCCTCAGAGTGTAGCCCTTGCAGTGGCTGGAGTTCCAGCCTCAAGTTCTCATTTGCTGGGGCAGGATCAATGAAAAGATGATGAAGGAAGTTCAAAATGCACCTTCGGTCTCAGAAACTGCTATGTGACACTTCTGCTTACATCTTATTGGCCAGATGTAGTTATCAAGCCATATTCAGTTGCAAGAGAGGTTGGAAACCATCAGCTTTATTCTATATGATTCTATACCAGGTAAAATTTGGGGGTGTGATTATGCTGTGGAGACCAGAGAATAAGAATGCTGTTGCAGAATTTTTGCTCCTTAGTTCAGCTAAAACTGGGTTCTTGTCACACAACCAGGAAAGATTAGGCACATGGACACATTGAAGGGTGGGTAGGGTTGAATTTATTAGGACAGAAAAAGAAAAAAGAAAAACTCTCAGTACAGTGAGAGGGTGTCCTGCTAACAGGCTCCCACCTCACAGATTGATTCCAGGCCACCACACATGACCTGAAGAGGTCAGACTCTTCCCCCCTACAGAAGGCATGAAATTCTCATGGCTCCACCCCATTCTCCCAGTGCACAGGTGGGTCAGAGATTCTCCAGGGACCCTCCCCCTTATCTGCCTCCTGCATCTATCATTCCCTGCCTAAAGAAGTACACTGAACTGCTATTAGAACAAGGATAAGGATAAGAATGAAGGCTGATCTTAACTGCTCCCTGCTGACAGGGGGCGCTGTTTTGGGAAGGCAGCAGTCAGAGCTCCCTCAGAGGGCTATCTAAGGGTCCCTGGCAAACAGGGCCATCATCTGTGGCTCCAGTTGCACGACTATTTGGAGTTTGATAGTCTAAAGGTGAGAATAGAAAAACCAGGTTATTAGGAAACATATATCAAAATAAAACAAGGTGGGTGGATAAAGTCAGCTCAAGAATCCTGAGGCCTTTTACCAGTTTGCACAGGGAGAGGGAGGCCAAAAGTCTGACTGGTAAAAAAGGACTTTTACCCTTTTGCCAGCATGTCAGTCTTCTGGGTTCCCTTCCCCAGGCCCAATCCTAAGCCAACCAGTTTAAGGTTTGGGAAATTGAGTTTTCCCAGTTTGGAGGATGCATCTGAGGGGAGTGTCCCATAGTATGGAGACATGATTACCTATCAGTGAACTGAGGACAGAGGAGGAAGAAGGAAAAAAGGAGGTTTTTTCAAAGGAGTCCCAGGGGTTCAGGATGCATCCGAAAGGAGTAAAGTCTGAAGGTGAATAGCTACTCATCTAGAAAGAAGGGAGCAGGTCTCCCTGGTTCCCTTCTCTTCCTAGCAAATACCTGAGGTACATGAGGGAGAGAAAGTGAGATATTCCTCTTTCTTTCTTCCGTTCTTATATCCCTGAGTCCCAATGACCATTACAGGGTGCTACTCATGGGCATCAAAGTGGCTTTCACTCATATTAACGGAAAGGCCTAGGTGGTGGGAATATCCACTCTGACCCATGTACGTCCTATCTCCACTGCTGTCAATAGTCTTTGCATTTCCTAGACCTCATTTATGCCATGGATACTAGCATGACCTTTATCCATGAAATGGGAAGCTTGGCTTAATTGGCAGGAATTAGTCACACTCACCTGCACTGTGCCTTTTAACTTCCATTATTGTCTGCCTCCGGATCCCTCAGATCCAGTTTTCTTTCTTAGGGCTTCAACTCAAAGCTTAGAATTGAGTTTGGGACCAAAAATGTGTCTTGGTGGGGGTTGGATGGACTCCTTATTATAAGCCAAATGCTAAGGTGAAGCTATGGAATCGAGTTCTCCTCCAACAAGGCAGGTAAAAGGACATCCTGTGACATACCCAGATAACTGGTGGCTATGGTTAAGGAGGCTTGCTAAGATTTGGGTGCATGATGCTTGGCTTTGGTTAGCTCCCTTGCTCTTACCTCCCAAAAAGAAAACCTCCAGGTGATGGTCATCCTATTTTTTCCCATCACCTGGCAAGATTTGCAGGATAATTGCTCAGAACTAGAATATTGATCCAGATTTTTACATTATCCATAAAAGCTATTTATGCTTTTGTTCCTTCTGAGCTGCAGTCAGAGGTCACTGGATGGTTCACAGGAATAAGCAGGGTTAGTCTAAAATGTAGGCCAAAACTTTAAAACAACTAATGAGTCTGGAATTTAATGACAAACGTATGATAAGTTCGGAAACATAATTTCTCTCTCTCCAGTCCTCATTTCTGCTAAAAACAAATCATGATAGGACTGAGTTGTTTGCAAAATAGACTTTAGGCTTATAAGTCTTATACTTGGCCTGATTATTTGCATACAGTGCAGCAAGAATAATTATTTTTACATAGGCCTTTTAGATTGACTTTGATGGAACTCTGTTTCACAAGGAATCTCAGATAGAACTTTTTAAAGCTGAGCCCATCCATGGGTTTTTGTCATCAAATACCTATGAGTTGGGTAATCTTCTCCTCTTAAGGTCCCAAGATAAACCTGGAGTTCCTGGGCCTGTCAGAAAGTGACATTTTTCACTTACCACAGGTCAGGAACCCTGTACAAGGATGGTGTAAACAAGGTATGAGGCCAGTTTTCCCAAGGGGCTTTTATCAGCTTTGCAAGAAAGTGGATTCTTGTTGCACTGATGCAAACAATTATACTGCCATAAGTTAAGAATACTTGCAAGTAGTTTCCAAATTCTGGAGAAGCCAGGCAGAGAGAGACAAATATGCCCCAAATTTTGTTTACAGGAGTATAACTTACTCAATTATTAAAGGCCATAAATAGCTCAAAATAAGTTTCCTTGACTCTGAAGAACAAAGCAAGGATCAGCAATGTTCCAAGCAAAAGCAAAAAACATTACTTCAGTTTTCTATTGGTTCAGTCCATCCAGTTAACTCTAGCTTTGCTTGATATTTGTAAACATTTCAGCTCTTCATGAGTCCTGTACATTTTTCCTTTATTCCAACGTCATAATCTCCAAAATTATCAGAAACCTGCATTTGAGAGTACCTGTCAAAGTTCTGTAGCTGATTATAAACCATGTTTTGCAGAGGATCAAAACAGTACAATTGTCTGTGAGTAGCAAAATGTCCAGGGTAGTTACAGCCAGTAACATGATTGACAAAGAAATTTGGTTATTTCTGTGGTTTACAATAACTTAACATAACAACCTTAATTGTGATCAATAGCATATACTCAGACATTAGAATTTTAGAAACCCCATACCATTTTGGAACATATGTTAATATTTTTCACTAAAATATAACCTAAAGAAAATTGAACATCATTTTGGCAATCCCATGTACCTAAACATGCCAGGTAATCCTGTTTACCTCTCTTCTGAATGCTCTAGGGGCCCTCTGTAGCATTCAAAAGCTAGGTGTCAGTAAAGCTAATTTTGAAACTGAAGTTTGATTCTGGGAAGCCTGTTAAATGTTGGAGGTTTACATGGAATACTATGCAGCCATAAAAAAGATGCATTCATGTCCTTTGCAGGGACATGGATGAAGCTGGAAACCATCATTCTCAGCAAAATATCACAAGGACAGAAAGCCAAACACCACATGTTCTCACTCATAAGTGGGAGTTGAACAATGAGAACACATGGACACAGGGAGGGGAACATCACACACCAGGGCCTGTTGAGGGGTAGGGGGCTGGGGGAGGGATAGCATTAGGAGAACTACATAATGTAAATGATGAGTTGATGGGTGCAGCAAATCAACATGGGATAGATACCTATGTAGCAAACCTGCATGTTGTGTACATGTAACCTAGAACTTAAAGTGTTATAATAAAAAAATAAAAAAGTTGGAGGTTTAAAACACTTGATGTTATTAGATAGAATTCCGGATTTCCTTAAATTATTTACTTTGCCAAAATGATGACTCAGAAATTTTAAAAAAGCAAAAACATTTTATAACCCTTTACAAATTTTGCTTAAGAGTAGATTAATGCCTTAAGAGTACCTTGTGTTTTTACTTCAATGCTTAATTTACAGGAAAACTATACAATAACCTTTTGAATTTAGTTAATATGTTCACACACAGAATTTCTTTTGCAAGCTAATTTTTACAATATTTTCACAACTTGTTTGAACTTTTAGCATTATCTTTTCTAATTCAAAACAATCCTTTAGCCCTAGGTAAATATTTACATTTTGACAACATCTACATTGCCAATAATCTTTAAGGCTGCTTTTATTTCTCAAAGATTAAAGTTACATGAACTTAAAGGGTACCACAGCTTTTATCTTCCCTTTAAAAAATATTTGATCCAAGCACTTATTCTTCTTTAAGTCCATTAATTAGAGCTCCTTGTTATAGACATCACACACACAACAGATATCTAACTACACAGACAGGCAGAAGAAAACCCAGTAGCCATAAGATTTTTCATTGCAAGAATGTTCCTCCAAGACTAGTGGCCAACCCCAAGCCAATCAGCTCATACTGTAATCAGCCTTTCTCCATTTTCTATCTTTTAGGTGCCCAATAGCACCTTTTAAAAAATTTAAATAAAAGAAGAAAGAAATATTGGCCTGTGGTAATAATGACTCACTGTAAGCAACTGCTATTAGCCATCCCTGAAAGTATATGTTCTACCTAGCTATTACACACCAAGGCTAAAAGTTGTCTCATAATGCAAAGTAATTTCTGATACCCCCAAAAGTCAAAAAGGTGAGGTAACATGATACAAAATGTAGGATGGCCTTAGGTTTTGAGACAGACCTGTCCACTTTCAATTACTGTGGTTCCATGAAGAAAACAGGTTTTTCCCAAAATGGGTCTGTGGCACCTTCTCTGTTTTTCCCAAGGAGTTCTAGGCTGTCAGAAATTATAATAGGTCGTCTCATGGGACATTGAAGGTGATAAGAAGACAGATTGGGGAAATAATCCAGTTGACTGAAAAGAAAAACAGACAAACAAACAACAAAAAACAAGAGCCAAGAAGAGAAAAAGCATAAAACCTTTTTATCCATTTTTAAGATGACTTTTAACCATACGCTTCTTAAAAAAAAAATCCTTTTATATCTCTAATTACCAGACTCTAGCAAGGACAAACAGCCAACACCTCTGGCTTTTAAGCAAGCCCTTTGTTTTCCTCAAAGATATTTTTCTAATTGAAGCCAATAAGCCTTAAGGTTATGACTTAACCGCGGATGCACAAGGTGTCTCTAAACAGATGGCACATGGTTTTCACAAGACTTAGAATCACCCCTAACGTCCCTCAAAGAAAAGAAAATTCAAGTCAGGAAATCAGAAGCTGTCCATGGAGGGGAAAAGAATAAATAAATTGTAAAAGTCCCACAGGTATCAAACCAGAAAGAATTCATTCCCTAAGCCAGGAATTGAACCCAGGCCACCATCATGAAAAAGCAAAGCCTTAGCTACTGAGCTATAGCATGAAGTGAGTGCCATGTTGCTTTTCCTAAATCCGTATTTTAAACCGTACTTTAAATAACATCTGAATTGGCCAATTTTTTAAAAAATAAAAGAATATCTTCTTTGGCATATTTTGTATACAGAATTACAAATGAATTTTTAGTAACCTTAAATTTTAGTGAACTTAAGTCATGTGAACTTGAAAAATGCTTGGACTTCTTTATTTAATTTTTAGGCACACTTATTTATAAGCCAATTTGGCACTCTGTAGATACAATATATGACATAATAAATGTAAATACACATAAAACACATTTAGACATATATTTTATATATATATATATATATATACACACACACAAACACACACACACACACACACAAGACCCAATAGCTTTTTTTCTTGGAACTCTAGTCTTGAGATAGTAACACAAACTATTTCATAAAATATAAGTGGATTCAAATTATTTCTCTTAGAAAATTTCTTTTTTTAAAATTTAACTTTTATTTTAAGTTCAGAGGTACATGTGCAGGTTTGTTACATAGGTAAACTTGTGTCATAGGGGTTTGCTGTACAGATTATTTCAACATCCAGGTATTAAGTCTAGTACCCATTAGTTATTTTTCCTGATTGTCTTCCTTCTCCCACCCTCCATTCTCTGATAGGCACTAGTGTCGGTTGTTTCCCTCTATGTGTCCATGTGTTCTCATCATTTAGCTCCCACTTATAAGTGAGAACATGTGGCATTCAGTTTTTTTTTCCTGTGTTAGTTTGCTGAGGATAATGACCTCCAGCTTCATCCATGTTCCTGCAAAGGACATGTTCTCATTCTTTTTTATGGCTGCATAGTATTCCATGGTGTATATTTACCACATTTTCTTTATCCAATCTACCACTGATGAGCATTTAGGTTGATTCCCTACCTTTGCTATTGTGAATAGTGCTGCAATGAATATATGTGTGCATGTGTCTTTATAATAGAACAATTTATATTCCCTTTGGTATACACATAGTAATGAAATTGCTGGGTCAAATGGTATCTCTGTTTTTAAGTCTTTAAGGTATCACTTCACTGTCTTCCACAATGGTTGAACTAATTTATCCCAACAACACTTTATAAACATTCCTTTTTCTTTGCAACCTCACCAACATCTATTTTTTTTTGACTTCTTTATAATAGCCATTCTGACTGGTGTGAGATGCTATCTCATTGTGGTTTTGATTTGCAGTTCTCTAATGATCAGTGATGTTGAGCTTTTTTTCATATGATTGTTGACCACATGTATGTTTTCTTTTGAAAAGTGTCTGTTCATGTCCTTTGTCCACTATTTTTTTCTTTTTGAGACAGGGTCTCACTCTGTCATCCAGGCTGGAGTGCAGTGGCACAGTCTTGGCTCACTGCAACCTCCACCTCCCAGGTTCAAATGCTTCTCATGCCTCAGCTTCCTGAGTAGCTGGGATTACAGGCGTGTGCCACCACTCCTGGCTAATTTTTATATTTTTAGGGGAGATGGAATTTCACCTTGTTGGCCAGACTGGTCTTGAACTCCTGACCTCAGGTGATCCACCCACCTCAGCCTCCCAAAGTGCTGGTGTGTCTGGAATTGGTGGGTTCTTGGTCTCACTGACTTCAAGAATGAAGCCGCGGACCCTCGCGGTGAGTGTTACAGCTCTTAATGTGGCGCGTCTGGAGTCTGTCCCTTCTCATGTTCAGATGTGTTCGGAGTTTCTTTCTTCTGGTGGGTTCATGGTCTTGCTGGCTCAGGAGTGAAGCTGCAGACCTTCGTGGTGAGTGTTACAGCTCTTAAGGCAGCGCATCTGGAGTTGTTCATTCCTCCTGGTGGGCTCGTGGGCTCGCTGGGCTCAGGAGTGAAGCTGCAGATCTTCGCGGTGAGTGTTACAGCTCATAAAAGCAGTGTGGACCCAAAGAGTAAGCAGTAGCAAGATTTATTGCAAAGAGCAAAAGAACAAAGCTTCCACAGTGTGGAAGGGGACTGGAGCGGGTTGCCACTGCTGGCTCCGGCAGCCTGCTTTTATTCTCTTATCTGGCCCCACCCACATCCTGCTGATTGGTAGAGCCCAGTGGCCTGTTTTGTCAGGGCACTGATTGGTGTGTTTACAATCCCTGAGCTAGATACAAAGGTTCTCCACGTCCCCATCAGATTAGTTAGATACACAGTTTCGACACACAGGTTCTCCAAGGCCCCACCAGAGCAGCTAGATACAGAGTGTCGATTGGTGCATTCACAAACCTTGAGCTAAACACAGGGTGCTGATTGGTGTGTTTACAAACCTTGAGCTAGATACAGAGTGCCGATTGGTGTATTTACAATCCCTGAGCTAGACATAAAGGTTCTCCACATCCCCACCAGAGCAGCTAGATACAGAGTGTCGATTGGTGCACTCACAAACCTTGAGCTAAACACAGGGTGCTGATTGGTGTATTTACAATCCCTGAGCTAGACATAAAGACTCTCCACGTCCCCACGAGAGCAGCTAGATACAGAGTGTCGACTGGCGCATTCACAAATCTTGAGCTAAACACACGGTGCTGATTGGTGTGTTTACAATCCCTGAGCTAGATATAAAGACTCTCCGCATCCCCACCAGACTCAGGAGCCCAGCTGGCTTCACCCAGTGGATCCCACACTGGGGCTGCAGATGGAGCTGCCTGCCAGTCCTGCGCCATGCGCTCACACTCCTCAGGCCTTGGGCGGCTGATGGGACTGGGCACCGTGGAGCAGGGAGCGGCATTCGTCGGGGAGGCTCGGGCTGCACAGGAACCCACAGAGGCAGAGGAAGGCTCAGGCATGGCGGGCTGCAGTCCTGAGGCCTGCCCCATGGGAAGGCAGCTAAGGCCCGGCGAGAAATCGAGCGCAGCGCTGGTGGGCTGGCACTGCTTGGGGACCCAGTACACCCTCTGCAGCCGCTGGCCTGGGTGCTAAGCCCCTCACCGCTCCGACTGCAGGGCCGCCAAGCCTATGCCCACCCAGAACTCCAGCTGGCCCACAAGCGCTGCACGCAGCCCCGGTTCCTGCTCGCGCCTCTCCCTCCACACCTCCCTGCAAACTGAGGGAGCCGGCTCTGGCCTTGGCCAACCCAGAAAGGGGCTCCCACAGTGCAGCAGTGGGCTGAAGGGCTCCTCAAGTGCTGCCAAAGTGGGAACCCAGGCAGAGGAGGCACCGAGAGCAAGTGAGGGCTCTGAGGACTGCCAGCATGCTGTCACCTCTCACTGGGATTACAGGCATGAGCCACCATGCCTAGCCCTTTGCCCACTTTTTAGTGGGATTGTTTGGTTTTTTTCTTGTAACTTTATTATAGATGCTGGATATTAGACCTTTGTCAGAGGCATAGATTGCAAAAATTTTCTCCCATTATGTAGGTTGTCTGTTTACTCTGTTGATAGTTTCTTTTGCTGTGCTGAAGCTCTTTAGTTTAATTAGATCCCACTTGTCAATTTTTGCTTTTGTTGCAATTGCTTTTGGTGTCTTCAACATGAAATCCTTGTCCATTCCAGAATGGTATTGCCTGTATTTTCTTCCAGGTTTTTATAGCTTTGAGTTTTACATGGAAGTCTTTAATCCATGTTGAATTAGTTTTTTTATAAGGTGTAAGGAAGGGGTCCAGTTTCAGTCTTCTGCATATGGCTTACCAGTTATCCCAGTACCATTTATTGAATAGGGAGTCCTTTTTCCATTGCTTGTTTTTGTCAGTTTTGTTGAAGATCAGATAGTTGTAGGCATACTGCCTTATTTCTTGCTTCTCTATTCTGTTCCATTGGCCTATGTGTCTGTTTTTGTACCAGTACCATGCTGTTTTGGTTACTGTAGCCCTGTAGTATAGTTTGAAGTTGGGTAGCATGATGCCTCCAGGTTTTTTCACTTTGTTTAGGATTGTCTTGGCTATTTCGACTCTTTTTTTGGTTCCATATGAATTTTAGAAGTTTTTTCTAGTTCTGTGAAGAATGTCCTTGGTAGTTTAATAGGAATAGCATTGAATCTATCAATTGCTTTGGGCAGTATGACCATTTTAACGATATTGATTCTTCCTATCCGTGAGCCTGAAATGTGTTTCCATTTGTTTGTGTGACCTCTGATTTCTCTGAGCAGTATCTTGTAGGTCTCCTTGTAGAAATCTTTCACCTTCCTGGTTAGCTGTATTCCTAGGTACTGTGTGTGTAGTATGTGTGTGTGTGGCAGTTGGGAATGGGATTACATTCCTGATTTGGCTTTTGGTTTGACAGTTGTTGGAGTATAGGAGTGCTAGTGATTTTTGCACATTGATTTGGTATCCTGTGTCTTTCCTGAAGTTGTTTATCAGCTCAAGAAGCTTTTGGGCTGAGATTATGTGGTTTTCTAGGTATAGGATCATGTCATCTGCAAACAGGGATAGTTTGGCTTCCTCTCTTCCTATTTGGATGCCCTTTATTTCTCTCTCTTGCCTGATTGCTCTGGCCAAGACTTCCAATACTGTGTCAAATAGAAGTGGTGAGAGAAGTTATCCTTGTCTTGTACTGGTTTTCAAGGTGAATGCTTCCAGCTTTTACCCATTCAGTATAATGTTGGCTGTGGGTTTGTCATAGATGTCTCATTATTTCGAGGTATGTTCCTTCAGTACCTAGCTAAACTTGTTTCTCATTTGAATTTGCTCCAATTGCTTAAAAGGCACCTTAGTGACAAGTCCTTTGGGATTCACCATTGTCCCTGTGTCTAACAAGGATCTCTGCTAGATATAGAAGTTTTTCTAAGTCTTTCAAGAACCCAGTTATTTTCCCCTGCAAATTTTCACCTCCTATAGCAAAGCATTAAATAAAGAGACAATAAGAAAAGAAAATACTGTTACAGAAAAATGAAAACTTTAGGGTAGAAAACAAGGAAAGGCAAAACTAAGATTCCCCTAGGGTGGGACTGTAACCCACAATCCTAGAGAGAATGCCAATGCCAAACACCACAGAGCATTTTGGGGGCAGTAAACAGAACCAAATGCCGAAAAGCCCAAAATACCCAAGTATCAGCCAATGAAGATCCTCACACCAAATGCCAAAAACCCTAGAGCATCTCCAGGGTGGCCAACAGCGAACACCAGAGGCACGAGACCTAACACAACTGGGGCCACAGAACAACATGACTCTGGCATCCTAGGGTCAACAGAATGGGGGACCTCTCACAAGAAAGCATCCTTCCTTAAACAATTGCCCAAATAGCAAAAGAAGACAATAAATGCCACAATGACATGAGCATAAGCATGCATTTTGGCACTGAGAGGAGAAAAGTAAAATGGCTGGTTGTTAGAAACTAAAGAGAAATGGTTGGAGAGAAGAGGTGACAAAGGGGGTTATAAAGAACATGGTTGGCCAGGTGTGCTGCTATGGGGCACCCAGACAATGGGAGACTGCAAACAGGCTATCAAGCTAGAAGTCTCGTGGCCACTTCTCCATCTGTCCAAAATAAAGAATACAGGAAAGGACAGAGGAGCCAAAATAGAAGATAAAAAAGGATAGTGAGTTGAATCTGGACAAAAGGAGACATGCCCATCTGTCAGGTCTGAATGGTGCTGATCAGTCTTAATTTGGAGTCCAAGGGGAGGTCTCCATTGTCCCTTTGTGTTACCAGAAATGATGTCACAGGGTTAACTCCAGAATTGGGGTTCAGCCTGGGAGTCCATTTGGGTTATTGGCTTCATGAAGGAAGGAATTCAAGAGCCAAGAGCAAGTGGACAGAGTAAAGTGAAAACAAGTTTATTAAGAAAGTAAAGGAAAGTAAAGGAATAAAAGAATGGCTACTCCATAGGCAGAGTAGCCCTGAGGGCTGCTGGTTGGCTATTTTTATGGTTATTTTTGAACATATGCTAAACAAGGGGTGGATTTTCATGAGTTTTCTGGGAAAGGGGTGGGGAATTCCAGGAACTGAGGGTTCCTCCCCTCTTTAGACCATACAGGGTAGCTTCTGAACATTCCCATGGCATTTATACACTGTCATGGTGCTGGTGGGAGTGTCTTTTAGCATGGTAATATACTATAATTAACAGATGAGCAGTGAGGATGAGCAGAGGTCACTTTTGTCACCATCTTGGTTTTGGTGGGTTTTGGCCAGCTTTTTTACTGCATCTTGTTTTATCAGAGGGGTCTTTCTGACCTGTACCTTGTAAAACCAAGCCTGCCAAACTCCTGTCTTGACCTCATGCTGCTTTAGTTGTTAACAGAGTTCCTCACGTAGGGGCAACATCTTCCTTCCCTTTGTGAAAAGTCTCTGACTGGACTTTGAACAATGCCAGTAAGTATTTGTGTGGAGAGTTGCCACTCTTAACTTTATATGAAGATTTGGGACATGTCTTGGAATGCCAATGTTGTGCGCATCCATGTGAAGAGACCACCAAATAGGCATTGTGTGAGCAGTAAAACTTTTTAATCACCTGGGTGCAAGTGGGCTGAGTCTGAAAAGAGAGTCAGCAAAGGGTGGTGGGATTATCATTAGTTCTTATAGGTTTGGGATAGGCGGTGGAGTTAGGAGCAATTTTTTTGTGGGCAGGGAGTGGATCTTACAAAGTACATTCTCAAGGGTGGGGAGGATATTACAAAGTACCTTCTTGATTGGGGGGGGAGGATTTTACAAAGTAACTTCTCAAGGGTGGAGAGGGTGTATTGTCACAAAGTCAATTGATCAGTTAGGGTGAGGCAGGAACAAATCGCAATGGTGGGATGTCATCAGTTAAGGCAGGAACTGGCTATTTTCACTTCATTTGTGAATCTTCGGTTGCTTCAGGTCATCTGGATGTATAGGTGCAGGTCACAGGGGATATGATGGCTTAGCTTGGGCTCAGAGGCCTGACACCCAAAATTACCTTAAATAACATAATTTGTAACCTAACTCAAGAAGTACAACTGGTTGGATATCTAAAACCATTCTTAAGGTTGTGTTGTTATGTTTTGTAGTGATTGGTTAATAAGTTTTACTCCTTGCTATAAAGAGGGTAATTTAGGATTAAAAGAGCCAAGGAAATGCACTCTAATATTAGGGGGTGAGGGGACAGGAGGCTCTGAAATAGCCTAGTATTTTATGTCTTACTAAGAGAAACAAAAGCTACAAATTGAAAAGGAAATTTCAAGAGCCTCAATACTCACATTTTGCACCTCAAGGATTTTTTTTTTAATTTAAAACAGGTTTGATGGTAAAGTTTATGTTATGTAAATTTTATTGCTATAATCCAATTTTTAAAAGGAGAAAAAAATGTATGGTCCAAGAGATAAAAACATAGCAACAGTTTTAGAGCTGAAATGTCTTAAATTACACTGTTTCTTTTCTAGTTCCTATAATCTGAAGGAATGTTGCCAATTAGCAAGTCAAAGCTGTGTGCAATGGTTTGCTTTAGTAACAGTTATGTTCTTAACCCCTGAATGAACTGGTAAACAAGAGGTAGGGACACACGTTTCTAATCCTGGATGTTTTAGAAAATTTTAAATGTGTATTTTCTAGTTAGGCTTTAGTTTATCCCATAAGGCCATTTGCTGAAGCGGGACGGAAGAAATTTGTCTGTTCACCAACACTTCCTGCTGACACATACTTTTATTAGAATTATATGTATAGGAAGGTGTGCCTTCATCACCAAACTTGAACTGAATTATACAGAGGATCATCTGAATCATTAGTCTATGAAACTTGATGCATAGGTCTAGATTTTGAAGAGCATGTGAGATGAGAGAGGCCTCAAGGGAAATATTAGAAAACCAGGTTCCTATTCTCAAAGGCGACTTTTCAAGGTTTGTAGGATTTGTTTATGCTATTGCTACCTTTATGTAGCTATTATATCATCTTCTCTTGGAAAACTAATTACACATCCACCTAGGGAAATGCAGTTTCTTTAAGGCCAAACCTGGCTGCCATTCTTCCATCAATTTTTTTTTTCCATGTCCTTCAGCTGTCTGCACTTTCTATTGCCTCTGTAACATGAGGTAGAAAGTGACCATTGTCATGACAGGCACAGGAATTATTTAGGTCCTTTTACTACTAGACGGTGAGTCCTTTGAGGGCAGGATCACCCTGTTTTATGCTTGATAGATATTCAAATAATTGTTGGTTGCTGCAGGAAAGCAGAGGAAAGAACAATTAATTCTGGCTCCTACCTGAAAGGAAGGTCAGAACCACTATTATTGTAAAGGCATCTGAATTGACCCTGCAAATATATATATATATTTTCCTGATGCAAACACTGTATGTTTAAAAACTGTTCTTAAGTGAGAAACAAACTCACAGTTAGTGAACAAGTCTGTGGCACAGAGAAGATTCAAATACTTTCTGCCCAAGATTCTACAAACACCAAATACCAGTATTAGCCTTTCTTCACTGACCCAGGTTGAATCTGAGTTGTATTTGGGGGAGGAGAGGGAGGAATGTGTGTGCAAGAGCCCTGTGATCTGCCTACAGCTTATTCGTCTTCTCCCAGTTGAAGTGACTGCCCGGAGCAATGGTTTTTATAGTTTATTTTTAGCTGTAGAACCTCATCTTCTTTTTGCAAACAAATTTTTATCCATAATCCCTATATTCAGATGAAAATAAGTGAAAGGGAAGCTGTGCAAGTGAAGCAGGAGCCTGAGCCCCTCCATTCAGTTCCCTCTCATTGTGGAAGACATTTGAGCTACAAAAGTTGAACCAAGGGATCAGTAGAACAGTTTGAAGACCACTGACACTCTGACACAGCCTAATGAAAATCCATGGAAAATGTGCTTGTGAAGCAAAATGGGTCCAGGAAAACCCCGTGTGGGCTCCCCAAGGTCTGCGGATGTTTATGTTTGGTTGCCCCCACCCTAACCCCTACCCCTGAAGAAATGGGGAACTTTGCTCCACAAAGGATTGCACCACAGGGACACAGCCTTTCTCTTCTCACTTCTCCACTGGGGTCCTTTCCGCACAATATCTGCTCCATCATGCCTTTTAGAGTGGAGAGCTATTTTACTTGGTAGGGGAGCTATATGTCATAATTAAGAGTTTGGGCTCCACAGTCTGTCAGGGTTAAAGTCCAGGCTCCAGCACTTGCTAGGTGCCCTGGGCAATGATTTAATCTTATTTTGTCCTAGCTTTCTTCACTGGTGGTATAGGAACAATAATAGCACATGCCTTAAAGGGTTGTTGTCAGATTAAATGAGATGACTATAAGTCCCTTTTTAACAGTTCCAGGTACAGAGTAAATGTTTGGTAAATGCTGGATATCATCAGGAACAATCAGGAACAGAATCTGTTTGTTTGCCTAATGCAGAACAGCTAGTTCAAGTGGCTCACTCTTTTTGCTTCTAATTTCCTGGGTCACTTGAACTTTCCCTGCTGGCTCCAAGTCAAACGTGCTGTCTTAGCCATCACATCTGTGCCTGCTTCTCTGCATATGTACATTTCAGAAGTAGTACAGAACGTCCTGATACCACGGCTTTCCTCCCACTCTCTCTGCAGCAAATCTTTCATAACTGCCAGAAGTTTCTAGAAATTCCAGCTTTTGTTGGATCTAGTTTTCCTGAAAGCTACTTTGCTCTTCCTCTTACCATTCTTTTAACCTGACTTCTCTTGCTTGTATCATGAAAATTCGTACTTCAAAGAGTTTTTAATTAATACAAATGGGACCAGGTACATAATTTCCAGGATCTGGTGCAAAATAAAAACGTGGGGTGCCTTGTTCACAATTATTAAGAATTTCAAGGTAGTGACAGCAGAGTATCAAACCAAGTGCAGGGCCCTCTGTCACATGCCCTCGAAACTGGCCCTGAGTACAAACATCAGCATATGGAAAGACTTTATGCCACAGACAGGATGAGATACTTCATTTACACAACGAGTTTTCCCTCACTTTTATACATGAAGATTTGAGGCATAGAAAGTATATATGTCCCAAAGACACCTGTTCTTTCCTCCCATAGAAGACAGTTATATAAAAAAGACAATATATTCTAACAATGAGGAGGAGAATTCCTATGAGGAAGAAGTTAACTCTGTTTTTCTCTATATTCCCCTATAATTCTTCATTTTAATAAACGTCATAGAATCTCATCTTTCATCTGTCAGCAGTCTCATAAGAAGATCCCACTATTCCTGAGAGTGTTATACTCATTGTATTCAAGAGAAGTTAATTGTTCACTTTTCAGTGCTTCTTTTCTTGTGGTATGAGGAATTTCTCATAGCAGCCAAGGTTACTCTTCTGCTATCTTAATGCTGGTCTCCCCAGAAGTGGAGCCTGAGATAAGGATTTAATTATGGTGTCTGAGAAATGCAGGGAAGTAGAGATGAGGAGGGATTAATAAAAGGTGCATTATTAAGCCAGCTTCCAGATTAGTACATTGGACATTAATCTCGCAGGGAAACTGTAAGCTGTAGTGTAAACACAGCACAAAATTATCTCACCTGAGCGCCAAGGGAGCCAGGGAATTTAGACACTAACTCTCATCGGTCTTTGCTTGAGAACTGCTGTGTCTGGAATTGGTGGGTTCTTGGTCTCACTGACTTCAAGAATGAAGCTGCGGACCCTCGCGGTGAGTGTTACAGTTCTTAAAGGGGCGTCCGGAGTTTGTTCCTTCTGATGTTCTGACGTGTTTGGAGCTTCTTCCTTCTGGTGGGTTTCTAGTCTCACTGGCCTCAGGAGTGAAGCTGCAGACCTTCGTGGTGAGTGTTACAGCTCATAAAGGCAGTGCGGACCCAAAGAGTGAGAAGCAGCAAGATTTATTGCAAAGAGTGAAAGAACAAAGCTTCCACAGGGTGGAAGGGGACCCAAGGGGGTTGCCACTGCTGGCTCTGGCAGCCTGCTTTTATTCCCTTATCTGGCCCCACCCACATCCTGCTGATTGATCCATTTTACAGAGAGCTGATTGGTGTGTTTTACAGAGAGCTGATTGGTCCGTTTTGACAGAGTGCTGATAGATGCGTTTACAATCCCTGAGCTAGACACAAAAGTTCTCCAAATCCCCACTAGATTAGCTAGACATGGATCACTGATTGGTGCATTTACAAACCTTGAGCTAGACACAGGGTGCTGATTGGTATGTTTACAATCCTTTAGCTAGACATAAAGGTTCTCCAAGTCCCCATCAGATTAGCTAGATACAGAGTGCTGATTGGTGTGTTTACAAACCTTGAGCTAGACACAGAGTGCTGATTGGTGTATTTACAATCCCTTAGCTAGAAATAAAAGTTCTTCAAGTCCCCACCAGATTAGCCAGATACAGAATGCTGATTGGTGCATTCACAAACCTTGAGCTAGACACAGAGTACTGATTGGTGTGTCTACAATCCCTTAGCTAGACATAAAGGTTCCCCACGTCCCCACTAGACTCAGGAGCCCAGCTGGCTTCACCTGGTGGATCCTGCACCCTGGTGCAGGTGGAGCTTCCCGCCAATCCCGCGCCTTGTGCCCGCACTCCTCAGCCCTTGGGCAGTCGATGGGACCCGGCACAGCAGAGCAGGGGGCGTTGCCCATCAGGGAGGCTCAGGCCTCGCAGGAGCCCATGGTGGGGTGGGGGTTGGGGTGGCTGTAGGCGGGGCGGGGGGCTGCAGTGATGGGGAGATGGGGGCAGCGGTGGGCAGGGGGTGGGAAGGCTTGGGCCGGGAGGGCTGCAGGTCCTGAGGCCTTCCCCACAGGGAGGCAGCTGAGGCCCCGCGAGAATTCGAGCGCAGCCCTGGTGGGCCAGCACTGCTGGGGGACCTGGCGCACCCTCCGCAGCTGCTGGCCTGGGTGCTAAGCCCCTCACTGCTTGCCGCTCCAAGTGCAGGGCCCACCAAGCCCACACCCACCCAGAACGTGTGCTGGCCCACAAGCACTGGGCGCAGCCCAGGTTCCCACCTGCGCCTCTCCCTCCACATCACCCCACAAGCAGAGGGAGCCAGCTCCAGCCTCTGCCAGCCCAGAGAGGGGCTCCCACAGTGCAGTGGTGGGCTGAAGGGCTCTTCAAGTGCTGCCAGAGTGTGCACCGAGGCCAAGGAGGTGCTGAGAGTGGGCAAGGGCTGCAAGGGCTGCCAGCACGCCATCACCTCTCACTGCTGCAGGGGAGGCAAGGACCAGTCCAGCCCCTGCACTCTGGAATGCTAAGGGGCAGGGACATACAGGCAGACTCTGAGAGCATCTGCTGCATATGCAACAGAAAGCCTAAAAGATAGTCTACGAAGCAGATGGTGCTACGCTCCAAGATCAGCACTACTGATTATAAGCAGAACGATCTTGGCTAAGTTAGCCTCTAAGTATCAGGTTTTTCATCTGTAAACAGAAATAGCACCTTCAGGACTGTTGGGATAATTAGAACTGTATGAAGCATCAAACATGTGGCTGGCCCATGGTAGGCACTAATGGAGAACCACTTTTATATAGAGCTGCCATTAAATTATTTTTTAAAGTAGAACTTCTCAAACTTAAATATTGATAGGAATTACCTGCAGATCTTGTTAGAATGCAGATTCTGATCCTGCATATCTGGGTGGGGGACAATTTTCTACATTTCTAACAGGCCCCCAGGTAACACTGCTGTTCCTGGTCCGCGGACCACACTTTGTGCAGCAAGGTTTCAAACCATTCTAAAATTTCACTTTAGTCACTAGGTACAATAGATCATACAATATTTTCCCTGGAAAATATAAGGTTTAATCTGTGGGTTTAATTGTACCTAAAACAGAAAAAGTTTAATTATAACCGTGAGAACTGTTAGCCTTAAATGGAACATAACCAGCTTGTGTTAATCATCACTAATAAACTTAACTGCCTGGGGTTCCCAGGGCAGAGCTATGCAAGAGAGGAAGTGCAGAATGACAAATATATAGGATAGATAAGTATTTCAGCATCATGGGAAACCTAAGAAAATATAAAAATTATATCATTATTAGAGAATGAGGAAACAGAAGAGAGCCCAAGGGCATATCACTAAGTAATTCATGACATTAATACAAAATTAATGTAAACTGCTTCTAAATGTCTCCTATGTACAATACATTATATACGGTAGTGGTGTGAAAGACCGTACGTGATGTTTACAATCTGTTGAAGGGAACAGAAACATATATGAAGATACTAAGCAGTAAAAATGTGGCTAAATCCTTCCCACTAGTGGGAAAGCTTTGTTAGGCACTGGGAGGCTATTCTGGTCTGGAATACCTAAGAAAAGTACAGCTAGAAAGGAGACTTCAATTGAGCCTGGGAGGACAGCTGAGTCTTAGGTTTGAACACAGTGGGAATGTATAGAAAAAAGATCAGAACTTTAATAAAATGATTCTATAAGTTGTACCTCAAGAGGCGTTGTTTAGGAATGTATGCTGCAGGGAACAGGGTTTGATCAAGAACAGTGGCCCACAGTGTACCTGTTGACCTTTGGCTAAGGCAGTTGGAGATAAAGAAGCAGGTGGCCAATTGCAGTGTCATTACTAAGATTGACTTTGGAGTCAGATCTGGGTTCCACACAGATTCCAATAAGAACTAGTAGTGTGACTTGGAAACACAATTCAACCTCAATCTCTATTTTCTTACTAAAGGCTTACTCAAGTTTACAAAATAGAATTGAAGTGATGATTAAATGAGATCATTCATGAAAGATTATCCATATATATACCCTTGCACAGGGCCTGGCTCATAGTAAATGTTTGATAAATAGTAAGTATTAACATATCCAAAACAAAAAAGAAAGACCAACAAAAAAAGAAAAAGAAAGAAAACAACCTCATTGCTGTGGTCACAGTAGTGTTTATGACTAGGAAGTTCTAGGAAGTGAAGGGGTCACTGGAGCTCCAAGATATTTGGAAAGCACATTGAGTGTCAGGTTTTTTTTTGTGTGTGTGTGATGGAGTCTTCTCTCACCCAGGCTGGAGTGCAGTGGTGCCATCTCTGCTCACTGCAAGCTCCGTGTCCCAGGTTCACGCCAGTCACCTGCCTCAGCCTCCTGAGTAGCTGGGACTACAGGCACCCGCCACCATGCCCGACTAATTTTTTGTATTTTTAGTAGAGACGGGGTTTCACCATGTTAGCCAGGGTGGTCTCGATCTCCTGACCTCGTGATCTGCCTGCCTTGGCCTCCCAAAGTACTGGGATTACAGGTGTGAGCCACTGCGCCTGGCCAGGGTGTCAGGTTTTACTTTACTTTCAATCACACACACACACACGGCATATTTAGTCCTTGAATGGAAGAAAGAGGTGGATGGTTGCTGTGCGATAGCTGTAATGTGTCACTCAAACTCTCCCCAGAATGAAGAAGCTATTGCCCCAGCTACTGGGAGTGCCTCCAGGTGAAGACAGCCACCCTTCTCAAGGTCGTCCACATCCAATGACTGTTTAACAAGGGAGTATAAAGGCTCAGCCTTCTCACCCCAATTAGGAATATCTCTGAAGGGTCATTCCATTTTCAGAAATGGCCACAGGGTCAACTGAAGCTTTATTTAGTCTGCATCATATCTCAATTTCTTCCTCTGCCCAGTCTCCTTCTTTCCCCTCTCTCCCCTCAGTCCCCTTTCTTCCCCAGGTGTTGGAGCCAAGGGAACCTCCTGATAAACCTTCTATATGATAGTCTTTATCCAGAGTCTGCTTCCTAGAGAGTCCAATCTGTGGCAGAGGGTACTGCTGGTGGTAGGCAGAGGACATACAATCTCAGCATGAGATGGTTGTTTAGTTGTTAAAACAATCACAGTTGATGAAGTTGGATGGTATACTGGTGGAAGAAAATGCTGATATCTGACATTGGAGAAATATGAGGAAAATACTAACTAGAGAGGCAATAGAATCGGGTGGCTTCGCCAAGCTCAATTAAGGCCTTGAATAAAAAGATAAGCTAGGGGTGAAAGGCAGAGTTCTCCTTAGTAGCATAAGAAGAAGCTCTTGTTTCCTTCACAGAAGGTCCAAAAAAGTTGAGGATCAAGCCCAGAAAATAAGAGTAATGAATCCCAAAGGAGGTTCAACTCATAACATAGGCAGATCTGCTATGCCAGGGTCAGGGCCTTGGTTGAGTAAAAATAAGACCCTGACACGTGGTATGGGAACATTGCAGTTGATGCCCCCCATATCTTGAATCTTCATTTTCCTCTGATTCCTACAGAAGTGGTTTACTCCAGCTGAGTGCGGTGGCGCATTGCTGTAATTCCAGCACTTTGGAAGGCCAAGGCGGGCAGATCACCTGAGGTCAGGAGTTTGAAATCAGCCTGGCCAACATGGTGAAACCTCATCTCTACTAAAAATACAAAAACTAGCCAAGTATGGTGACTTACACCTGTAGTCCCAGTTACTTGGGAGGCTGAAGTGGGAGAATTGCTTGAATTTGGGAGGCGGAGGTTGCAGTGAGCTGAGATTGCTCTACTGTAGTCCAATCTGGGTGACACAGGGAGACTCCTTAAAAAAAAAAAATTAGAAGTAGTTCACTCCTCCCTAGTAAGGGTTAGCCCTCTCCCCTTGCTCAAAGGCAATGCAGAAGCTTTTCCTTTTCAAGATAACAGGTGCCCATCTCAGGATCAAGGGCCGCCTACATACTTGGCCATGGGCCTATACCTAGGGTTAAGTTGCTGCAAAAACAGCCAGAGGCATGTTAGAAGTGATAAAGGAACTTCAGGACCTAGCCATTTTTTATAAACAAGAACTAGAAGAGTATAGATAGTATTGGTTTCTAAGGGTTCTGGATCAAGGTGTCAGAGCATGTTGTTTGAAAAGAGAATTTAGCAGTTTGGGAGACTCTTCTAGGGTATGCAACTTGAAATTCTAGCAAGGACACAAAGAGATGGTGCAAACACACCCCTAAGATGGCTCTTAGAGGCATGGAAAGGTCAATAGCTCACACTCAGTAAGGTAAATACCAGAGTTGCCAAGGTAGATGGTAGAAAAGAATAAAAGGCTCAGAGAAGTACACATACCAGGGTGAGTATGCTATGTAAGGCTGGAAAGCCCACTAGACATCTGTGTTACTGAAGCAATAAGAATTTTCCTGGTGTGAGAAGCTCCAGCATCAGTAAGAAGTTCAGTGCCAGCACTCCTCAGCAGGCCAGGCTGTCAGTAGAAAATGCCACTAAAGACCTGGGCTCACTGATAACAGGACCTGCCCCGCTCAACGCACACAATAGAAAACAGGTGGTGGTCCTTACTCATCAGAAGCCAGGTAATGGCAATTATCTTAATGCAAGGACAAAATGTAATGAATGGATCTGACTTGCAGAGAATTGTGGAGCTGATTAATAGAAAACAGTGTCCCTGAGGAAAAACTAGAAGGGCAGCCAAGAAGGGTATGATTCCATCTACATGAGTAAAATAAATCAAGGATGCCTGATTGGGAGGTTGACAGCAGTTTCTTCAATATATAGTCATGATCCATTGTCCAGTTTCCAGAGGCCAAAGATGGATGAAAAGGCCAGGTTCCAGGCCCCCTGCAACAGCCATGCAAGTGTACACTGGGATGATTCCCCTAGCCTTTCCACAGGCCATTTACACAAACAAATGTGAACTAAGGAAAGGAGACTGAGTTAAAATTGGTACTTAGAGACCTGAAACATCGTTGTGGCCCTGTTATTAATACAATGGAAGTATAAGAGAACCAAGTAATCAATGAATTCAATGGATAAATCAACAACATTTGAAACTGAAGATTTCTGTTTTCTTTATACTCAGGAAAATAATGGGATTTTGTTTGTTTTGTTTCTTCCTTTCTCTCCTTGTTTCCCATTTTTCTTTTCTCTCTCTCTCTCTCTTTTTTTTTTTTTAGAGACAGGCTTTTGGGTCTCACTCTGCAGCCCAGTCTGGAGGGCAGTGGCACGATCATAAATCACTGCAGCCTCGAACTCCTGGGCTCAAGTGATCTTCCTCTCGGCCTCCTGAGTGGCTGGGAATACAGGTGTGTGCCCCCACGCCTGGCTGATATTTTAATTTTTTTTGTAGGGACAAGCTCCTCTATGTTTCCCAGGCTGGGCATAAACCCCAGACTTCAGGGGCTTGTGCTGGGATTACAGGTGTGAGCCACTGTGCCCAATCTTGTTTCCCATTTTCTTGGATTGTGGACCTAATATTCTGGATTCATCTTTGAATTTTTCTCATATTTTATATTTTGAAAATATAAACCATTTCTTAAACTTTATATTTTAGTATTTTATAAGATTATCACAATGATATATAAATCAATCTTATTGAGGTTTAATATACATACAATGTGTACATTTTAAATATACAGTTTGAGTTTTGACACATGTATACATTTGTGCACCTACCACCCCGATCAAGGTATAGGACATTTCCATTATCCTGAAAAGTTCTTTTAGGCCTCTTTATTGTCAATACCACCCTCAACCACCAGACACAAGTAACTACTGACCTCTTTTCTGTCACTATGGGTTAGTTTTCCTTTTTCTAAAATATCACATAAAAGGAATTATGCAGCATGTATTCTTTTGTGTCTGGCTTCCTTCACTCAGCATTGTTTTTGAGATCCACACTCTGTATATCAATAGTCTGTTGTCTTTTATTATGAAATAGTCTTCTATTGTAATGATATACCACAATTTGTTTAACCATTCATTTGTTTATGGACATTTGGGTTGTTTCTAATTTTAGGATATTATGAATAAAGCTACTATGAGCATTTGTGTATAAGTCTCTGAATGGATGTATGTTTTTATTTCTCATTGGTATATATGTAGGAATAGAATTGACAGATACATGGCAGTGTAAATAAGTAAGGAACTGTTCAACTGTTTTCTAAAGTGGTTGTACCATTCTACATTTGTCTCAGCAATATATGAGAGAGTTTCAGTGGCTCCATAACCTCACCCATGACATTCTCAGTTATTTGGTTTTATTTTTAGCCATTCTATGGGTATGTAAAAATATATCAATGTGGCTTTAACTTTATGGCTGAAAATGTTGAACATCTTTCTATGCATATATTGATCATTCTCATCTTTTTAAAATGTCAAATGACTTACCCAATTTTAAAACTGTGTTGTCTTCATTATCAAGTTGTAAAAGTTCTTTATATATTCTGGATACAGGTCTTTCATCAGATAAAAGTAACACAAACAACAAATCTGTTGGGGCTTGTTTTATTTTTTAAAGGTGACTTTTGAAATATGGAATGTTTAATATTATTCTTTCATATTTTATGTGATATCTAAGAAATCTTTGTCTGCTCCAGGTTTGAGAAGATATTTTCCTATGTTTTGTTGTAAACATTTTATAATTTTTATTTTTACATTTAGGTCTCTATTCTATTTATAATTAGTCTTGCATTTACTGTGAGGTAAGAGTTGAAGTTCATGCTTTTTTCACATAGGCATCCAGTGGTTCAAGCACTATTTAATGAAAAATCTTTTCTACTTTTAATTACTTTGGCACATTAAATTACTTTAATAAATACAGTGCTATTAGGTTTCCCTGTTTCTTTTTATGTTAATTTTGGTAGCTTATGTCTTTCAATAAATTTGCCCATTTCCTCTAAGTTATTCAATTTGTTGCATGCATTTGTTCATAATAGTCTGCTTTTATCTTTTTAATGCCTGCAGTGATGTCTCCTCTTTCATTCCTGAATTTAGTAACTCATATCCTTTTTTTCTTGGTCTAATTAGAAACAACAATTTTTCAAAGAATCTGCTTTTGGTTTCATTGGTTTTTTTCCTGTTAATTATATATTTTCAAATTTCATTTATTTTATTCATATTTTTATTTCTTACCTTCTACTTACTTACTTTGGGTTCAATTTGTTCTTCTGTTTTTTAGCTTCTTAATGTAAAATTTTGCATCATTAATTTTAGACTTTTATTCCTTTCTAATGTAAACATTTAAAGCTCTAAATTTCCCCCAATCACTGCTTCAGCTGTATCCTACAAATTATGATGTATTGTATTTTAATTATTTAGGTAAAAATATATCCTCATATTCTTTGTGATATGATCTATAATACATGATTAGAGATGTTTAATCTCCAAACATTTGTGGATTTTTCAATATCTGTTATTAATTTCTAATTGATTCTTTTGTAGTCAGAGGACACAGTCTATATTGTTTTAGTGCTTTAAATTTGTTTAGACTATAATCCTGCATATATGTTGCCTTGATGAGTGTTCCATGTGCATCTGAAAATAATGTATATGTTATTGTTGTTCCATGGAGCATCCTAGAAATGTTGTTCTGTAAATATCCAGATCAAGTTGGTTGATACTGCTATTCCATTCTTCTATATTCTTACTGAGTTTTCTGTTTTACCGACTACTGAGAGAAGAGATTTGAAATTCCCAAGTATTACTGTGGGCTTATTTCTCTTTTGTCAGCTTTTGCTTCATGTATATTTGAAGCTCTGTAATTAGATACATGCACATTTATGAGGCATTCTTGATTAAATACTCTGTTATCATCATGAGACATTTCTCTTTATCTCTAGTATTATTTCTTGTCCTGAAACATCACTCTAGTTTTCTTAAGGTAAATGTTTACAAGCTATAATAATTTTCCCTTTTTCTTTAAACTATCTGTTTTTTAAAAATTTGAACATATTATTTTATTATATAATAATAATCTCACTACTCATGCATTGGCTGCCAAAAAAATAGAGCACACAGTTGATGAGGGAATGCTGTTGGTTGGTGATGGAGAAAGAGAATAACTCCATGAGTAAATCTGGGGAACTGTTCTGGTTGATTTCTTTTTAAAAAATAAATTTTATTGTGTATATTTAAGGTATACAACACGGTATTATAAAATACATATATATTGTAAAATGGTTACTACAGTGGAGCAAATGAACATTTCTATCATCTCACATAGTTCCCTATTCCTCTTCCATGTGGCATCAGCCATAGTCTACTCATTTAGCAAAATCCCAAATACAATATGCTATTAACTATAGTCCTTACATTGTACACTAGATATTTCAATTTGTTTATCCTACATATTTGGATTTCGCTTTTTAAAAAAAAATTTATTTTTTGCAAGATGGTGTATTAGAGGCTTTCAGCATGCCTCATCCACTCGGAAACAGCAAGGTAGTACACAAAGATCAACTCTTTGAGCTTCATTTCAAGAAGGAAAATGGGAATCCACTAGAATCACAAAGGAAACCCCAGATCCCAGGGAGGAGATGGGGTAGGCAAACAGCCCCTGTGATGACATGGGGCTGATTAAAGTGAGTGAAGCACCAGTACACAAGAGAGGCAGAGAGCCTCTCTCTGTGACTCACCTTTCCACTGGAGATCCAAGCAATTCAGGCCAAGGGAGAGCACTTTGTTTTCCCAGGCCCTGGAGCTATACTGGGGAAAGGCTTGAAGATGCTATGAGGGAAAGACACTGAGAAAAGCTGTAGGCATTTTTCCAGACCTGGAACTGAGGGCAGGACACCATTTTTAACCCAGGCACATACAATGTCTGCCATTCTTTGGCAACCCAGCAGTATGGCTGCTCAGGAACTTCATTCCTGGGCCACAGATTGGAGCACATGCTCTGGAGTTGGGTAGAAGCTTCCACAGCCAGAACTGTGAAAAGTACCTCAGCAGTAGGTGCTGGAATTTTGCTCTCCCCCATCACAGACCTGGAGCAGGAAGAGAGCTGCTACAGCTATAGTTTCTCTCAGACAACGAATCTTACAGCTAGGGCCAGCTGGTGACATGGAATAGGTGTGTATGTGTCATTGCTGGGTACACCAATCTGCTACCCTAAGACTGTGATGCAGTAGGGCCCCTCTCCACTCCACCCCCAAGCCAAAATTCAGGCAATCAGAGCACCATCCCCTTGCCTGGACTAGCAGCCTGAGCTGCCCCACTCTTCATGGGCATAGATGGTGGTGCAGCGGGGCCTTTTCTGCTCCATGCCCATGCAGATCTCTAGGTATTCAGAGTACCCCCTGGCCTGGATCAACAGCCTCAGCCACCTCATGCTTCCTGTACGTAGATTATGGTGCAGTGGGACCCTCTCTGTTTCACCCCTAGGCAGATCTCCAGGCATCTGCAGCATGCACTCTGTTGGATCAGAAGTTTAGGCCATCCCCATCCCCATGCAGAGAACTTGGGATTGAGGAGGTTTCCCAGCTCCATGCCTAGGCATATCTCTGAGGGCTTGGTGGCTGGCCACTGGATTCTCCCCTCAGTGCTGGTGCTTGTGTCTGCCATCAGGGGACCTGTAGGTCCAGACCTGCCTGGTCCAGCCCCACACATCTTGCCCCCTGGCTCTCCACGGGTAAGGTGGGCACTCAGACCACTGTGAACTCCATAAATAAGCCCATTTCCTGAGGCAACAGAGAGCTTCTCTCAGTAAACAAGGATCACACATATACCCAGCTGTACTGGCCACAGCTGGCTCTTACCCATAAGTGCCATCTATGGCTTGTAGTTTGAACTGCACAGAGTAAAATAAAACCTGCTGACAGAAATGCACAGGACTATAGAAGCAAAGCCAAAGGACCCTACCTAGTATTCTCTACAGTCACATTCCCTAGGAAGTCGGGAAATGTTATTATTATAGGGAAAGAAAGAAAGAAAAACAAAAAATCCTACCCACATGAAAATAATTACAAATATTAGAAGTGCTAGCATCTCTAGGTAAGAAGGAACTGACACAAGAATTCTGGCACAATGAAAAATCTGAATGTAGTGACACGAAAGTATCACACTACCTCTCTAGCGAAGGACCCTAACCAAAATGGAAACTCAGAAATGACACATAAATAATTCAAAGGATAGATTGTTAGGAAGTTCAATGAGATACAAGATAAGGTTGAAAATCAACACAAAGAAACTTCAAAGGAAATCCAGGAAATGAAGGAAGAGATAAATATTTTAAAAAGAAATCAACCAGAGCTTCTGGAATTGAAAAACTCACTTAAGGAATTTCAAAATACAATGGAAAGGTTTAGCAATAGACTGGACCAAGTAGAAGAAAAAATTTCAGAGCTTGAAGACTAGTCTTTTGAACTAACTCAGTAAGATAAAAATACAGAAAAAAGAATTTAAAAAAATTAACAAAGTCTTTGAGAAACATGGGATTATGTATAGCAACCAAGCTTATGAATTATTGACATTCCTGAGAGAAATGGAAAAAAAGAAAATAAACGTATTTCAGGGAACAATTCAAGAACATTCCCTTATCTTGCTAGAGAGGTAGACATTCTAGAAAACACTTGCAACATACTATACAAAATGAGTATCATCAAGGCATGTAATCACCAGACTGTCCAAGGTCAATACTAAAGAAAAGACTTAAAGGCAGCTAGAGGAAAAGCTCAGATCATGTACAAAGGGAGCACCATCAGGCTAACAGCAGACTTCCCAGCAGAAACCTTACAAGCCAGGAGAGATTGGTGGCCTATTTTCAGGATTCTTAAAGAAAAGAAATTGCAGCCAACAATTTCTTATCCCACCAAACTAAGCTTCATAAGTGAAGGAGAAATAAAATCCTTTTCCAGACAAGCAAGCATTAAGGGAATTTGTTACCACTAGACCAACCTTCAAGAGAGCCTCAAAGGAGTTTTAAACATGGAAACAAAATAACGATACTTGCTGCCACAAAACACACTAAAGTACATAGCCCACAGAACCTATAAACCAACCACACAATGGAAACTACAAAGCAACCAGCTAACTTCATGATAGGATCAAAACTTCACATATCAATGTTAACTTTGAATGTAAATGGTCTAAATGCCCCACTTAAAAGGCACAGGGTGGCAAGTTGAATAAAAATACAGGACCCATGTGTCTGCTGTCTTCAAGAGATCTATCTCACACATAAGGAAACCCCAAAGCTCAAAGTAAATGTCAGAGAAAGATTTGTTATGTAAACAGAACAAAAAAGGGCAAGTGTTACTATTCTTATATTAGACAAAACTTTAGATATTAGATAAACTTTAAAACAACAACAGTAAAAAAGGACAAAGAAGCGTATGACATAATGATAAATGATTCAATTCAACAAGACTTAACTATCCTAAATATATACACACCCAACATTGGAGCACCCAGATTCATAAAACAAGTAGTTCTAGACCTATGAAAAGACTTAGACATAGACACAATAATATTGGGGAATTTTAACACCCTACTGACAGCATCAGACAAATCATCAAGGCAGAAAACTAATGGAGAAATTGTGAACTTCAACACTTGATCAATTGGACCTAGGACATCTACAGAATACTCCTCCCATCAACTACAGATTGTATATTTTTCTCATCTGCAAATAGAACATATTCTTAAATCAACCACATGCTTGGCCACAAAACAAGGCTCAGTAAGTTTAAAAAAAGGGAAATTGGGATTGTTTCCAGATGGCTGAATAGGAACAGCTCCAGTCTACAGCTCCCGTCTACAGCTCCCAGCAGGAGTGATGCAGAAGACAGATGATTTCTGCATTTCCAACTGGGATACTGGGTTCATCTCATTGGGACTGGCTGGACAGTGGGAGCAGCCCACTGAGTGTAAGCTGAAGCAGGGCGGGGCATCATCTCACCCAAGAAGCAAAAGGGGTTGGGGAATTCCCTTTCCTAGCCAAGGAAAGCCATGACAGACCATACCTGGAAAACCAGGACACTCCTGCCCTAATACCATGCCTTTCCAACGGTCTTAGCAAGTGGCACACTAGGAGATTATACCCTGTGCCTGGCTCAGCAGATCCCATGCCAACAGAGCCTTGCTCACTGCTAGCACAGCAGTTCGAGATTGAACTGTGAGGCAGCAGCAAGGCTGGGGGAGGGGTGTCCGCCATTGCTGAGGCTTGACTAAGTAAACAAAGCAGCTAGGAAGCTTGAACTGGGTGGAGCCCACCACAGCTCAAGGAGGTCTGCCTGCCTCTGTAGACTCCACCTCTGGGGGCAGGGCATAGCTGAATAAAAGTCAACAGAAACTTCTGCAGACTTAAACTTCCCAGTCTGACATCTTTGAAGAGAGCAGTGGTTCTCCCAGCATGGAGTTTGAGATCTGAGAACAGACAGACTGCCTCCTCAAGTGGGTTTCTGACCCCCAAGTAGCCTAACTGGGAGACACCTCCCAGTAGGGACTGACTGACACCTCATACAGCCGGGTGCCCCTCTGAGATGAAGCCTCCAGAGGAAGGATCAGGCAGTAACATTTGCTCTTCTGCAGCCTCTGCTGGTGGTACCCAGGCAAACAGGGGCTCAAGTGGACCTCCAGCAAACTCCAAAAGAACTGCAGCTGAGGGTCCTGACTGTTAGAAGGAAAACTAACAAACAGAAAGGAACAGCACCAACATCAACAAAAGAACATCCACACCAAAACCCCATCTGTAGGTCACCATCATCAAAGACCAAAGGTAGATAAAACCACAAAGATGGGGAGAAACCATAACAGAAAAGCTGAAAATTCTAAAAACCAGAGCACCTCTTCTCCTCCAAAGGATGGCAGCTCTTTGCCAGCAATGGAACAAAGCTGGATGGAGAATGACTTTGATGAGTTGACAGAAGTAGGCTTCAGAAGATTGGTAATAAACTTCTCCGAGCTAAAGGAACATATTCTACCTCATTGAAAGGAAGCTAAAAGCCTTGAAAAAAGATTAGAAGAATGGCTAACTAGGATAAGCAGCATAGAGAAGACCTTAAATGACCTGACGGAGCTGAAAACCATGGCACGAGAACTACGTGACACATGCACAAGCTTCAGTAGCTGATTCGATCCAGTGGAAGAAAGGATATCAGTGATTGAAGATCAAGTGAATGAAATGAAGTGAGAAGAGAAGTTTAGAGAAAAAAAGAGTAAAAAGAAATGAACAAAGCATCCAAGAAATATGGAACTATGTGAAAAGACCAAATCTATATTTGATTGGTGTACCTGAAAGTGATGAGGAGAATGGAACCAAGTTGGAAAACACTCTTCAGGATATCATCCAGAACTTCCCCAACCTAGCAATGCAGGCTAACATTCAAATTCAGGAAATACAGAGAACACCACAAAGATACTCCTGGAGAAGAGCAACTCCAAGACACATAATTGTCAGATTCACTAAGGTTGAAATGAAGGAAAAAATGTTAAGGGCAGCCAGAGAGAAAGGTCGGGTTACCCACAAAGGGAAGCCCATCAGATTAACAGTGGATCTCTCAGCAGAAGCTCTACAAGCCAGAAGAGAATGGGGGCCAATATTCCACATTCTTAACGAAAAGATTATTTTCTAGTACCAGCGGAGGAATTCGGTTAGTACTCACTTGTATGCACTGTCACTTTTTCTCATGTTCTAATTATAAATGACCAAAATCAAGATTGCTCAAAAGGGTAAATGATAGCCACAGTATTGCTCCCTAAAATATGCATAAAGTAGAAATTCACTGCCTTCCCCTCCTGTCCATGACCTTGGGCACAGGGATGTTCTGGTGTCATAGATGTCCCATTTTGTGAGTTAGAGCTGTGCATTAAACTTGCACATGACTGGAACAAAGTATGAGTGCAACTCAAATGTGTTGAAGATACTGCAGTCATTTTTGTAAAGACCTTGCTGAATGTTTCCAATAGACTAAATACTATTTAGGCTGCAGGAGAGTTTGGAATCCAGAATAAATACTACCTGGAGGTTTGTCCTCTCCATTTGTCTCTTTCTCCTCCCGGCCTGGCCTGAATATTATGCTACTCTAAATAGCATATTTCATCCAAGTGCAATAATGTAAGCTGAATCTTTTTTGGACTTCTGCTGGCCTGTTTTATTTCTTTTATATAAATGTGATTTCTCAGAAATTGATATTAAACACTATTCTAGTCCTTAAAAAAAAAAAAAGAATTTTCAACCCAGAATTTCATATCCAGCCAAACTAAGCTTCATAAACAAATGAGATATAAAATCCTGTACAGACAAGCAAATGCTGAGAGATTTTGTCACCACCAGGCCTGCCTTACAAGAGCTCCTGAAGGAAGCACTAACCATGGAAAGGAAAAACCTGTACCAGTCACTGCAAAAACATACCAAATTGTAAAGACCATCAATGCTAGGAAGAAACTGCGTCAACTGATGAGCAAAATAACCAGCTAACATCATAATGACAGGGTCAAATTCACACATAATAATATTAACCTTAAATGTAAATGGACTAAATGCCCAATTTAAACACACAGACTGGCAAATTGGATAAAGAGTCAAGACCCATCAGTGTGCTGTATTCAGGAAACCCATCTCACGTGCACAGACACACATAAGCTCAAAATAAAGGGATGGAGGAAGATCTACCAAGAAAATGGAAAAAAAAAAGCAGGGGTTGCAATCCTAGTCTCTGATAAAACAGACTTTAAATCAACAAAGATCAAAAGAGACAAAGGAGGTCATTACATAATGGTAAAGGGATCAATTCAACAAGAAGAGCTAACTATCCTAACTATATATATGCACCCAATACAGGAGCATCCAGATTCATAAAGCAAGTCCTTAGAGACCTAGAAAGAGACTTAGACTCCCACACAATAATAATGGGATATGTAAACACCCCACTGTGAACATTAGACAGATCAATGAGACAGAAAATTAACAAGGATGTCCAGGAATTGAACTCAGCTCTGCACCAAGCAGACCTAATAGACATCTACAGAATGCTCCAACAGAGTATACATTCTTCTCATCACCACAGTGCACTTATACCAAAATTGACCACATAGCTGGAAGTAAAGCACTCCTCAGCAAATGTAAAAGAAGAGCAATCACAACAAACTGTCTCTCAGACCACAGTGCAATCAAATTAGTACTCGGGATTAAGAAACTCACTCAAAATGCACAACTACATGGAAACTGAACAATCTGCTCCTGAATGACTACTGGGTACATAATGAAATGAAGGCAGAAATAAAGATCTTCTTTGGAACTAATGAGAACAAACACACAATGCATCAGAATCTCTGGGACACATGTAAAGCAGTAGGTAGAGGGAAATTTATAGCACTAAATGCCCATAAGAGAAAGCAGGAAAGATCTAAAATCAACACCCTAACATCACAATTAAAAGAACTAGAGAAGCAAGAGCAAACATTCAAAAGCTAGCAGAAGGCAAGGAATAACTAAGATCAGAGCAGAACTGAAGGAGATAAGAGACACAAAATCTCTCCAAAATATCAATGAATCCAGGAGCTGGTTTTTTGAAAAGATCAACAAAATAGACTGCTAGCAAGACTAATAAAGAAAATAGAGAAGAATCAAATAGATGCAATAAAAATGATAAAGGGGATATCACCACTGATCCCACAGAAATACAAACTACCATCAGAGAATACTATACACAACTCTACACAAATAAACTAGAAAATCTAGAAGAAATGGACAAATTCCTGGACACATACATCCTCCCAAGACTAAACCAGGAAGAAGTTGAATCCCTGAATAGACCAATAACAGGCTGTGAAATTGAGGTGATAATTAATAGCCTACCAACCAAAAAAGTCCAGGACCAGGCAGATTCACAGCCGAATTCTACCAGAGGTACAAAGAAGAGCTGGTACCATTCCTTCTGAAACTATTCCAATCAATAGAAAAAGAGGGCATCCTCCTTAACTCATTTTATGAGGCCAGCATCATCCTGATAACAAAGCCTGGCAGAGACACAACAAAAAAAGAGAATTTTAGACCAATATCAGTGATGAACATTGATGCAAAAATCCTCAGCAAGATAGTGGCAAGCCAAATCCAGCAGCACATCAAAAAGCCTATCCAACACGATCAAGTTGGCTTCATCCCAGGGATGCAAGGCTGGTTTAACATATGCAAATCAATAAATGTAATCCATCATATAAACAGAACCAATGACAAAAACCACATGATGATCTCAATAGATGCAGAAAAGACCTAAAACAAAATTCAACAGCTCTTCGCTCTAAAAACTCTCAATAAACTAGGTACTGATGGGATGTATCTCAAAATAATAAGAGGTATTTATGACAAATGCACAGCCAATATCATACTGAATGGACAAAAACTGGAAGCATTCCCTTTGAAAACTGTCACAAGACAGGGATGCCCTCTCTCACCACTCCTATTCAATATATTGTTGGAAGTTCTGGCCAGGGCAATCAGGCAGGAGAAAGAAATAAAGGGTATTCAGTTAGGAAAAGAGGAAGTCAAATTGTCTCTGTTTGCAGATGATGTGATTGTATATTTAGAAAACCCCATTGTCTCAGCCCAAAATCTCCTTAAGCTGATAAGCAATTTCAGCAAAGTCTTAGGATACAAAATCAATGTGCAAAACTCACAAGCATTCCTATACACTAATAGCAGACAAACAGAGAGCCAAATCGTGAGTGAACTCCCATTCACAATTGCTTCAAAGAGAATAAAATACCTAGGAATCCAACTTACAAGGGATGTGAAGGACCTCTTCAAGGAGAACTACAAACCACTGCTCAATGAAATAAAAGAGGACACAAACAAATGGAAGAACATTCCATGCTCATGGGTAGGAAGAATCAATATCATGAAAATGGCCATACTGCCCAAGGTAATTTACAGATTCAATGCCATCCCCATCAAGCTACCAATGACTTCCTTCACAGAATTAGAAAAAACTACTTTAAAGTTCATATGGAACCAAAAAAGAGCCCGCATTGCCAAGACAGTCCTAAGCCAAAAGAACAAAGCTGGAGGCATCACCCTACCTGACTTCAAACTATATTACAAGGCTACAGTAACCAAAACAGCATAGTACTATTACCAAAACAGAGATATAGACCAGTGAAACAGAAGAGAGCCCTCAGAAGTAATACCACACATCTACAACCATCAGATCTTTGACAAATCTGACAAAAACAAGAAATGGGGAAAGGATTCCCTATTTAATAAATGGTGCTGGAAAAACTGCCTAGCCATATGTAGAAAGCTGAAGCTGAATCCCTTCCTTACACCTTATACAAAAATTAATTCAAGATGGATTAAAGACTTGCATGTTAGACCTAAAACCATAAAAACCCTAGAAGAAAACCTAGGCAATACCATTCAGGACACAGGCATGGGCAAGGACTTCATGACTAAAATACCAAAAGCAATGGCAACAAAAGCCAAAATTGACAAATGGGATCTAATTAAACTAAAGAGCTTCTGAACAGCAAAAGAAACTACCATGGGAGTGAACAGGCAACCTACAGAATGGGAGAAAATTTTCACAACCTACTCATCTGACAAAGGGCTAATATCCAGAATCTACAAAGAACACAAACAAATTTACGAGAAAAAATCAAACAACCCCATCAAAAAGTGGGCAAAGAATATGAACAGACACTTCTCAGAAGAACACATTTATTCAGCCTACAGACACAGAAAAAATGCTCATCATCACTGGTCATCAGAGAAATGCAAATCAAAACAACAATGAGATACCATCTCACACCAGTTAGAATGGTGATCATTAAAAAGTCAGGAAACAACAGGTGCTGGAGAGGATGTGGAGAAATAGGAACAATTTTACACTGTTGGTGGGAGTCTAAACTAGTTCAACCATTGTGGAAGACAGTGTGGCGATTCCTCAGGAATCTAGAACTAGAAATACCATTTGACCCAGCCATCCCATTACTTGGTATATACCCAAAGGATTATAAACCATGCTACTATAAAGACACATGCACACGTATGTTTATTGCGGCACTATTCCCAATAGTGAAGACTTGGAACCAACCCAAATGTCCATCAATGATAGACTGGATTAAGAAAATGTTGCACATGTACTCCATGGAATACTATGCAGCCATAAAAAAGGATGAGTTCATGTCCTTTGTAGGGACATGGATGAAGCTGGAAACCATCATTCTCAGCAAAATATCGCAAGGACAGAAAACCAAACACCACATGTTCTCACTCATAGGTGGGAATTAAACAATGAGAACATTTGGACACAGGGTGGGGAACATCACACACCGGGACCTGTCGTGGGGTTGGGGGAGTGGTGAGGTATAGCATTAGGAGAAATACCCAATGTAAATGACGAGTTAATGGGTGCAGCACACCAACATGGCACATGTATACATATGTAACAAACCTGCACATTGTGCACATGTGCCCTAGAACTTAAAGTATAATAATTAAAAAAATAAAATAAAAAATGGAAATCATAACAACCATTTTCTCAGACCATATTGGAATAAAAATAGAAATCAATACCAAGATGATCTTTTCAAATCACACAATTACATGAAAATTAAACAAGTTGCTCCTATATGACTTTTGGGTAAACAACAAAAGTAAGACAGAAATTCAAAAATTCTCTGAAATAAATAAAGATGGACAGAGACACAATGAAAATCTCTGGGATACAGCAAAAGCAATGTTAAGAGGAAAGTTAATAGTGCTAAATGCCTATGTCAAAAAGTTGGAAAGATCTCAAATTACCTATCTAACAGCGCACTATAAGAATAATAAAAAAAAGAATGAGCTAACCCCAAAGCTAGCAGAAGAAAAGAACTAAACTCAGAGCAGCACTGAATGATTGAGATCCAAAAATCCATACAAAGAATCAATGAAACCAAAAGCAGTTTTTTTGAAAGGATAAACAAGATTGATAGACACTAGACTACATTAATAAAAAATGAAAAAAACAGGAAAAATAAGCACAACCAGAAATGACAAAAGTGACCTTACAACCAATCTCACAGAAATACAAAAAGCCCTTAGAGACTATTATGAACACCTCTATGCACACAGACTAGAAAATATGGAAGAAATGTGTAAATTCCCAGAAACACACAATCTCCCAAGATTGAATCAGGCAGAAATTGAAACCCTGAACAGACTAATATTGAGTTCCAAAATACAATCAGTAATAAAAAACCTACCAACTGAGAAAAGCCCTAGACCAAATGGGTCCATGGCCAAATTCTACCATACCTAAAAAGAAAAGCTGCTACCAATCCCACTGAAACTATTCCCAAAAAATTAAGGAGAGATTCCTTCCTAACTAATTCTACAAAGCGAGCATCACCCTGATACCAAAACCTGGCAAAGGCACAACAAAGAAAGAAAACTATAGGCCAATATCCCTGATTAACATGGATGCAAAAATCCTCAAGTAAATACTAGCAAACTGAATCCAGTAGCACTTAAAAAAGTTAATTCACCATGATCAAGTAGGCTTCATCCCTGGGATGCAAGGTTTGTGCCACACATGCAAATCAATAAATGTGATTCACCACATAAACAGAATTAAAAGCAAAAACCACATGATATTGTTTGGATCTGTGTCCCCACCCAAATCTCTTGTAGAATTGTAATCCCCAGTATTGGAGGTGGGGCCTGGTGGAAGGTGATTGGATCATGAGAGTGGATTTTCCCCTTGGTACTGCTATGGCAATATGAGAACAGACTAAGACACCTTGCACTCATTTCAATAGACACAGAAAAAACTCTCAATTAGACCCAACATCCCTTCAGAGTAGAAAGCTTAAACAAACTTGGTATCAAAGGAATATACCTCAAAATAATAAGAGTCATCTATGACAAACCTGTAGCCAACATTATACTGAAAAAGCAAAAACTGGAAGCATTCCCCTTGAGAAGTGGCATAAGACAAGTATACCTACTCTCATCACACCTATTCAACATAGTTCCAAAAGTCTAAGCCAGAGCAATCAGACAAGAGAAAAAATGTAAGCCATCTAAATAGGAAAAGAAGAAGTCAAACTATCTGTCTTCTCTGATGATATGATTCTACACCTAGAAAATCCTAAAGACTCCTTCAAAAGGCTCCTGGAGCTGATAAATGACTTCAGTAAAATTTCAGGATACAAAAGCCAATATACAGAAATCTGTGGCATTTCTATACACAAATAGTATTCAAGCTGAGAACCAAATCAAGAACACAATCCCATTTACAATAGCCACAAAAAAAACCCACCTAGGAATAATCTAACCTAGTAGGTGAAAGATCTCTGCAAGGAGAACTAGAAAACACCGCCTGAAAGTAATCATAGATGTCATAAACAAATGGAAAAACATTCCATGCTCATGATTGGAATCAATATCATTAAAATGGCCATACCACACAAAGCAATGTACAGATTCAAAGGTATTCGTATTAAGCTACCAATTTAATTTTTCACAGAACTAGAAAAAAGTACTCTAAACTTTATTTGGAACAACAATAACAAAAGCCTGAATTGCCAAAGCAATCCTAAGCAAAAAGAAAAAAGCCAGAGCCATCACACTACCTGACTTCAAACTACACAATAAGGGTACAGTAACCAAAACAATATGGTACTGGTACAAAAACAGACACATAGACCAGTGGAACAGAATATAGAACCCAGAAATAAAGCCATACACCTACAGCCATCTGATCTTCAACAAAGTCGACAAAAATAAGCAATGGGGAAAGGACTTCCTATTCAATAAATGGTGCTGGGATAGCTGGCTAGCCATATGCAGAAGAAAGAAACATGGATTAAAGATTTAAATGTAAGACCCCAAATTAAGAATCCTGGAAGAAAACCTAGGAACCACCATTCTGGACATCAGCCTTGGGAAATAACTTATGACTAAGTCCTCCAAGGCAATTGAAACAAAAATAAAAATTGACAACTGGGACCTAAATGAACTAAAGAGCTTCTGCACAGCAAAAGAAACTAACAACACAGTAAACGGACAACTTACAGAACGAGAGAAATATTCACAAACTGTGCATCCAACAAAGGTCTAATATACAGAATCTATAAGGAACTTAAACAATTGAACAAGCAAAAAGAAAATAACCCCATTAAGAATGGGCAAAAGACACGAACAGACACTTCTCAAAAGACAACATACAAGCGGCCAACAAACGTATGAAAAAAATGTTCAACATCACATCATCAGAGAAATGCAAATCAAAACCACATTGAGATACCATCTCACACCAGTCAGAATGGCCGCTATTAAAAGTCAAAAATTAACAGATGTTGGTGATGCTGTGGAGAAAAGGGAAGGCTTCTACACTGTTGGTGGGAATGTAAATTAGTGCAGCCTCTGTGGAAAGCAGTTTAGAGACTTCTCAAAGAACTTAAAAAGGAACTACTGTTTGACCCAGCAACCCTATTACTTCCAAAAGAAAATAAATTTTTATACCAAAAAACCACATGCACTTGCATGTTCATCACAGAACTATTCACAATAGCAGGCATAGAATCAGCCTAGGTGTCCATCAGTGGCAGAATGTATGAAGAAAATATGGTATATATACACCATAGAGTACTACACAGCCATAAAAAGAAAGACATCGTGGCCTTTGCAGCAACATGCATAGAGCTGGAGGCCATTATCCTAAGTAGATTAACACAGGAACAGGAAACCAGATA